>NC_041215.1:32717288-32726899 GCF_002837175.3 Physeter macrocephalus
CCCAACCGCTCCGCGGCATGTGGGATCTTCCCGGACCGGGGCACGAACCCGTGTCCCCTGCATCGGCAGGCAGACTCTCAACCACTGCACCACCAGGGAAGCCCAAGAACTAGGATTTGTTTAATAGAGAAGTCAACATATGACATGGGCTTGAAGAATAGTTATGATTGAATTGAACATGTAGAATAATAACAATAGTTAACACTTAACGTCAGTCATACGTTATTCCAGAGCTTCATACTTCATGCAAGAAGTATTCTAAGCAATATCCAAGCAATATACATGAGTGTATATGTTCTTTAGAATAATTCCAGCATGAAGTGTGAGCCATCTTCAAGTTAACAAATACATACATACAGAAATCCCTGCATCTATACACACACATACACACACACACACACACACACACACACATACCTACACACACACATTCCTCTCAACCATCCCCTGAGGGATGCACTTTTATCCCCTTTTTAAAGTTGGGCAAATATTAGGACAGAAAAGTTAAGTACTTGCCCAAGCTCTCACATCCAGTAAGTGGTGGAAGAAGGGTTTGAGCCTGGGCAGCGTGGTCCAGCGTGCATCTTCCTAAATCCACATGCAAGTACCTCCATAGCACAGCAGGACCGAAATGAGATTGCATGGAACATCTGTGGCCAATGACAGTGAATGGCCCCGTTTGGGGAGTTTACAGTGCATGCAGGGATTGTGAGAAAGAAGACTCTTAAAAGCAGAATGAGATCAGCTTCGAGGGCGTTGAATATCAAGCTGAGGAACTCGGAATCCCTGTTTCACTGGGTTTGGACACTGTCAGCACTGCAGTCAGAACACGTGTAGAATCGTCAAGCTGGTCAGTCTGAAAATCACTCTTTAAATTTGGGAATGAAGCAAAGTATGAACAGGACCTGAGTGTCCCCCGCTGCAGCGAGGTCCAAACACATTTATGCAGCCTTAATCCTCCACATTTGATACGGAGCATGCAGACGTCCCTGCTGTTTATGCACAAGGGCAACTGAAAGGATGATTGATGTGAGCCGTGGAAGTCGCCGCTGCAAACTGTTGGAAAAAGGGAATCAATTAATAGTTTTAGGGGATCTGGTTTTGGATAAAAGAAGCTTTAATGCATGCTTCCTTTCCTATGGATTATTACCCACACTTAATGGATGAAGAAGCCAAGATTCCGAAAGATGGTATGAATGGCCTTTGGCTATACATGAAGTAAGAGTAGGCGGTGACTTTGAAGGGTCTCTTCCACCAAAGCTCTGCAGCTTCATGCTGCATCGTGCAGCCAAGGGTCGATAATGCTTCTCAAAGGGGGATCAAGGTTAAGAAGAAAAGTGAAGAATGGAAACGTCGTGTATTTTCCACCTTCTGGGTGCTACAGTTGTGTAGGGTGCTAGAGACAGAAAATGAATGAAAGCACAGGTCCTCAAGATGACTGCTGTCTAGACGCGGAGACCACCATAAATGCATCCATTCTGGCCTTTTTGCTGATGTGTTACTGTGGCAGAAGAGATAATAGCTCTAAACCAAAAGAGTATCACCAGCTTAAAGGAAGCATTTGCTCGTGTGCTTGAGGGAACCTGTAGCAGTTTGATATGGTGGAAGGAGGGCTGGGGAGGAGAGAAGAACCAGGAGATGGTTTGGAAAACAGGGGGTTTTATAGGGCATACGGGGAAGACTCTCCTTGATCTTAAAGCTAATGAACTCTCTCGTCAGATGGGTTAGATGGGAGTACCACTAGAGGGACAAGAATTGTCTGGAGGCTGTTGTGGTACCCAGGAAAGAGCTGATGAAGGTGGGATGTAGATGGAGGGAGGGGACCCATCACCAGATATTGACTTTGGGTTTTCACCTACTCAGGGGGCAGACCTCAGAGCTTGCAGCAAATATTCAGGTGTTTTTTCTCAGTTTATTAGCCCAACTAGTATCAGGATATTATTTTAGCGTATAAAATTCTCCCTCCCTCCCTCCCTCCCTCCCTTCTTTTCTCCCTCCCTTCCTTCTTTATTCCTTTGTGCTTCAAGTGTCCCTTTTAAGAATGGAAATTCTGCTTTTTCCCTAGGAAGGGTCATTGCTTGAGTTACTGACAATTTAACAGAAAAAAAGTTGAAAGGCAGCTAAGAGCAAAAATGGGACAAAGGAGTGAGGGAGAAGAGAAGGAGATCCTGATGAACTTAGCCTTTTACGTGGTTTTGCCAGAGGCTGACACGAAGTTGAAATCACTCTGCAGAGTGCTAGTTTGAGATCCAAATCTCAGGAAAATGAATGAAAAAAACAAAAAAAACAAAAAAAACAGACCCATGATGTCTGCTTTCATGTTCCTTTTTCCAGTGACAGTCTGCTGTCTCTTCAAAGATCCTTCTTCAGGGAAGTTAAATTATCTTAGGAGAAAATCACCTACATGACAGGTAAATTGAGCCTTATCTGCTGGTGTAGAAAGTGGTATTGAAAGGGAGCCTGAAAAGCTCTGGGGAGGAAATAATGGTAAGATCATCCTAGAACGTTTTAGTTATCACTTGGTCCTTTTAGAGCAAGCACCAGTCTTGGCCAATATATTGTATAGGACAGTAGGAACCAGACCCACAGCCTGCAGGTAGCTTGTGGGCTCAACAACTTGACCTTGTAGGCACAGATTATCATCAAGGAAGAAATATGAACAGTGTGAGCTGTCCACCAGCTCCTCTGATGCTTCTTCCTTGGATAGTTCCTGATAGACTGGGTAGCATAGGATTTCTTAACTATGTACATTGAACCTTTACTCTCTTTTTGTCTCTCTGAAGTGCCCTAGTCCAAGAATCCAGAGCAGTAAAGAGCTGTGATAGTAGAAGGAATTCTAATATGTCATTGTTTCCGTTCCCCCTTTAACTAGGAATGCTCTTCATTGAGAAAATGTCTGAAAACTCCTCTCTTGGTTTGTCCACCAAAAGCTGTGAACAAGAACTTCCCTTATTATGACATTGTGTTTGCATTTCTATGGAGCACAATTAAGAGGCTCCATGAAAAAGTAATAGGCTCTATAATGAAACAAATTAGGGGAGCAAAGGCTGTGGATCATTCCTTCACTGAGGAAACCTCTATGGGGCCTCACCTGTGATTCTAGGAGAAGCCATGTGATTCTTGCAGTGAGTGCCATGGAGAGACAGAAATGTAAATAAATATATGTATTTAGTTTTTCAGGTGGTGATGCATTTAGGAAAGAAAATAAAGTGAGATAGGAGGGCAGGTGATGCTGGGCAGGGGAAAGGAGTTGGGGAGATCACCTATTAAGGCTATGGCTATGAACATAAAAGGCTGGCCAGCTGGGCAGCCTTTCTGTCTTGGTTTTTCTATTTTCCAGTTGCTCCATGGCTACCCTGGACATGCTGGTTAATCTCTTTCTTGCTCTGGCTCCCGCCCTTGCTGCAATATTTGTCCTTAATGGCAGGTCCTATGATAGGAGGCCAAGTCCTCCTGTCAACTCTAATGCTTGGTTCCCCATTTCACCGAGGAGGAAGTCCAGTAAGCTTTCAGTTTCTTTTTCGGAAATTGAAGAAGGGCAAAAGCATTGTTTCCTTTTGCTTTAGTGGAGTATGAAAAGTCTGATTTTGCTAAGTGGGTATTTCAGTCTTTTCCAGACGTGCACCGTATGGTCAAGCTGCCATACATGTTGGTGTTATAGTTCTCAGGGCAGAGATGGCAACATAGATATATGACACTCATCTCAACAGTTACTTTAGTACCCTTTATACATAACCCAGCAGAAGTCACACAAAAATCAGAACTCCGAACAAATACAGCAATGGCAATGGAGGACTTTGGTGTCATAAGCGTATACTCATTTTTAAACAAATATTTATCTTTATCTGCATAACATCCTCAAGAATAACTAGCAGTCTGAATCATCCAAGCCAGTAGACAATAAAGCCACATTTCTATTTATCTGTGCATTGATAGACATAACTTCTACATTATTAGTTGATTATATTTTATTTTCTAGTAAAACGTGACCCAGACAAAATCATTGTCATAGAGAAGATGATAGCTAGTTGTGTACCTAATGTTTCTATTGTTCTAGGAAGAGTTTTGAGCAACTTAATTGAGAAACTTCCTTCAAATCAATAATGCTTACTTGTTAAAGCAGAAGCCAATGGTGATTAGAAAGTCCTTCAACTTCTATTTTAAAAACAGCTTTACCAATGCCCTTTCCCAGTGCTTGTAACACTTGAAATTAAATAAACCCTATTTGTGCTTGAGTTATTGGTGGATTAGTTTTAATACAGATTACAGAGGACCACACTGGTTCATCAAACTAGGAGAATGGTGAGGAAACGGGATATGAAGTTAGTTACTTTTGATGGGGTAAGTGGAGGTAGAGATCCAGATGCTGTAGCCTTGGTGCTCTGCACCTGTGAGAAGCCAGCTTTTTCTGCCTGAGCTCCAGTGCTGGTCCCTGAAGGCACTGGCCCCTCCAGTGGGAAAGGCATTTCGTTGAAGACATTCTTTGCAATCTCGGTAGTTCCTCAGTAACTTCTTCTGGCACTTCTTACCCATCCCATCATTGGGAATAAGCAGGGGTGCATGTGAGGCATTAGGATGGGGGTTGAGCAGTGTGTTTGGAGACTTTAATGAGATTTACATTGCAAATAACTTTAATATGGGTAAAATAAGAATTAAGTGGGGAATTCCCTGGCAGTCCAGTGGTTAGGACTCTGCACTTTCACTGCTGAGGGCCTGGGTTCAACCCCTGGTGAGGGAACTAAGATCCCACAAAATGCGTGTGCAGCCAAAAAAAAAAAATAGAATAAAGTGGTTAACATTAGGACTTCACTTAAAATTCCATTTTCTAAACTGACCAGACAGCAACCAAGTTTCAGGAGGATAACTGACAGCTCGAGTCAGGACACGGAGACTAGGAGAAAAATGACAACTTGGGCATTGATTTCACAAGAGCCCATGCATGATAAAGGTTGTGTCAGGGCTGGGATGGGAATGAGGAAACACTCATACCCACTAGAGGACATTTCTACTGCCAAATACAGAGGAATAAATAAATATCTCTTCAGTCACACACCTGGAAATAGCAAGAGCACACAGTTCCTAAGATAAGAGAACAGGACATGAGTACATGACTGTAGCTCAAACTGTGGTCAATACCAAATGGGGATGAGAGTTTTTCTCTACTGTTGCCTTGAATCCTTGAGTAGTTCCTCTACTTTAGAGGCCATAACCAGGCAAAGGGAGCAGGGTGAAAAGTGGCAAGGGTCAGTCATCCTCTTTGCCAACTATTAAGATCAAACTAGAAAGGTGGGACAACTCGAAAACAGCAGTGAAGGGCCGGCCTGGTGGTCCTAGCCTCATTAAATAACTGCTTCTATGAAATTACAGGTAGATGTAGCACATATGCACTTATAATGGGCAATGTACTGCAAACAAGTTAGAAAACACATTCAATAGTTTAATTATCCTTTTTACCTCCTTCAAGTCTATAATTTTAGAATCCCTGTCGGCAAATAGTGGCCAGTGCCTAACACCTACTTTTCATTTCCATTTCTCTGAGTGCCTATCTGAAACACATTTAACACGAAGCCCTAAAGAGCAGTTTGGAACACTGAGGCCTGAGTGGGTTTATCCATTTTAGTTGTAACTCTGTGGTTTCCATGTTAATTACCACCTGCCTTATTAAATATATCTTATTAAATACCAAAAGCTGTATTTCTAATTAACTCTGGGCTGCTAGAACCTTTCTTAGTTTAAGTTTTCACTCTTTTTTGGGGAGAACCCTTTGAATGTCATTCAGTAAATTTAAGTATGGTTGGCAAATGCCTTGCGTGGGGCTAGAGGGTATTAATAAGAAGTCATTGCTGCAAAATATACTCTCAAACAAAGATATTTGTACACAGGAATTACCTATTGAAATCTGTCTTCTTTTCTTTCTGTCTCTGTCTCTCTCTGTAAGAGTATGGCTTGTATTGGTGTGAATCTACTACGTGCAATGTCATTTGCATATAGTTTTTAATGTAAGATTCACAACCCTGAAGATTTTATTTGCACCGTTTTCCTGGTAAGGAAACCAAGATTCATAAACGTTATGACCCTTTGTTTATTCACTCAGTCATTCAGCAACTCACTAGTAACAGTGTGAGCGACAGGAGACTGTGTGCGATTCACTGATTTTGAAACAACTACACAGATTTGGTTTGGGTTACTGAATGCCGTTTCAACGTACCTTTAAGAAATACTGTGTTTGAGTTACTTCACTTAGTATGATAATCTCTAGGTCCATCCATGTTACTGCAAATGGCATTATTTCATTCTTTTTTATGGCTGAGTTATATTCCATTGTCTATATGTACCACACCTTCTTTATCCATTCATCAGTCAATGGACATTTAGGTTGCTTCTGTGTCTTCGCTATTGTAAATAGTGCAGACAGAGAAAGGCAAATATCATATGATATCACTTATATGTGGAATCTAAAAAAATGATACAAATAAACTTATTTACAAAGCAGACATAGAAAACAAACTTATGGTTACCTGAGTGGAAAGGGAGGGTGGAGGGATAAATTAGGAGCTTGGGATTAACATATACACACTGCTATATATAAAATAGGTGATCAACAAGGACTTACTATATAATAGCACAGGGAACTCAATCTCTTGTAATAACTTATAATGGAAAATAATCTAAAAAATAATAGATAATATATGTATATGTATAACTGAATCACTTTGCTGTACACCTGAAACTAACACAACACTGTAAATCAACTATATTTCAACAAACATTTCAAAAAAAGAAATACTTTGTTCCATGTGCTAGGCTAGACATCCCAGTTTAAAATAACGTGTGATCTGTATCCCAAAGGGAGTTACAGTCTAAGACCCTTGCTGGGACAGCAGAGCGAATCTCAGAGTTGTTAGGATTAGCACCCAAAGCTCATCCCCTTTCTCTCCCATTTCACTGCTTCTGTTAATATGGACCCCGGGGCAGGGTGGTGTGTTTGGCAGAGCTCCAGACTTGAGATAGAAATCTCCTTGAGAATCCCTGATATTCCATGTCAAGTTTACTGAGGCAGAAATTTGGTGGTTGCACCAGTTACTTCTTGCCTGGACTGCAGTTAGGCAAATTAACGTCTTCCCTGTGGCACCCGGATGCTTGCAATTTGGCTGCCAGTCAGAAGGTCAGTGCAGGTTGGCTCAACATGGTGTCTTCCTTGAATCCAAATGAGATGCTTGGGTGGCAGCGAACCCAGAACTGTCCACTATCCATTAATAAGTGCTGGGCCTGGTTCCCCTTAGCCTCACCATTTATGCCCACTCCATTATCTGGCTAAGAAAGCAGGAAAAGAGCATCCGCACCTTCATCATTAACCCAGGATCTTCCATTCATCAACCAAAATGTTGTTTAATGTCAAGGAACGGGTATCATAGGAGAAGGAGCTGAAGGCTGACTCTGACACTCTCCCTTCATTTACCTGTGGACGCTTCTACCTGCTTAAGGGTGAGGAAGCTCCCCCATCCCCCACCCCATGAGCCCACTCTGTGTGCTTGTTTTTTTTGTAAGCACGTAGGGACTTAAACATCTCTGATTCTCAAGCTCCTTTCACTCTAGGGATAGAAAGGGAGCCAGAAAAACCGACTTCTGCATTGTGTTCCTGCGTAGGGACAAAATCAATGAGCAGTTTTGTCAAGAACCACATGCGGGCTTCCCTGATGGTGCAGTGGTTAAGAATCTGCCTGCCGATGCAGGGGACACGGGTTCAAGCCCTGGTTCAGAAAGATCCCACATGCCGCGGAGCAACTAAGCCTGCACCACAACTACTGAGCCTGTGCTCTAGATCCTGTGAGCCACACCTACTGCGTCTGCATGCCGCAACTACTGAGCCTGTGCTCTAGAGCCCGTGAGCCACAACTACTAAAGCTCGTGTGCCTAGAGCCCGCACTCCACAACAAGAGAAGCCACTGCAGTGAGAAGCCCACGTACTGCAAGGAAGAATAGTCCCTGGTCACTGCAACTAGAGAAAGCCCGTGTACAGCAACGAAGACCCAACAAAGCTAAAAATAAATAAATAAATAAATTTAAGAACCATATGCATGATATTTTAAAATAGTAATGATAACATGTATCTGGTGACAGTAGTGTAATACCTGAACCCAAATTATGTATAATAGCATTTGAGGTGGGGTGAGAACAAAGTAGACCTCTGACAAGTAATGTATGTGATACTGTTCAGAATTAACCTCTCTGATCCCTGGGGTTTCCTGGTGAGGTGGGGACACTATATTGATTGGCTACACCATTGTAAGATGTATTCAGAAAGGCTAAATGTACATGTGTGGGTATTTGTGTGCCAGGGCTGCCTTCCTTAGTTAGGAAGTTGGCTAAAACCTTCCTGATGATAAACCAAGTGAAGTAAACTAAAATATGCAGAGGGCCAAGCAATCTTCTGGTTTCAGAAACCTGACATAAAGAGGTGATATTGGGACTGGAATAAAAGGGTCACTGGGCTTTAATCAGAATCTTTATAATCCAGTCCTTATTTCATCCTTTCTTATTACTTATGATTCCACTTAAACTCTCCCAAACTCGTCTTCTCATCTTTAAAGTAATACAGATTTCCTGCCTCACAGAGATGTTATGATCAGATTAGGTGATGAATTTCGCTTCTCCCCATCAAGCACATTTCTGCTCTGATTTCTATCATCAGAGCTTAGCTCTGCCCTCCCCTGGGATTTCATACACATGGAATCACACAGTCTGTGCCCTTTATGGCTGGCTGCTTTTACTGGTTAGTAGAATTCTAGTCTACTACTCTTTTGAGTTCAATCTACTCTTTTTCTGTCTTTCTGGAGTGGGAGCATAGAGTTTTAATTTTATATTTTTCCTCTTTTATAAAAAAAGGATTTAAAGCCATGAATTGTCTTCTAAGAACTGCTTTGGCTACTTTCCACAAATTTTGATACAGTGTTTCTATCATTGTTCAATTTCTATTGTTTTCTAATTTCCATTGTGGTTTCTTGTTGACCTGAGGATTACTTGGAAATGTGTTTATTAACTTCTAAACATTTGAGAGTTTTCTAGATAATTTATTATCAATTCCTAATTTAATTTAATTGTGGTTAGAAATCAAACTATGGTTTCTTTGGAACTTATGTTATTGGGTAGAATATAGTGTCTCTTAGTGAATATTCCATGTGCGTTTGAAAACAATATATAATCTGCAGTGTTCAGTGAAGTAGTCTATGAACATTAATTAACCAATTTCTCTGATAATGTTGTTTGAATCTTTTATATCCTTGTGATTATTTTTGAATCTTTGTTGTAGGTGCCTGTGCCTTTAGCTGTTTTTATCTTCATGATGAATTGACCCTTTATAAGGTGTATGCTTAGGTTGTTTATTTGAGATGTTTCTTGTTTCTTGAGGTAGGATTGTATTGCTATAAACTTCCCTTTTAGAACTGCTTTTGCTGCATCCCATAGGTTTTGGGTCGTTGTGTTTTCATTGTCATTTGTTTCTAGGTTTTTTGAGTTCCTCTTTGATTTTTCAGTGATCTCTTGGTTATTTAGTAGTGTATAGTTTAGCCTCCATGTGTTTGTATTTTTTACAGTTTTTTCCCTGTAATTTA
>NC_041215.1:32727094-32775092 GCF_002837175.3 Physeter macrocephalus
GTGCTCCTATGTTGAGTGCATAAATATTTACAATTGTTATGTCTTTTTCTTGGATTGATCCCTTGATCATTATGTACTGTCCTTCTTTGTCTCTTGTAATAGTCTTTATTTTAAAGTCTATTTTTTCTGATATGAGAATTGCTACTCCAGCTTTCTTTTGATTTCCATTTTCATGGAATATCTTTTTCCATCGCCTCACTTTCAGTCTGTATGTGTCCCTAGGTCTGAAGTGGGTCTCTTGTAGACTGGATATGTATGGGTCTTCTCTTTGTGTCCATTCAGCCAGTCTATGTCTTTTGGTTGCAGCATTTAATCCATATATATTTAAGGTAGTTATCGATATGTATGTTCCTATTACCATTTTCTTAATTGTTTTGGGTTTGTTATTGTAAGTCTTTTCCTTCTCTTGTGCTTCCTGCCTAGAGAATTTCCTTTAGCATTTGTTGTAGAGCTGGTTTGGTGGTGCTGAATTCTCTTAGCTTTTGCTTATCTGTAAAGATTTTAATTTCTCCATCAAATCTCAGTGAGATCCTTGCTGGGTAGAGTAATCTTGCTTGTAGGTTTTTCCCTTTAATCACTTTAAATATGTCCTGCCACTCTCTTCTGACTTGCAGAGTTTCTGCTGAAAGATCAGCTGTTAACCTTATGGGGAGTCCTTTGTATGTTAATTGTTGCTTTTCCCTTGCTGCTTTTAATATTTTTTCTTTGTATTTAATTTTTGATAGTTTGATTAATATGTGTCTTGGCGTGTTTCTCCTTGGATTTATCCTGTATGGGACTCTCTGCACTTCCTGGACTTGACTGACTATTTCCTTTTCTATATTAAGGAAGTTTTCAACTATAATCTCTTCAAATATTTTCTCATTCCCTTTTCTTTTCTCTTTTCTTCTGGACCACTATAATTCCAATGTTGGTGCATTTTATGTTGTCCCAGAGGTCTCTGATGTTGTCCTCAATTCTTTTCATTCCTTTTTCTTTCTTCTGCTCTGCAGTAGTTATTTCCACTATTTTATCTTCCAGGTCACTTATCCTTTTTTTCTGCTTCAGTTATTCTGCTGTTGTTTCCTTCTAGAGAATTTTAAATTTCATTTATCGTGTTGTTCATCATTGTTTGTTTGCGCTTTAGTTCTTCTAGATCCTTGTTAAATGTTTCTTGTATTTTCTCCATTCTGTTTCCAAGATTTTGGATCATTTTTACTATCATTACACTGAATTCTTTTTCAGGTAGACTGCCTATTTCCTCTTCATTTGTTTGGTCTGGTGGGTTTTTACCTTGCTCCTTCTTCTGCTGCATATTTCTCTGTTTTCTCATTCTCTGTGTTTGGGGTCTCTTTTTCGCAGGCTGTGGGTTCATAGTTCCCGTTGTTTTTGGTGTCTGCTCCCAGTGGGTAAGGTTGGTTCAGTGTGTTGGGTAGGCTTCCTGGTGGAGGGGATTGGTGCCTGTGTTCTGGTGGATGAGGCTGGATCTTGTCTTTCTGGTGGGCAGGACCACATCTGGTGGTGTTTTGGGGTGTCTATGGACTTATTATGATTTTAGGCAGCCTCTCTGCTAATGGGTAGGGTTCTGTTCCTGTCTTGCTAGTTGTTTGGCATGGGGTGGCCAGCACTGTAACTTGCTGGTCATTGAGTGGAGCTGGGTATTAGCGTTTAGATGGAGATCTCTGGGAAAGCTCTTGCCATTTGGTATTACGTGTTGCTGGGAGTTGTCTGGGGATCCAATGTCCTGAACTTGGCTGTCACACTTCAGAGGCTCAGGCATGACACCCAGCCAGAGCACCAAGACCCTGTCAGCCACATGGCTCAGAAGAAAAGGGAGAAAAAGAAAGAAAGAAAAATAAATAAATAAAATAAAGTTATTAAAATAGAAAAAAATATTAAAAACAAAAGAATTTAAAAATAATTTTAAAAAGGGAAGGAAAGAAGAGAGCAACCAAACCTAAAAACAAATGCACCAATGATAAAGTGCTAAAAACTATACTAAAAACAAACAAAAAAACAAACAAACAAAAATGGACAGTCAGAACTTTAGGACAAATGGCAAAAGCAAAGCTATACAGACAAAATCACACAAAGAAACACACACATACACTCAAAAAGAGAAAAAGGAAAAAAATATATATATAAAAAAAATTTTAAAAAGGAAGGGAGCAATCGAATCAATAAACAAATCTACCAGTGATAATAAGCTCTAAATACTAAACTAAGATAAACATAAAACCAGAAACAAATTAGATGCAGAAAGCAAACCCTAAGTCTACAGTTGCTCCCAAAGTCTACCACCTTAATTTTGAGTTGTTTCATTGTCTATTCTTGTTTTCTATAGAGGCAGGGTACATCAGGTTGATTGTGGAGATTTAATCTGCTGCTCCTGAGGCTGCTGGGTGAGATTTCCCTTTCTCTTCTTTGTTTGCACAGCTCCTGGGGTTCAGCTTTGAATTTGTCCTGGCCTCTGTGTGCAGGTTGCCTGAGGGCATCTGTTCTTTGCTCAGACAGACCGGGGTTAAAGTAGCAGCTGATTAGGAGGCTCTGGCTCACTCAGGCCGGGTGGGGGGGGTGGGTACCAAATGTGGGGCAAGCCTGTGGCGTCAGAGGCCAGCATGATGTTGCAACAGCCTGAGGTGCGCCGTGTGTTATCCCGGGGAAGTTGTCCCTGGATCATGGGACCCTGGCAGTGGCGGGCTGCACAGGCTCCCGGGAGGGGAGGTGTGGATAGTGACCTGTGCTTGCACACAGGCTTCTTGGTGGCTGCAGCAGCAGCCTTAGCATATCATGCCCATCTCTGGTGTCTGCACTGATAGCTGTGGCTAGCGCCCATCTCTGGAGCTTGTTTAGGCGGTACTCTGAATCTCCTCTCCTCGTGCATCCTGAAACAAGGGTCTGTTGCCTCTTAGGCAGGTCCAGACTTTTCCCCAGACTCCCTCCCGGCCAGCTGTGGCGCACTAGTCCCCTTCAGGCTGTGTTCACGCCACCAACCCCAGTCCTCTCCCTGGGATCCGACCGAAGCCCGAGCCTCAGTTCCCAGCTCCCACCCACCCCAGTGGGTGAGCAGACAAGCCTCTCGGGCTGGTGAGTGCTGGTTGGCACCGATCCTCTGTGTGGGAATCTCTCTGCTTTGCCCTCTGCACCGCTATTTGCTGCACTCTCTTCCGTGGCTCCTAAGCTTCCCCCCTGCCACCCACCGTCTCCTCCAGTGAAAGGGCTTCCTAGTGTGTGGAAACTTTTCCTCCTTCACAGCTCCCTCCCAGAGATGCAGGTACCATCCCTATTCTTTTGTCTCTGTTTTTTCTTTTTTCTTTTGCCTTACCCAGGTACGTGGAGAGTTTCTTGCCTTTTGGGAAGTCTGAGGTGTTCTGCCAGCGTTTAGTAGGTGCTCTGTAGGAGTTGTTCTACATGTAGATGTAGTTTGTATTTGTGGGAGGAAGGTGATCTCCACGTCTTACTTCTCTGCCATCTTGAAAACTCCCCTCAGTTTTCTTTTAATGAATTATCAATTGGGAAAGTTTTAAGTTCACTATCTTGAAATTTCTTTTTTATTTTTTGCCTCTGTATTTATTCTTTTCTCATTTTCTGTCTCATTTCGTCTCAGATGAGGGTTGGTGTTTCTGCTGTTGTTGTTGTTATTGTATTTTAGTGTTCCATACTCTCTTTTACTAGCTTTGTGGCTATACCTCTTTGGTTTATTATTATGCATCTTTGACAATGAAATTTACTTCAAATTGACATTATACCATTTTATATATAACCTTAGGGCCTTGCAATTATATATAATTGTAAGGGCCTTACAGTTATATATAATTATATATAACTATAATTGTATAATTCTGTTTAGCCTACATTCCATCCTTTGTGGTTTTTATTAACATATATTTACTTCTACATTTGCTATCAACATCACGATATACTATTATTTTCCCTTTAAACTATGTATTGACATTTAAAGTGTTTAAGAAAAGAAAGAAAAATAGTCTTATATTTAGCCATTTACAACTTTGCTTACTCTTCATCCCTTCTTGTACACGAATGTTCTATATGGGACCAGTTTCTTTAGACTGTAAACTTACTTAGCGATTCTTTTATTTATTTATTTATTTATTTTATTTATTTTTAGCTATGTTGGGTCTTTGTTGCTGTGCGCGGGCTTTCTCTAGTTGCAGTGAGCGGGGACTACTCTTTGTTGTGGTGCACAGGCTTCTCACTGCAATGTCTTCTCTTGTTGCAGAGCACGGGCTCTAAGTGCTCAGGCTCAGTATTTGTGGCACACAGGCTGAGCTGCTCTGTGGCTAAGATGTGGGATCTTCCTGGGCCAGGGCTCAAACCCGTGTCCCCTGCATTGGCATTATAATTGTATAATTCTGTTTAGCCTACATTCTATCCTTTGTGGTTTTATTAACATATATTTACTTCTACATTTGCTATCAACATCACGATATACTATTATTTTCCCTTTAAACTATGTATTGACATTTAAAGTGTTTAAGAAAAGAAAGAAAAATAGTCTTATATTTAGCCATTTACAACTTTGCTTACTCTTCATCCCTTCTTGTACACGAATGTTCCATATGGGACCAGTTTTTTTAGACTGTAGACTTACTTAGCAATTCTTTTATTTATTTATTTATTTATTTATTTATTTTATTTTTAGCTATGTTGGGTCTTTGTTGCTGTGCGCGGGCTTTCTCTAGTTGCAGTGAGCGGGGACTACTCTTTGTTGTGGTGCACAGGCTTCTCACTGCAATGTCTTCTCTTGTTGCAGAGCACGGACTCTAAGTGCTCAGGCTCAGTATTTGTGGCACACAGGCTGAGCTGCTCTGTGGCTAAGATGTGGGATCTTCCTGGGCCAGGGCTCAAACCCGTGTCCCCTGCATTGGCAGGCAGATTCTTAACTACTGCACCACCAGGGAAGTCCTATTTAGCAATTCTTAACAGTAGAGGTCTGTAGGTAATAAATTATCACAGCTTTTGTTTCAGTGAAGCAGTGCTTATTTTTCCTTCAAATTTGAAAGCCATTTTTGCTGGATGTAGAGTGCTAGATTGAGAGCTTCCTACTTTTAGCATTTGTCGGTCTCCATTGTTCCCCATGAGAAGTCATCTGTCATTCACACTGTTGTTCAGTTGTTGTCTTCAGCAATTGAGCTGGCTTTGAGTTGGTGGTAGCTTTAGTGCATCTAGCAGGGTCTTGGGATCCAGGCATCTGGAGAGTAAGATCTGTCTTTGCTTTTCATTCTGGACTACAGCTTCTTGCATTGCTAAGCAATGATTGTCTTTGACGTTGTAGGAAGATGAACTGATGAACCTGGTGAGAGTTTCGTTGCAGCTTCCTTTAGATTCAATCTGCTTCTAGCTTTATGTGTTTTGGAGGTGATTTTAGGCTGCTAGCTCCAGGAGGGCTCTGGGACCATGCATCGCACACTTTGAAATCTCGTAACTTTGAGACCTTGGGTTTGCTTGAATGTGAGCTTATGAGACTACAAAACTGCAAATAACATGACTCTGGAATAGTAGGACTTTGAGACTGTGAGATGTTGAGATTGCAAGATTGGAAGATAGAGTCAGAAAGAATAAGTCATTTGTCCAGTGTTACAAAGTCACGCCAGGTTGCCACCCCCTTGGATGAGAATCCAGGATTTCCTCTTCAGAGCACACAGAACCTGGGTTAAGAAGTCCTACAAAGGATTTCCAGCTCCCCAAATAAACCTTTTTATCTAGAATTATGCAACCAGAATTTCAATATCAGTTTAAGATATATTCAGTCTACAAATCACATAGAACCCAAGACAGGTGCCCCCATTACCCTCAGTGTGAATAAAGGCCTGTTTAAAATTCAGTTTCTATAAGTGATGCTGCAAACACAGGGCCTTTACATGCTTAGGGCGTGGGTTGTAGCAAACACAATTAACAGGGAATCCAGAGAACTGAATGGAAGTCTCCCAAGTTAGGCTGTAGAAAAACATGAAATACCTTCAGTGTGTCTAAAAGAGTGAAAAACCACCAGAACTTCTGGCCATGCCCCAAACTCATATTTCAAAGAAGTACATTTTGAAAAGAGCGACACTCTACAGGGAAGAGTCCTTCCTAGGTGGGCAAGGGATTGAGGAGGTTTTATATCTTCACACGTTGCTAAAATTGGAACAGAATGTGTGGAAGATAAACCTGCTAAATAGAGCCATTCTTTTCTGAAAAGATTGAGACAGTGGCCAAACCTTTGACAAATCCACTGATAAGAATGTTGGATTTGAATCTCAAGGAATTCTTCTCCTCCAAGTCATTCTCTTGCACCAGAGTTTTGCTGCAAAGTAGAAAGTGAGCTTCTCCCTTCTTCATAAGCCATTATGTGATATATAACAGTGATTTTATTAATTGCAGAATATCAGAGTTAGTAGCCAGTGGGTGTGTTGTATCCAGCAGAAATGTCAGATTGTTCAAAGTACCCTAGATTCACAGATGTTATGAGGAGACAATCAAGGTTGATGTTTGGATCATTGAAACGGATTCCATTCCATACATACATCCTTTACCTGCTGTTCTCTTTGGCCATTTGAGAAACCAATGGATCTTCTTTTTGTTGTTTGGTATTGATATGACATTAGCATGCAGGCTTTATCTGTGAATATTTGAGTCAGAAAAGAAGGTAGATGATAGCTCATTCATAAAGAAGCAGGCAAATCAATGTGCTAGCTCACATCCTACCTTAAAGATTAGGTACAGTTGGGCTGATGAGAAAGTTCTGGGGATGGATAGTGGTGATGGTTGCACAATAATGTGAATGTACTTTATACCACTGGACTATATACTTCAAAATGGTTAAAATGGTAAATTTTATTTTATTCATATTTTACCTCAATGGGGGGAAAAAAAGCTTAGGTATGAGACTTTGGATTCCATCTGCAGAAAAAGTTCTACTCCAGAAATCATTCATCCAAATGAAGGCTAGGAGGCATAATTTTCGTGTGCCAAATATCTCCCATGCTGTGTATGCCTTTGCTTAAACTTCACAAGGAAATGTGAATATAAATTACATAAAAATCAGAGCCTCCTGTTCTCCCTCATGGAGCAATTAACAACGGAATAGTTGAAAAGTGTGTGACTCTAGGAAAACCATAGGCTTTGGAATAAGACAACTTTGGAATTGAATCATAGACTAATCACTAACCAATTAGATGATTTGAAGATTTTTTTTTCCTCCTCCTTTTTCTATCTCTAGGCTTCAGATTTCTTTTAAATCTGTAAAATAGTAATAACGATAATGGAAAGTGCTTAGCGTAGTGACTGGCTTCAATGAATGGTAACAATTATCTGTGAAAGCCTCTCCTTCTAAGAGGAGATTTTTCAGTTATCTTCCACACTGCAGTGATTATGAACATTAGGAGTATCAGAACTTCATTGTGTTATTTACTTAGTATAGCTTTTAGATGTCATGTCTTAGGACTTACTAAGATTGACTTATTTATAAAATGTGGAGGAAGGAGTTTCTTAAAGAATAATGTACAGTATCTCTGATAAAAAAAAAATACTGTATAGGACATAATGCAGAATTTTCACCAGAGTCAGATTTTGTTTGAAAGATCTGAGAAGCTGAAGATTTTCTCTAAAAGTTTATGGAGTGACTGACATAGGTGGATTTCCACATATGGTCCTTGAGCTCACGTGAAGGTGCTGCCGTGGTGTCGCAGACCTCACCCAGCCTCCTTTTCTCCCCACAGACCTTTGCAGGAAACATGAACGCTGACAGCGTGATGCACCACAAGTTACTGCACTCTGTGAGAGCCCGGTTCGTTCGCTTTGTGCCCCTGGAGTGGAATCCAAGTGGAAAGATCGGCATGCGGGTTGAGGTCTATGGATGCTCCTATAGTAAGTACCCACGTGGATTATCAACACGTGTGTGTTGGCAAGTGGCATGACAGAAGCTGTATCAAGGTTACTGACACTGAGAATGCAATCTCAGTCGTTTTAAAGTTATTTCTACACTTTAATGACTTATGCATATTTGAAACTGTGAAGTTCAACCGAGAGGTAGAAAAACTTTTTTTTAACATCTTTATTGGAGTATAACTGTTTTACAATGGTGCGCTAGTTTCTGCTTTACAACAAAGTGAATCAGATATACATACACATATGTTCCCATATCTCTTCCCTCTTGCGTCTCCCTCCCTCCCTCCCACCCTCCCTATCCCACCCCTCTAGGTGGTCACAAAGCACCGAGCTGATCTCCCTGTGCTATGCGGCAGCTTCCCACTAGCTATCTGTTTTACATTTGGTAGTGTATATATGTCCATGCCACTCTCTCACTTCGTCACAGCTTACCCTTCCCCCTTCCCGTATCCTCAAGTCCATGCTCTAGTAGGTCTGTGGAAAAACTTTTTTTTTAATCTGTACAAGATTTATTTCATTAACCACAATGTTTAAGAGTGATGCTATACACCCTGAGACAGAAGGAGTGATTCAAAATCCATCAAGTTAAAGGTCAGAGACAGAGTCAGTGGCTTTGAATCCCCAGTCAGTAAGAGTTAGAAAGCCGTTTCACTTGCCTTGGAATGATGACACATAACGTTCAGTAGATCGTTGTTTTGAGAGATGGTACTTATCTTAAAGGTTGGCCTTAAGCTTCAGTAACAGTGTCATCTCACATCCTTTGTAGTCACAGCTGCTCCCTAACCCAACTGCTTTGTTTTCTGTGGGGCAGAGAGTAAAATCTACTAGTTCTTAGGTTATTTAGGGATGAGTAACTTGGTGGTGAGAAGACGCTATGGGTTTATCAAAAAAAATGTTCAAAATGAAGAGCTCTTGGAGTTTGAGATACCATTTGCCTTTGCAATACTAAAATAATTTAAGTTTAGTTCTTTCCTAGAAGTGGGGTGAAGTATTATAAAACTCTCTCCTTCTTTGTTCTAGACGGGAAAGAGAAGAAACATTTCAACCCAGGGTAACACATGAAATGCTTCTCTCTTAGAATTATGCAGGCCCTCCATCCCTCTGTGAGTTGTTCTGGCTGAATTTAAAAGTAGAGCTCCATCCTGCAGATAAGGAAGCTTGTAAACACCGGTAGAACTGGCAACCACTCTAGAATAAAATTATGCAGGGAAGGTTCCCATCCCTGTAACTCTTCTCTGCAGGTTTTATGTTGAACTTGAAAATTGCATCGTAATAAATTGGTTTTCTGTCTTAGCAGGGATGTCTCCTGCTTATAATGCTAAAAGCCAATGACCCCTCATGAATGAAAAAATTTGATTACTACCACTTTAATATAAATTAGTCCAAGAGATTCCCTGCTTATGGTTACAGGAGTGCCTAATGTGTTATCTACTTGGACTGTTTTCCATAGTGTGATCTACTGAAGGCTCACAACAGGATCAACTGAGTGCTCCTTAAAAATGCACTTCCTGAGTCCTGTCCCATACATACTGGGTTGTGATTTCTGGGGAGAGGGACCCAGAAAGCTGAGTGTTCAATTAGATATTTCCATTTTTTAAAAACCAGCTTTCTCTTTTATCTTGCTCTGTTCATTCTCAGGACTCTGTCTCAGGACTTCTACTTTCTTTTTAAAAAATTTTATTGAAGTTTAGTTGATTTACAATGTTGTGTTAGTTTCAGGTGTACAGCAAAGTGATTAATATATATATATATATACATATATATATGCGTGTGCAAGTGTGTGTGTGTGTATGTTCTTTTTCAGAATCTTTTCCCTTATAGATTATTACTCAAGGTATTGAGTATAGTTCCTTGTGCTATACAGTAGGTCCTCTTGGTTATCTATTTTGTACATAGTCGTGTGTATCTGTTAATCCCAAACTCCTAATTTATCCCTCCCCCCTTTTCCTCTTTGGCAACCATACCTTTTTTTCTATGTCTGTGTGTCTATTTCTGTCTTGTATATAAGTTCATTTGCATCATTTTTTAAAAAATCCCATATATAAGTGATATCATGTGTTCTTTGTCTTTCTCTGTCTGTATGATCATCTGTAGGTCCATCCATGTTGCTGCAAATGTCATTATCTCATTGTTTTTATTGGCTGAGTAATATTCCTTTGTATATATACACCACATCTTCCTTATCTATTCATCTGTCGATGGGCACTTAGCTTGCTTCCATATCCTGGCTATTGCAAATAGTGCTGCTATGAACACTGGGGTGCATGCATCGTTTTGAATTATGGTTTTCTCCAAAGACTTCTACTTTCCATCCACCCCCGCCCCCCACCAGTGCCCAGCTAAATTCACAGGGTTCCATGAATTTAAATGCCATCCATATGCTGATCACCTCCACATCTGTATCTCCTGGCCTGACCCCTGGAATTATATATGCAATAAGTTCGCTATCTCCACTTGGAAATCTAATAAGTATCTCAAGTTTATTACAGCATAAATAGAACCCTGGATTACCATTCTCTCAACAACTTGCTCTTTCACATCTCCCGTCTCAATAAATGGCATGATTCAGCCATTTGCTAGAATAGAAACCTAGGAAGCAGCCTCGATTTCTCCTTTCCCAGCATCTCTACTCCTCGCTATGCATCTATGGTTCATAGCAGCCCTCCCAGTTGCTTCTTTCAAAACACATTCTAAATCCATGCACTGGTCCTGCTTCCCTGAGTAACTGCACCTGTCAGTCCTCACCTGGAGTATTTAAATAGACTCCATCCTGGTCATGCCAATATCTCCACAAACCTGTTTTTCATGCCAACGTAGCCAAAGTGATCTTTATAAATAAGAAAGAAAATCATATCATTCCACTGCCTACTTCATTTAAAATTGAAGCTCTTACTGGCAAGTAAAATCCCTTGAGTGTACCCTGCCTACCTCTTTAACTTCCTTTTACTTTTTTCTGTCCATGCAGGCTTTCTTCCTATTGCTGACATATGACAGGTTTTTCCTGTTTCCTAGGCACACAAGAGTTTTTCCCAGGATTTACATGGTCATCTCCTTCAGTCAGTGTGATTCTCCATTCTAATATCACCTCTTAGAGAAATCTGCTCGGATCAGCCTTCAAAGTGACCTGCACTGATTCCTGGGCACCAACCATTAACCCAGAGTTATATGACCCGCTTTCATTTTCTTCCTGGCGCCTGCCACAAGCCAGAATCTGGTTTGTTTGTTCTGGCTGACTTGTTGATCGTTTGTCTCTCTGAGTCCCTGCACTAGAATGTAAGTGCCATGAGGGCAAGCACCTCGCCTGTTAAGTGCCAGCATGCATTAGACACAAATAGGTATTCAATAAATATCTGTGGAATGGATGGATACATATATCAGTTCAGTCTCACTGTCGCAGCATAGGCCACCATGTTATTATTCTGGAATTACTTGCCATTAATACACCCACTGTAGTTTCTAGGGAACTGATTTATTTCTTTTGCCTCATAAATCTTTTTCTCAAAATTCCATTTGAGTGTGTTGCTAAAGACTGGTAGAAATTTGATAGTTTGATAATTTCTGAAGACAAAGTTCTACCATTTTGGAAATCATTAATTCAATCATTTATTTATTTAGTTAACAACATTCATTTAGCACTTGAGATATACTATGAATCATACAAAGCTCTGGGGCTTTAAGGAAAATAAGACCTTTATCCGGACTTCTTTAAGTCCTATATTTTTCCTTTGGAACATTCTTTATGACTGCATTTCATAAGTTAATTGTGTACTTTTTTTTTTGGCATCTGTCTCTTCTTATTTGACTCCCCTGTCCTGGCTATTGTAAATAGCGCTGCTGTGAACATTGGGGTACATGTATCTTTTTGAATTATAGTTTTCTCCGGATACACACCTAGAAGTGGGTTCGCTGGATCAAGCTGCTGCTTTTTTCTGAAATATCCTCGTTCCCCTTCACTGGGATGACTCCTGGTGGCCTTTCGCCACCCAGATCAAATGTCACCTGGTTTCTGACTCCCAGACCCTATCATGTGACCTCATTTTATGACCTTCAATTCTAGGTCCTGTCTTGTTAAATTAAAATTACCTGGTGCTTCCTTGCCTACTAACTAGTCTCTTTACAGAACATGATGGAATCATGTCCTAACTCTGCTACCTGAGACCTAGATCAGTGTCTGACAACTGCTATATGCTCCCCGGATATTTAATGTTTTGGCTCAAAAGCCTAACCATCCTTACTCATTTCTGAAAGTTGTTATTGTAATTTTTTAAAAAATTATATACTCTTTTTAAAAAAATTATTTACTTTTTTATACAACAGGTTCTTATTCGTTATCCATTTTATATATATTAGTGTATATATGTCAATCCCAATCTCCCAATTCATCAGTTTTATACCCTTTTTAATGGGTCTTCTTTTCTATGTATTTTATAGGTAATGAAAATTTTGAGCTTACGAGAATCTTCCTTATACATGGTTTCTTTACTACCTCACATTTTTGCTCATTGAATAATTGAGACTATCATGGTTGTAATTCCTAAATTGAAGGTGTTTGAAGCCTCCTAAACCCATTCTGGTATATTCCGTTTTAAAATCTCTAGAAGTAAAAGCATGTCTCCATTTTCCCTAAGTATTTATGTTTTTTAAATCTTTTTTCTTTGATTGCCTTCATTCCCTTTTATAAATGTCAGGGTGACTGTTCCACTTTACCAAGGTTCCTTTTGCTTCCACCTCCCCAGGGCCATGTTTTCGCCATGGTCACAGTGATGTTCAGAGAAACAGATTTCTTTTGTGTGTTCAGATATGAACACTTGAACAAATGGTCTGCTCTTAAAAAGATGAACCTTCCTGCAAACACTTTTGACTTCTCTGAGCCTCTGTTTCTCATCTATAAATGAGAGTGGTAATTATTTTAAAGACGACTATGTCATTTTTGAGTTTTGCTGTTATCAAGCCTTGAGCAGAGTAGCTAGCAAAGAGTCTGTGCTTAGTAAGTGACGGCTCGTATTAATGTAGGTGTAGATCCATAGAGGACATTCTTGTATTGCCAGTATAGGTGGTCTTTTTGGGAAACATTAATCATATTCTCTACCAGGCAAGGGCCGTCTCGTCTCAGATTCAGATCTCTCTTTGCTGTTGCTTTCACTTCCGTTGTCATAATCTTTGGGATCTCAATTTCCTGCCATTTTCAGATTCTCTCTCTCTGCTCAAGAGTAGGATTGACGTGACCTGCCTCTGCATTCTACAAAGACCCAAACACATGAGGTCTTCCCCTATTATGATTACTACTAATTCCATGGAGTAAATATCAATAATTCTGTGGTAAACCAAGAAGATAATTGTTGCATCTTTATAGATAGTTATTTTGAACAAGTTATGCCCTCTTGCTGTCTGTCAAGTTCATTCTGGCTATGCCATGTCTCCCATGTGTGGATGGATATCTGACAGCCTAGCTTGCTACGTTATATTCTCCTAAGAATTAGCGAATACCTCCTACATTACCATTTTTCTGCCTGTGTCACCTCTATTGTCAACGAGGGCATCTGGTTTTTAAGTTTTCTGTGAGTGTTTTCTCCCTCTGATCCATTTTCAGATTGATTAGTCTTTGGTCAAAACACATTCATGCCAGTGAACCAACCAAGTAAAGGACATAGGTCCTGCTACATTGTTGAGTTGGTGATATAAAGATGCACACATGAAATGAAGATGTCAGTGTAGAACTGCCTTAAATAAATCATCTTTTATAGAGACTGTGATAGAAGAAGAGAGGGGAAGATGAGGAGAATCATTCTTAGTTGTAATTCATGGCTACTCTTCCTGGGAGAGAGAGCCAGTATCTTCCCAATTGGTGTCAGTTATTCATCATTAAATTAGCAATTGCCCTTAGAAATGCCACCAGCATCACCATCAACACCCCCTCCCCCACTGTCAGTCATGATGCAGTGTCGTGCAACACACACGCCAAAGCTCACAGCAATCTTTTAAGATAAGAATTACTACTCCTAGGTATATAGAAAAGAAAACTGAACTTTATAAAGGTGAAGTGACTTTAGATAAATTAGGCAATTTGCATCCTGAGCCACATATTGCTTCTGAGCTCTAAAAATATGTATTCATTTGCCTGATTGATGTCTCAATTTGGTCATGTCATAAACAGCTCAAATTGAACACATCCCAGAGGGAACTCTTAATCAACTCTGACTACACCCAGCATCTTCTTGTGGTCTCTCTCATCTCAGTAAACACACCAGTTGCCCAAACCAGACCTGAGAATCTTTCTTGAAATCTTTCCTTTCCCTTACTTCCCACAGTAAATTCAACAGGAAGTTCTATCAGTATTACATCCAAAAATCATCCCAAGTACTTCCACTTCTTTTCATCATTACAGTCACTAGCTTAGTTCAATTACATCATCTATCATCTGAATTTTTAACTTAGCAACCTACTTTCACTCCTCTTTTCTTTTAGTCCATTATCTCTGCGACAGCCTGCAGGATCATCATGAAATACAGAGCTGCACCACTTCCTGCTGGAAACCTTTCAATGCCTTCTGCCTGCACTTAGGAACAAAGTCCTGTAAAGAAAGAACAGGACTGGAGGACCTGGCCTCTGCCCACTTCACTGGCCTTACTGTCCAGCAATATCCTTTCTTCTCTGGGCTCAGACACTACTGGCCTCTGTCCTGCCCTCTGCGATGCCATGTTCTCACCTATCTCAGGACCTGCTAGCTGGAATGCTCTTCCCTCCCTCTGACTTCTTCAGCTCATCTCTTAATAAGCCTCAGCTTTATTATCATCTTCTCAGACAGATGCCTATTGAGTCCCAATTTAAATAAGGTTACTCTTATTTTTCTATCTTAAGACATAACATTCTTTTCTTTCAAAGCAGCTGTTTGAGCTGTTCTAACAGAACACCATAGACTGAGTGGCTTATAAACAAGATAAATCTATTTCTCACAGTTCTGGAGGTTGGAAGATCCAAGATCAAGACGCAGCAACTGATGTGTCTGGTGAGGGCTCACTTCTTGATTCATAGATGGTCATTTCTCACTAAGTCCTAACCTGGTAGAAGGGGCAAGGGAGCTCTCTGGGGCCTCTTTGATAAGGCCACTAACTCATTCATGAGGGTTCCACCCTCATGACCTAGCACCTCCCAAAGATCCCTCCTCCAAATACCATCTCATTGGGGATTAGGTTTCAACGTGTTATTTATGAATTTTGGGTGAATACAAACATTCAGTGTATAGCAATCACTATCTATCTGTCTATCATCTATCTATAGAATATCTGTCTCTATCTCTATGTAGAAAAAGAGAAGGAGAAAGACATTAGATGGACAGATAAATAGATATGTAATAGCTGTTTACATGTGCATTTCATTGTGAATTACCTGTCTCACCTACCAGTTTATGAGCTCCACAAGGTTAAGGACCATACCTACTTAGATACTCAGTCCTCAGCACAGAACGAGGCCCATTTCAATTAAATCAATTAAAATGCTGAATGAACAACTTCCCCAAAGTGGCACAGTCTGTACTGTTCCTATCTCCTTGGGCTTTCCACTATATGTCTGGAAGTATTTAGTCATATGACATGGGGAAATTTTATTAGAGGGAAAGCATCATATTCAATTTTCTAATACCCATAATATCTTTTATTCACAAGACCAAAGTGAGCAACCTACAATTCCTGAGCATATGTAGTTAAGATGTCAAGGGACAAAGTTTAGCTGTTACCCAGTCCAGGAGTTCCTGGGCTAATACTCCTTGATTTTTTGCTTGTGTTCTGAAGCCTAACTCTACATAAGAATCACCTGGGGACATATATTTGTAAACACGTACTCTGACCGTACTCCATCTAAATCATAATCACTGTAAGGGCCCCAGCATAAGCATTTTTTTTTTCTGTTCCTAGGTAAGTGTTATATGGAGCCAAAATTTAAAACTCTTGTTGCAAAATCCTCTTCGAACTCTGAGAGTCAGTTCATCTTAGGCAACACTGTCATTTTTCATGTCTGTGATTGCTAATCTTAAGGATTTTCAGTGTCACATAAACACGTTTAAAGGCAGTATGCTATGGTAATATTAAACAGATGGGTTCTACACTCAACCCACCAGAGATATAAACTTAGCTTTATCACCCACCAATTGTATAATCTCAGACAATCTTGGGTCCTCTGTGGACACAGTTTCTTTTCTGATGAAGGGAATGGTAATAATAGTGATCATTTCATATATGCAAATTACTTAAAATAGTGCTTGGCATGTGAGAAGCATTCACAGAGTGTTAGCTGTGTTCATCATTACCTTCATCTGATAATTAAGCTGGTTACCAAACTTCTCCCTATTTTACCTTTCCCTCCTTATTCAGGACCACACAGCCACCTGTACCTCAAAGGAAGGGGGTAAACATTTTTACATAGCAGGTTTCTAAAGATTCCAACACCTTCATCAGGCCATCTGGAGACTTCAGGCTATGTGGACTTCTGTCCGGGGTCTTCTTTTGAATTTCCTTTAAACAGGGAACACTAATCAATTTTAAAAACATTATATAAATTCTGATAAGGTGTAATGATCTGTCAGGCTTCCCTCATTAAAAATTACAGCCATCATTTTCTATCTCCAGTTACCTTCTTTCCACACAAAACAGACTGGCTCCTATTTGGTTAATTATTGCCAAGTTGTGTCATCCAAAATTCATCAGGCTCAGAGTTGAAGTCATAGTCTCTTTCCCCACGTAAATCTCTTTGTCGTTCCAGCTTCAGCTGCCCTCTTTGTTGTTGGTCTCATCATCTGGGGCCATTTATCACACATGGTAGAGACCACAGAGTCGTATATTTCATCCTTGGCATGCCAAGACCCATATGGCCGTATCACAGGGAACCTCAAGGCAGAGTTTATAGCATGCAAACCCTGGGGAAGAGGAGGTATGGGGTGGCAGCAGTCAGACCTGGGGGCTTGGAGGCCCCTGTGGAAGCCTTGAATCCCACTTTGGAAATCAGAGCATTTTATCATTCATTGCAACTCTTTCATTCTATAGATAAGGAAATGGATGGCCCAGAAAATTTCATAAAAATAAGTTAATTAAAAAGAATGAGATCTGCCTACTCTTCTTTCTCTTAGTTCATCTAGGAATCACTGAACAATCTCTTCTGTGAAGAGACAAATACACATATATATGTAATAAAAACATGTTAAATAAAAAACACTGCAGTATGCTACCTTAAGTCAACTTTTCTGATCTATCTTAAACAGCTTCACTGATTGATTCAGACTCTTAAAATCCCTTTAACAGACAATAAACACTACTCAGTAACCGCCCCCCCCCCACCTCTGCTCAGCTTTGGAGACAGAGAAATAAGTAACACAACCTCTGCTTTTTTGGAACTCAAGGATTTTTAGTAACTTCGAAAAGCAGACAAATAAATGGTCGTAGTGGAAGTTGAAGAAACCAAGTCTTTTGTAAGGCTAGCAAATGAAGGGAAAACCCACAGCTAACAAGTCTCCTGATGAATTAATGTCCTGCTGCCCGGGGTGTGATTTGACCAACTATATCCCTCCGAGTCCCATGACCCATTTGCTAACAGTGATCATTTTAAAGGAAAACGTAAAAGGAAAAATGACCTAATGCTTAGATCAACCACTTGATGCAGCAGTGGGTTCCCACACAAATGCCAAGGGCTTGCCTCCTACGGTTTGTTTTATGTTTACTCCCTGTTGAAATTGTCACTGGAGTGATTTACTGTGATTCTCCCACTGGCCTCCTGGCACTAAGTTCTGTACATTTTGCCCAGATAGAATCATTAACAAAGAGCATTCAATTTCCCCTAAATGTAAAAACATGATAAATCTTTTATTTTAGACAAAATAACAAATAGTTGGGGAGAGAGGGGCGACGGTAGCTCTCCTCCCATTTTGACACTTATTTAAATGTCTCATTATGGGAACACTTTCAGGGAGCAGTTGTGTTGTTACTGAACCCAAGGTGGTGTGCTCAATGCACAGTGGCTCCAAATAATACTGAAACGTCAGAGTTTGGAGCCGAGAAAAGTTTATTGCAGGGCCATGCAAGGCTCATGCCCCTCAAACACCCCAAACTGCCCAAAGGGTTTCAGCAAAGCATCTTTAAAGGCAAGGTGAGGGAGGGGTGCGGTTGGTTGGTGCAAACTTCTTGGTGCAGAATCCTTTGTTCTTGCAGCCGTCCGCGCAGGTCGGGTCACAACGCTCCTGTAACTTTTATCTCTATATGAATGGAAAAGTTTTACACCCTGAGAGGTCAGAGCCTTGAGAATGGGCTGTCCTGTATATTTCAGGCTGTAGACGACATTCTTAACTTGAAGCGAAAGCAATAGAATACAAAGGTTAAAATAAAAGAAATAGACCTAATATGGAGTCAGAGTTGTTCTTCCCTATTATAGTGTGTTGTGGCTGAAGCTCACTGAGGATCATGTGAAGCAAGGGAGCAGTTCATAACCGAATTATGCTCTTTCCACAAGGGTTAAGCCTCTCAGTAGCAACCTTTGCCTTGATCATTCCTTCTGTGAACTTGTGAACAGGATTTATGAAACATTACCACCCCCGCGCTGAAACCTTCTCTTAACCTGTCGGCACCTTGTGGTGACCATACGTCCCAGCCTGCTGCATGTTGTTCTGGTCCATGCTTGTCATCTCAGTTTTGTTATCTGCTCCCCTTTTCAGTCTTCCAAGCCCCCTCTTCGGGTAATAAGTTGTAGGTATAATTACACTTCCCTTTATTGCATCCTGTACCAGCAGAGTGATTCATTTCCCTTGTCAGTGTCATTGTGTCTGAGTCCCTGAATGGGACAGCCCATGTCGCAATGATTTTGCATCTCACAGTTCAGCCCAGTGACCAAAGAGAGTATAGAATATACCCAATAACTGCCAATGCACTTGAGAATAAACAAATGGGAAGATTTCTACTACTTCAGAAGTTCCCTAAACTAAAGACACTCATTTGGCTTAGTCTTGTAGTTAGTGAAGAGCTCGGTGGAACTGCACATTTTAGGTGTGCTCCGAGCATTACTGAGTCCAAGCTTGTACTGCTCACTGCACGACAGGCCAATAAATAGAGAGATGAGCTGCTGGGACAAGGAATAGCAACTTTATTCAGAAAGACAACAGACCAAGAAAATGGTGGACTAGTGTTCCAAAGAACCATCTTGCCCAGGTTTGGTTGCTAGTTTCTTTAAGAGGGGGAGGTGAGGAGGTAAAGCAAAAAGGCAGTAAGTTGTTGCACATATTTCCTAGTTCCAGCCAGACTCCAGAGGGGGATGGGTTAATTTCTTCCTTCCTGCAGCCATTCACAAGCGGGCCTGGTCGGGATGTTTCCTGTGAGCTTAAATACATGTATTTTAGCTTAAGCTCAGACACAGGAGGCAGGGTTCCCGGACATGGGCCATCATGTATACTTTAAGCTATAGGTAACATCTCTTTAGTGATTCATTTGTAGCAAAAGCAATAGAATACAAAGTTTAAAGTAAAAGAAACAGATCCAATATGGAGTCAGATGTATTCTTCCCTATTACAAGAGGTGTCTACAAGTATAAGATCGCCAAAAAACCTCAACGTTTTAAGAAGGCAAATGTGACTGTCAGAGCAAAAAAATCTATCTGCTAAAGTTAGAATTAGAATTTAGAGTTTAGGTTTTGTTTTTTGTACTACGACTGTTCTTTATGTTGTCTTCTTAAGACCTATTCTGTTTTTCCAAACTGCTCTCATGCACAGACACATCAGACATTCTGTAAGGAAAGCTATTCTTAGGAGTTGTCATAGTTAGTTTGGAAACTTACATTGTTTTCACAGTTCATCTGAGGTTATCATGGGCCTCCGATAAGGCCTGGAAAAGTCACAGAATTGGTGGAGGATCTCTGTAAATTTGAGTTGACTGTGGAAACCTCTGTGGTCTGTGGATTGCTAACCAAAGCCCTCAAGTGTTCAGTGCAAGTGTATGGTCTGAATAATAATCCCTTTTCTTATATAACGTATCATGAGATAAGCTTTGCACTGTAATTGTATTGAAAATCATGTTTACTGCAAACAGCCCCAGAGTGAGCGGCACTGATTTTCTCAAGATGAGTCGATGGTTTCTCTTGTCAACTTAGAGCTCCAGCTTTCCTTCTTGTGAGGAAACAGACTTCGTGTCACGAACACACACGAGAGCCTTTTTCAGCTCACTTGGGGATTCAAGCTTGGAGTCTTTTATTCAGTGGAGCCCTTTTTTTTAGCTAGTTTGTTGACAAGCTACCAACATCCATCACATATGCCAGAATATGCCTCCAGAACTCTGTCTTTCTCAGACGAGAAGCTATGACGGCTGGGTCAGCAATTATGGGCCCAGTGGGAAGTCAGCCAAGTACTGACATTTCTCAGTCCTGCTGGGATGGAGGGAGTGTGTGCTGGATTTATCTTGATCTAAAGGGACAGGTTTGTGAGCTGGAGGACCTGCCCTTATCCTGAAGACTCCTTGGGTTTACAATCTACCTAACCTCAATATTCTAGTGCAATCTGCCAAAGTATGACCATCTTATCAAACCACAAATTGAGTTCATTATAATGAGATTCTAAAAATCGATTTTGAGAAAGAGGGAGAAATGGCCCACTCCAGGAAGCGAATATCTAACAGCTGTGTTCTGGCTGGCATTATATGTTTGGGGAAAAAAAAGGAACTCTGATGAGTGGTCACCATGTTATTAAGGGCAGGAAAAAGGAAAAAAAGAACACCCAAAAGGCCACATTAGGGCTTTGTCACCTTGGCAGGAGACAACAAAATCAGGTAATTCCACTGAGAGGGAGAGGTTTGGGTAGCCAGGATTGGAATGTGCACTGACCAAATAAATAATACGGAAGAACTTTCTAAAATCCAGAGTTATTTTCTCAAAACCCAAACTGGCCATGCACTTTCCCTACTTTAAATACTTTGACAGTTATTTCTCCATTCATCTCAGTGTACCGTTAAAACTCCTTATTTTATAGTTAATAGGATCCTCCATTACAAACCCCTGACTCTCTCCCCAGCCTCCTGACTCCCCACTGACCTGGCTTTCTTTTACCAGAGAGGTTCTCAAACCTCATTGAGTATCAGAATCACCTAGAGGGCTTGACTACATGCAGACGGCTGGGTTCCAAGCCCAGAGTTTCTGATTTCTAGGTCTGTGGTGACGTCCTAAATCCTGTACTTCTAACCAGCTCCCTGGGGATAACAAGGGTGCAGAGAGCACACTTCTAGAATCACTGGTCCAGCAAGTCAGACTCCTTGTGGATCTGAAGTCTCATCTTCAGGAACGGGAGGCTACTTCCCTCTGCTGGCAACGCCCTTTCTGCACACCTTACCTGCCTAACCTCCGCGCATCCCTCAGGACTTAGGCGATGCATTATGTCCTGCTGGAGAGGTTAGGCATCCTCCTTTGGGCGCCTCCAGCATTCAGTGCTCATCTCTCCCCAGGGCTGTGTAATTGTGTGGTGCTGTCTCCAGCTTAGCCCTTGAGACCAGGGACCTCTACTGAGTTCACTGCTATCCACCTGTGCGACCACCGACCATGCCATGTGGAGGGGGCTCCATAAAGGCTCAAATACGAGAATGTCTGGGTGGAAATCGACCAGGATAGAGGTCGATTTGAGCTTAATGGAGGTCATGAGGGCAGGGAGGGCATTGCATGTCTACCCTAAAGAACTTGAGAGCTACTGCTCTGATTGAACTTGGTCTTTGAGTATAAGAGCAAGTGCAAAGAGCAGGGCCCACAAGGAAATTAATATCAACTTGTAAGGAAAAGAAAGCTTCCATTCAACATTATCTTTCCTTAAATGGGAATTTTCTTCCTTATACACACACTCACATACACACTCCCCAGGCATGCCTGATTCTCCCTGGACAGAGGCATGCAGTCTCCGTGTCCACGAGGTGCTCATCTCATGTAATCTTCATACCAACGCCCCATTTTCTAATGAGGAAACATTTAGGGCTTCAGTGTCAAAAAGCTCATTATTGTGTATATGCCTTTGGGCAAGGTACATAATCTTCCCGAGAGAGCTTCGGCTTCTCCTTTTTACAAATGGGGAACAATATGGACCTCCAAGTCTGTTAAGAAGAACTTTAAATTAGGCAAAAATATGTTAATTAGTTTCTTTTTCCCCTAGAGAATGCTTAATCCAAAGGAAGAAATCTGTACGAGTGGTTTAGAAAAGCTGTGATAGAGAATGTAGAGGATATATTTAGTTTTGTGAGTTATTTTCTTGGTGCCCTTAAAACTATATTCTGAGATGATTACACACTTCTTCATTTGCCAATAGGATCGTTCTTTAACCTTTATGCACCTTGCAACACTTTCTTCATTTTTTTTCCTGTTTCTTTTTCATATTGTTAGAGAGAATCTTGTTTCAAGATGCATGTAAAACATTACTGAAGATGTGGATCTCCATAACCAGACCCCATGCTGCAAATTAAGTACCCAGGGAGAGGATCAGGACAAAGGGGTTATGATAATATCTAATGAGGAAAACCCAGCATATGATAGAATTGTTTTTCTTAAGAGCAACGCTGTAAAAATGTGGTCCCTTATTGCTATCATTTAAAATCTGCTGTAACCAAGTTTGGAATCTGAATACTTCAAATAGCTCCTGTGTCTGGGGGAATTACTAAGTATTCAGTGGGGGAAAACTTTAATCCTTGTTAAACACATTTTTTACACTGTTTCTCCATCTGTGAAATGACTGATGAATTTTGCTTGTGACTTAATTAATATTGCAAAGGTCCAGGGTATTTGTCTGAGTTCTCTTAGATTGGCAAAGTGTTTCTCTCATTGGCCTTCAGTGGAGTTAGGGGGAAAGCTGCCACCCTTCTGAGCTCTCTAAAGAGAGCCTCTCATCTCTGCTCTCATGGGCATCTGTGAGTCGTGAACTCAGGGATCGTGTCCCCAGTGGCTGAGTGCATGCCTCCAGAGAAATGAACTCTTTGAGTGTGGATAGGCAGCCTGGCTCTTGTAGGGTAGGGGGGGTCATGGGAGAGGAAGTCAGGGGACCATTGGCAGTATTGCCCTCAGACAAAGGTACTGCACTAGCTCACTAAGTCATTTCACAGGAAGTGCTCAGCTCTGAATTAATGAGGAGATTAATACACACTGAAACCCTCTTCTCAAGGGATGCACTGTCCTGCGGGGGAGCTGGAAACAGCCAAGTATCAAAATCTGGTTGGGAGGTGAATTATTGAGGGAGTGGCAGGGTGCTTAGTGGGAGACTAACTCATGGGAGGAAGCTGTTAGGGAAAGGGCCCAGCACTAGACCGATGAGCTGGAAGTTAGGGGATCAACCAGAGAGGAGTGGCGCTTGGGAAGGTGCTCAGCACACTCAAAACACGGCTAAGTCCCATGCGATGGGTTGGATTCCCGGCTCAGCCATTTGCAAACTGTGTACTCCTTTTGCCATAGTGTCCTTATTTGTAAAATAGCAATAATAAAAGCGGCGCATTCCTCATAGTGTTACTGAACGTAAGAACGTTAAGTTCACGTGCTCAACACACAGTGAGGCCAAACAAACTGAAACGTCAGAGTTTGGAGCAGAGAAAAGTTTACTGCAGGGCCGTGCAAGGAAACGGGTGGCTCGTGCCCCCAACTCCCAGACTCCCCTCGGGGTTTCAGCAAAGCATTTTTAAAGCCCAGGCGTGGGAGGGGCGTGGTTAGTTGTTGAAAACTTCTTGGTGTTGGAATCCTTTGTTCTTGCAGCTGTCCGTGCAGGTCAGGTCACAATGTTCCTGTAAATCTCCAACAAGACAAATATTATCCTCTGTTCTGCAACTTTTTATCTTTATATGAATGAGAAAGTGTTATACCGTTGAAGGTCAGAGTCTTGAGAATGGGCTCTCCTGTTTATTTCAGCCTATAGGCAACATTTTTAAAGCAAAAGCAATAGAATGCAAAGGTAAAAGAAACAGATCTAATAGGGAGTCAGATTTGTTCTTCCCCATTATGATAGGTGATTGATAGGATTAAATAAATTCATGCACAAAAAAACATTTAGAGAATTACAGGGCTCATGGTGTGTGCTCTGTACATGTTGTCCTAACCACCCCCCATACACACTTATGTATATGAGTATGACAGACACATAGATACACACTGAAAATACAGCATGCCTGGGGTGGGATGAGCTTTGGGGAGAGAAGTAGAGGTTGAGGTGTGAAAGGAGGACAGAGACCGATTGAATTTAATTCTTAGTGCATTGAGTTTCCCGAAGGGCTTTAGCAAAGGTGATGTGAACATGACAGAATGGGTCAGAGGGAGGCTGCAAAAGTTGAATCCGGGAGGGCAGTTGTGGGGCTATTTTGAGAATATGGAAAGTGATGAAGCCTTGGAGGAATGCCTGCTCAATGCGATGTGAGGGATACTGGACCCCAGGCTCAAACAGATTTCCTTTATACCATGTTCTTGATGCCATCCTTACATCATGCTTCAAATCTTTACCACTGCACTAATGCCTTTGGATTAATGATGGAATGAGGGAATGGAATGTTATTGAGTGACTATTCATTTCCAGGTATGTTTTATGTAATTCTCATAATGGCTTTTAGGGTAGGTTTCTCTTAGCTCTATTATACAGATAGGACACTGAACCTCAGAGAAGTCAAGAAAGTTGCCTCAAGTCCCCCAGCTAGTAAATAGCAAAACCAGAGTTGAAACCCGGGTCTGTGAGACTTCAACAATATTTTTTTTTTTCCCATCCTATTGATTGGCTCAGTTTCTTTAAGATCTCATGGCAACATGGAGCTGTGTTTTCTTAGAGGTAACCTATGTCATCACTGCTTATAGCATTGATTAAGTCCCTACATTAGCTAGACATCAGAGGGATTGAAGTGAAGATCATGAATGCTGTGATGGATTGGAGAGAGAGGAGACAGTGTCTTGGAGTGGAGCGTCTGGGTGCTGCAGACTGAGACAGCCAGATCAGGGCGTCTCTTGTCAGCAGTAACTCAAGATTCCATGCGTATTTATGTCAGAACTCACCTCACTTCCATAGTCATATACCGTGTTTAAGCGTTAAACTGTTCCCATAGCACTGGGTGCTCCCTTCTATTTTAGCTCACAACATATTAGTGTCACAGCCTGCCAATTGTATATGCCACGTTCCCTCACTCAGCACTAAAGCTCCTAAGGACCCAGTTCCTAACCCAGAGTCTGGTGCGGAGCCACAGGGCAGCCATCAGAAGAGACCGTGACGATACAGGTGCAGACTCTGCACCCAAAGAATTTCAGGTAGAGTTTGAGAAGCTGAAATATGGCAGAACAGGAAACTTGGAGCCAGCTTGCATTCCCTGGGCAGTAAACCATTGAATCAAAAAGTGAAATAGCATTATTTTGGGTGAGAAAGTGGGGTGCCAGCACTGGGGAGGAATGCAAAGTCCTCCGTGTATCCTAAACACTACCAATACTCCTACTATCTGTTATTGGTTTAACACAAATAACATGACAGACATGATGGCATCCCTTTGTACAAATTGTCACTTTATATGGATAAGCACATTTAATGCTCACAGCAGTCTTCTCTGAAGGGTGTAATTACCCCACTTTATAGATGAGGAAATCAGGCTTAGGGATGTAGAGATGCCAAAGCAACACAGTTAACAAGTTATGAGCATCACAGCTTAACATCCATGATCTTATCTGCCTTACGATCCTCATTATTCTACGGTTGATGCCAGCTTGCTGTCTGTAGCCTCCATTTGGTTTTCGTAGAGTCTGGTTCAGAGGACAGAGGCAGGAACATTGATGGGGTGATACGGGGAGAGTCTGAGAGAGCTGGGGATGTGTGAAAATCCCTCTGTACCTGGACTATTTCATTTTAGGGTCTCGGGAGTCATCAGCAAGCTTTTGGTTAGAACCACTTCATTCCAGAGGGATAAATTGTGAAATGGTGTTTTTAAATTAATTACAGGAAAAGTATGATTTCGTTTTTATTTTCATTTCAAAATTTCAGCTTTCCAAAGGATGTCTCTATAGGCTTAGTCAAAAAAAAAAAAACCCTTAATTTATCTCTGTGTATGTTCAAGGTGAGGATTTTAATTGCTTGGTGAATAATAAAAAATTGAGTTATCCCAAACACTTGATTTCAAATAAGAATAATTTCACCCCCCCACACCCATTCGCCACCATCCCACCCACATAAGATGGTATATAATGAATCTGTTTTAAACTGTAATTAAATAGCCTTAACGTTTTTCTATTATAAAAGTAATAAAAGTTTTTTGTAAAAGTTTTTATGATAAAAACTAGGAAAGGTAATGTAAAAATAACCTATAATAACACCTCCTAGATAAGAGTCACTATTAATTTATTTTAAAGGCTATTTTTTTAGAGCAGTTTAGATTCACAGCAAAATAAAAAGGAAGGTACAGAGATTTCCCATATACCCCCAGCTCCCAAAAATGCAAGTTCCCCTCCCTCATTATCAGCGAACCCCGTCAGAGTGGTACATTTATTACGATTGATGAACCTACGTCGACAAATTGTAATCACCCAAAGTCCATAGTTTACATTACGGTTCACTATTGTAGTTGTACATTCTGTGAGTTTAGACAAATGTATAATAACATGTATCCATCATTATAGTATCATAGATTATTTTCAGTGCCCTAGAAATCCTCTATGCTGTGCCAATTTATTTTTCCCTCCCATTAACCCCTGGCCTCCACTGATCTTTTTACTGTCCCATAGTTCTGCTTTTTCTAGAATGTCATATAGTTGGTCTCATACAGTAGACTTTTCAGATTGGCTTTTTTCACTAAGTAATGTGGACTTAAGTTTCTGGGGTTTTTTTTCTTTTTTTCATGGCTTGATAGTTCATTCCTTTTTAGTGTTGTATAATATTCCAGTGTCTCAGTGTACCATCGTTTAGTTATCCATTCACCTGCTGAAGGACATCTTGGTTGCTTCTAGTATTTGGCAATTATGAATGAAGCTGCTATAAACATCTGTGTGCAGGTTTTTGTGTGGACATAAGTTTTCAGCTCCTTTGAGTAAATACCAAGGAGCTAGGTTGCTGGATAGTATGGTAAGAGTACACTTAGTTTTGTAAGACACCACCAAACTGTCTTCCATGGGCTGTGCCATCTTGCATTCCCACCAGCAATGAAGCAGAGTTCCTGTTCCTCCACATCCTCACCAGCACTTGGTGGTGTCAGTGTTCCAGAGTTAGACCATTCTAATAGGTATGCAGTTAACAGCATCTCATTATTTTAATTTGCATTTCCCTGGTGACATGTGACGTGGAGCATCTTTTCACATACTTATTTGTCATCTGTAGATATTCTTTGGTGAGGCGAGACTCCTCATATTTGAAAGTTGCTAAGAGACTAGATCTTAAAAGTTCTCATCACAAGAAAAAAAATTCTATAACTATGTATGGTGACAAACGTTAACTGCACTTTTTTGCGGTGATCATCTTAAAATATATACAAATATCTAATAATTATGCTGTACACTTGAAACTAATATAACATTGTAGGTCAATTATGCATCATTCAAAAAGAAAAAGAAAATCCTTATTAGCTTTTCGGCCTACAATTTTCAGATACGTTTATATACATCTACTACATAAGCTTATCTAAATTATGATTACCAGGCCTTCGCTTTTTGCTTTCACAATAATGAATGAACATTTTTGTATATGAAAACTAAAAGGATAGCTACCATCAGCACAAGATAAGGCAGGCATGAGAAGGATGCAAGATATTTGCCCTCTCTGTTCAAATAGTAAGTCTTCTTTTACTGCATATTCTTTTCCATTGAACCAAAAGGAAACCTCAGAATCCTTCTCAGTGCAGATCTAGGAAGACAGTACTGTTCAGAGCTGAAATAATAAGCTATATATTTCACCTCCAACCTTGAGCCTGAGATGATAGGATAAAGTGACTCCAACTATCAGAAGCAAATTATTAAGGAGGATAAATCATGAGAGATTATTACAACCAGGCATTTGACACAATAGAGCCTGACAAAGGTACTTGTGGTATTTGCACCCTGTCCCTTCAAGCAAAAGCTGACAGCACTAATGAGAGCTTTTACTTCTAAGCTAATGATCACTTCACTCTGACTGAGTGTGTGATGGCTGCTTGTAAATGAATATTTCCCCTGAATCTAATTAGATTGGGTCTAGACTATATGTTTCCCAGTGAGTTGGTACCTTATAGATGTCAGGAACATTTCTATTAATTGGACAGCAACTAAGATGGGAAAGAAGGAAAAGCAATTCTGAGGACGTGCACTGATTTTTCTCCCCCTCTCTCTTTGTGCCTAGAATCAGACATCGCCGACTTTGATGGCCGAAGCTCCCTTCTGTACAGGTTCAATCAGAAACTGATGAGTACTCTCAAAGATGTGATCTCCCTGAAGTTCAAGAGCACGCAAGGAGATGGGGTCCTGTTCCACGGAGAAGGACAACGTGGAGACCACATCACCCTGGAGCTCCAGAAGGGGAGGCTCGCCCTGCACCTCAACTTGGGTAGGTCCCTGCCCATGTCGGGCTACGGGGACATCCTTTTGTAGCAGGTCACAGTTCCTTATCCTCCTAGTGTATCAGTTAGAAGTTCCTGGATCACAGTCTAAGTGACATATTTTCCTTATGCAGGTTGGAGAAGAAAAATACCATGTTTAAGCCATAAACAGCATTCTTTAAACAAGGTAATTTTGGTAGGTAGGGTGAGCTACAAGCTAATTGTTCGTTCTTTCTTCCTCTTTCTTTCTTTCGTTCTTTCTTTCTTTCATTCTTTCTTTCGTTCTTTCTTTCTCTACATATTTCTCTTTGTTTAGTAATGAACTTTAGCTTGAGCAAGTTTAAACACATGCGTGCGCACACACACACACACACACGTGCACATGTATTATAATGAGGCTGTTGCTCACAGACTATTGTAATTGTTACATTTATGAAAGTTAAGTTCCAGGGAAAATGGAGGAAAAACATTTTAATATCTTTCCTGGTTGGTTTGTTTGGTTTTTGTTTGTTTTTGTTTTTTGTGGGGGAATAAGGGGGTCATATGTATGGCATCTAAGTTTCTGGGCATTCCCATGTCTTGTTAAGGGAAATACTGTTTTCTTTAAGTGTCCGGGCTGTGCCAGGGTGAGCCCTAGATTTGCCAAATGCCAGCTATTTAGTAGAGAATGCCCTCCCGCCTTCTCTGTGTTTAGGACTCAGTCTTCCTCATCCATCATGCCTGCCTCACTACTGTCAGGTCTGCATTTCTTTGTAATCAACTTCTTATCCCAGGGGAAGAAAGAGAGAGGGTCACCCTCCTTTATGTGAAAGGTGCTTTGGAAGGAAGTATGAGCCAAGTGCAGAAGGCAGGGAGCAGAGTTCCCAAAGATAAAAAGGCAAACCAAAAAAGCTCTACTGGAGAAAAAGAAACCAGGACAAAGAGTTAGGCTGATGAAAAAGGAAGTGACCATTTTTTATAAGAATGAATCCCTTCCTCCCATTGAAAATGTATTAGTTTTAGGGGAAGGGGTGGAGAGTACATTTGTGGAAGAGAATGATCACCCATCACCAAGTATTCCCTATCAAGTAGTAAAGATGGAAAGTCATAGCAGAATTCAGTTTGTAAGCTCAAGTTGGATGAAAGACTGGAAAAATCACAGATAAGTTTTATCTTTTAGTAATTATTATTTAGTAATAAATTATTTTATTGATAAGCATAAAAATGAAGATTATTGTGAACTCATCCCCAAAGCCAAACAGTGTAGATCCTTATTTTGAGGCATTTCTGAGCATCTCCTTAACCTCCATGGTGAGTATTGGCACGGGTAGCGGGGAGAACCTCTGGATCCCAAGTTTTAACTCATAAAATTGATAACTAATGCACTAAATTAAATATTTAGCCAAAGCATCTTTAGAAGGGGAGTCTCACTCAGAGGAGAGCAATGAGAGGATTTGCTAGTGACATAATCGGTTTTGCTCACTTACCTAAAGAAGAAATGTATCAGTGAATTCTATGAAGGGTGGGCATATAAATATTTAGCAGAAATATATCAGTCTGTTAACTGGACTTCAAGTTTTGTGAAAGGAAGATGGATGGAGTAACCCCCCGAACACACACACACCCAGTTACAAGTGGTTCACAGAGCATTGTGGGTTGTGGATAAAGTTATTATGACTTGTCAGTAGTAAAGCAGGTAACACTGAATCTGTCAGTGACTGCCATTTGGATTCCCAATTCCAATGTGCCGTTACCACTCCAAAGCTCTGCTCCAACATCCATAACCCAATGAGGTACACCAGCTTCACACACAGTAAGGCAGGATGGAAAGGAAGAGGTGCGCTCATGTGACAGATTTTATTTTAATTGCAGACAGGTGCTAGCTATTTATTATGGGGAAAGTTCATAACCCCCAAGCCTCAGTTTACTTATTTCTAACCTGGGGTTATTAATAACTATCTTCCAGGGCATGAACATGAAAGCTAAAAATATTCAAAATGAATTTTCTTTGTCAGTATATAAACACAGTGAAGCTCTTAATATTACTCATCATTCAACCAACAATATCTGAATGTCCCGCACCCTGTGCTATGTGGGTCTTCCTGGAAAGAAATGGGTATTTTAAGGTAAAGAAGACCCACTCCATGCTGCAATATAAAGAAGGCAGAATAATTCTCTCTTTCCAGATTCCATCTGCCCCATATTTCTAACTGTGGTGGCGATAATGGAAAAATCTCCTTTAGTCTGTTTTCTGCAGAGTTTGGAATTTCTTCATCTATTCATCTGCTTATGGATTTTACTCATTTCCATCCGTTTACCATGACTGTTTCCTGTACTTATCTCTTTTAAGCAGTCACCTAGGATACTTGTTAAATAGCACAGATTTCTATGTTCCTTCTCTAGAGAGATGCTGACATATATTAGTACTTTAGCTCTGTGTAACTCTGTTATAGCCAGCAGATTTCTGGAAGCACTAAGTTAAGGGGAAAGGGGGAATGATAATCGTTTTGATTTGCCCATAAGAGAAAATCTGTAACAAACGTTCCACAAGGGCAAGATAACACTTTGTTCATAACTGTAGCTCCGGAAACTAGGAGAGCACCAGCCTGAAGTGGGTACTTGAGGCAAATTGGGTACATTGCAAAGAGTGGTTTTCATCTCACATATCAGAGCCTGACACAAATACACATTATTCTCATTTGGCTTGCTGACCCCCAAGCCTGAGCTACTCTCCCCCCTGTGATATTTGCAGAATACCGACAGTGTACCAGTATCCTATCCAATCCTCAGAGCAGCCCTATTAGGTACATAAACATTAGTTCCACTTTACCCATGTGGAATATTAGGCTGAAGGAGGATATATCACCTGTTCAAATTACACAGCTAGAAATTAGCATAGCCATAATTAAAATCCAGTTATATTTACCAGTTTTTAAACTTACTTTCAGATTATAAAATATATGTCAGTTTTAGAAAACTTGAAGGAAAAAAAACACTCTATAAAGAAGGGAAAAATCACTGAAAATCCTACAACCCAGTCATCCTTCTATTAACATTTTTGTATATTTTCCAAGTGTTTTCCTTAGCTATTTATATAAAATTTTTACATATGATATAAAATTCATGTTCTTCCCATGTTTGCCACACAGCCTTCAAAGAGGAAAGAGTTCATACCATCCATGATCAAGCTCTTTTTTTAAAGAAATGAATGAAGAAATAAAAAGGAAGAAAGAGAGAGCAAGAGGAGGAAGGGGGGAGGAAGAATCCTAAAATCCAAGTTAATGAGCTGCAAAATGGTGCTGGGGCAATGGCCAATGACGGAGGAAGGGGAGGAAGTTTCTCTCTACCCAGCTGACGTGGACACTGCAGCAGTGTTTCCTTTAGTGGCAGTTCTCCAGTTCCTTATCTAATCTGTGACTTTACAGTTCAGAAATTCAGGCTGAGTAGAGAGGTTCAGTACCATGGACAGCTGCATGACCTGTACCATGGCCTTTGGAGGTATACACAGTGTGCTGTGGTTCTTCACAAGTGATGCTCTTTGCCGACATTCTGATTCATATTCCCTAGTTACTCCTATGGAGGCTGACTTGGAAAGATCATTTCAATGCTGCAGTTGAACTAGGTGTTTGACTACTTTCTTCGGGTAGAGCAGTGAGATTTCTAGAGCTACTAATGGGAGAGAGATTTCTTCTCTCAATCCATAAGGGGGTTCATAAAGATTCCTCTTTCCATGCTACACATCTCATTCGGATCACCTGTGGCAGTTTGCCCTCTGTAGAATTACAACAGCTCAAACCCATACATGCAGGTGGGAGAATCAAAGAGCAGAGGCATTACGTGACTGGGGAATTATGGTGAGAACTAAACAAAACATCAGTAGCACATGCAGGTCATTCATCCTTACAAGAGTCCAGCGCCTTTGAACTGAGGCATAATGTTTGTGTGATATGGCAGTCATAGGAAAGCGAGAATCTCGGCATAGCATAACCACGTGTGAACCACACTGTCCTTGGGGGGGCCAAGAATGGGTTCAGAGGCAAAGCATTTGACTGCATAACCAACTCACTGAGATAGCTTGGGATATCAGTGAACAGTCTGTACATCCTCCAGAGAGTTCAATGAACGTTTACTTTAGCTTTTTGAAATTCAAGCATTTTGATAAGCCAACTCATATGTATTTATAAAACGTTTATTGTGTTTCTGGACTTGGACTAAATACAATGAAAGATGTTTTTTAACGTTGCCATTTTTGAGAGCCCTCACTTAGGCACTGTGCTAGACATTTTACATATATATTTCATTTGTATCACATGGCAATCCTACAGACTATATCCAAACCCATTTTACAGATGGAGAAACAGATGGTCAGTGATGTCCAGTAGGTTGCCCCGGGCCACACAGGTCACGTAGATGCATAGCCGTAAACCCAAGATTAGAACACTCTCCAATAGAACCCCAGGTTCCTGACATTAATCATTAAAATGTTATAAACCTTCATGAAACAATTACAAATTAAATATCAGGAAGTTGGTATCCATGTGTTGTATTTTGAGAAAGGAGAGACCAGAGTAGGATAAAGGAGTCCAGAAAGCCTTCCTGGATCCACCTTGAGTTAGCAGGAGATTTCATTACAAGGAGGAAAGGAACACAGGCATTTCAGACAAAGTGTCAGTGGGATAAGTTGTGCCACATTTTATATAAATTGTGTCATTCTTATTATAAGGATTCACTGAACAAGTACCTTAAGCCAGGCACTGAGCTATGCACTGGAGGTTAAAAGTTGAATTTACCAGTTCTGATTTTCAAGGAGGTCCTGGCCTAGTAAAATACTTCTTGCAATTTACTTTCTAATTTTGTAATATTAACTAAAAGTATATAATTAGGTATCATCAAAACCACATACCATAATTGTATTAAGATAGCATCTTTTAAGATAACAAAGTCACAGAAGTTGGATACAACTTAGGAGTCAGACTTGAACCATGACTCCTAAATCTAGAGAATGTTTTATTGAATAAAATTTAGAAAATTTTTAACGACTTTAACAATACAAGAAAGATGTACTTCATTGCTTTTTTTTTTTTTTTTGTGGTACGCGGGCCTCTCTGTTGTGGCCTCTCCCGTTGTGGAGCACAGGCTCGGGACGCGCAGGCTCAGCGGCCATGGCTCACTGGACCCAGCCGCTCCGCGGCATGTGGGATCTTCCCGGACCGGGGCCCGAACCCGTGTCCCCTGCATCGGCAGGCGGACTCTCAACCACTGCGCCACCAGGGAAGCCCTCATTGCTTTTGTGATACATAAGGATTTGCTCTGATTGAGGGTCAAGTCCACTGCATTCGCATGGCATCCTGTTAGTTTTTATTTTCTTCAGAAGGCTTCACCTGAGTGCTTAGGAGAACATTCATCAGCCCTGAATTCGGCTAAACAAGGGTCTTTATGCTCCTGGATAACCTGTGAAGGTGAAGTTTGCCTTCACCTTCTACATCGTGTCCTTCCCTCTTAGGGTTGCCCCATGTTCCTTTTCCACAACTCTCGGCTTCCCAATGCATCAAATCCTTTTCTTGGTATTCTGATTAAGCTATATAAGCTCACACATATGTATGGTGGAAAGCAGATGGCCAGGACATGAGAAATGAGGGTAAGTGGAAGTATCAGTTTTTCCAGTAGGGGTAGTGGTAAGAGCATTAGCTTAGCATTAGCATTAGCATTAGCATTAGTGTTAAGAGTCAGAGCTTGGTTGTAACCCTAATTCTTTGTGTCCTCAGGTATGTCTTGTAGCTTCTTTGCGGTGAAGCTTTTTGTAAGTCTGTGTTCAGGAATAATGGAAAAAACCTATGTAACATGCTTACCTCACTTAGTAAAAGAGAACCTTAAAAATACAAGTGAATACCAACATCGATAACCTGAACAACTAAGGTGGGAAGGTTAATTCTGAAGATCGGGTGGAGGTAGGCATTGGTGACCTCCATGTGAGTGGTCCCCTATCTCATCAACAGTAAATCAAGCCCTTTCCAACGTGACTTACTGTTGAAATACAATCTTAAAAAAGCAAGTTTCTGTTCCTTTTGCTAGGCTGTATGATATCCACAGATTGTGACAGGTAAAGTGCCATCCATGTTTAAACTGTTAAGACCAAGCAAGATTTAATCAAAGAAGACTTTGGGTGAAAACACTGCAATATACATGCCCTTCGACAGAAAAATGTTATTTCCAAGGGTGAACAATTTGACATGCTTATCCACCGTATGTTGGGGATGGGAGTGGGGGAGAAGAGCAAGTTAGAAATATTTTGCAGCCATTTCAAGCTTCCTATAAAAATTGCCATATGCTTTAGGGACTTGAGTAGTATTTACATTGTTTCATTTTAATTATATCTCAAACCACATGAAAACAAGTTTTTATTTAATTAGTAATAAGAGGTATTTCCCCCCCTAATGTGTTTCTGGCCTACAAGATAGCTTCCAGATATTTTTATTGTCTTTGTCCTCCACAATTGCCCATAGGAATTTTTATCTTGCCTTAATAAATTGGAAACTAGTTAAAACTAGTAGTTGAACCATAATTGCCACTGAGATAAAACTTGAAGTGTGTATTACAGGATGAAGAGTTTGATAATCTTTTGAGAATGAAGTTTTTATTGTAATTTCTAATAATGAACATTTCTAGGTAAAATGGAACCTTTCCTAGGAGTAGCCTTTTTCTTCATGGTAACATCTACTATAGATACAATTTAAAACATCCTGTTTAATGAATAGCAGAATTTCCTGTTTATCCACTTGTTTAAACAGACTAACTTTCACTCAATTTGTGTGCATACAAGATATCTGAGTGTTAGCACAGAATGATTAATGGAGAGGATCGGTGAGATAAGTTCATGTCTACCAATTTTTTTAGTTGAAAAGATGCTTGTAATGCAGGAGATATTCAATAATTTACACGTCACTCGTACAGTTTTCAATGAACCAGCTATGCAGGTTAAGGATTATGTTTTTAATGCAGTTTCTTTGTTTTTCCCATTATCAAAGATACTTATACTCATTCTAAAATGTAAGGAGAAAAGAAAAAAGAAAATCAAAACTTCTGTTAATGTTTTAGTAAATGCAAACAAGGGTAGAAGAAAGATTCACTACGTTATCCAAAAAGTCAAGTAAAAATTACAGTCTGTTTGACCTATTCAAAATTAAATTTCTCTTTTGAAGTAGGAATAATAGTATAGAAAAATATTAAAATACTTAATTTAATCCTTGTCTTTATTGGCTCTATTAAAGAAATCAACGTATCACTAAAACCCACCCAACACAACACGTAAGAACAAATAATTAGGAGGAAAAGATGTGATTCCTTTACTTTTTCATTTTGTGACTTTCAGTGGCTTTACAGCTTCAGACCTTTAATGTCTTGGACTTATTATTAATGAATCATTGTTAAATGCCTTTTTACTTTTTAAGAAAAAAAGTCGGAGGTGCACATCAAATTTAAAGTGAAATCTCTGATGTTAAATCTATTTGACTTATTACCTAGAATTAATAGTTTATAAGGCACACTGTCTCCTTCAACCAACCATTAGCCTTTGGACATGTTTTATTTTATAAATAAAAGGTGTGTGTGTGTGTGTGTGTGTGTGTGTGTAGAAGCAGTGGGGGAGAGAGACAGACACTGGTGTTCTTTGTTCTGACTGGTACCACTTTTCACCTACCTGCTCGAGCAAACATACTAAAAGTCATCCCTAGGTGAGTCTTTCCTTTACTATGTCCACCTCCAATATCCCAATGGCATGCCAGGTCACCACATGCCAACGCCTTCTCACTGGCTGAAAATCCATCCTCCTGTGCTCTCTTTACCTAAGCCCCTCGTCCCCCATCTAGATGACTGCCAGTTTTCCTGCCAGCCTTGCCTTCTCACCAGATTCCCATACAGCTGTCAAAATAACCTTCTTAAAATGTTAATCTGAGTCAGTAATCCCTGACTTATTAATTCACCAATGGCTCCCATTTCTTAAAAGTAAACACAGGCTGTAACCTAGCTCACACTAGCACACTGGTCCTGGGTGGGATAAGCCAGCCTCACGTGGTCATGGCACTCTGCTGCATGGAATCCCTTTAGGTGTTCCCCTGTACCCCCAGCCTTGGCATGTGCTTCTCCCGGCTGGGTAGCAGTACTCCTTGTTCTGACCAAATATCAGGCCTGGCACCACTTTGTAAAGTGGCCTCCACAGCTCCCTACCCTGCATTTCCTTGGCTCCCTGATTTAACTGCTGTTAATACCAGCAGCATGCTTTTTATCAATTCACTTATTGAGTCTCCACGTTAAAACTTTCAGAGAGGGAAGTGTGCCTTTTAACTCTGTATCTCCTGTATACATCACTTGTCACTGTAAGCGAGACAGGTAGATATCAACACCTTTCTGTAGATGGATGGAAGGACGAAAGGAAGGGAGGGAGGAAAGGAAGAAGGAAAGGAGGAGAGAGAGAAGGAAAGAGGGAAGGAAGGAGGGAGGGAGAGAGAGGTGAGGGAGAAAGAAAAAGAAAAAGATCTATTAATGTATTTGCATAATTGGACACATTTTAAGAACTCAAAGGATGTGGAACAAATCGATATGTCAATGAATAAATCAATTAAAGGCAGCTATGAACTCATCAGTTCTTATTTTTCAATTACAATCATCTGGGTGCCTCCCCCAACCCCCACAGGAAGCAACGAAGTGTTATTTCATGCAGGAAGCAGTGACTTGGGGCCATAATGGAGGTAGGAGTGAGCAGCCTACAGTGGAAATGGCAGCTTCTGCTCCTTAAATGCCGCACCATGGAGCAGGCTGCTGCAGTTGTTCTGTAAAACATGTCTTAGGAGAGAGGAGAGAGACATTTAGCTTTCAGTTACTAAGGGTACCGAACGCATAAAATATTCAAAAATTGGAAGGTTTACATGTAAGTAAAATTAGTTGCATTGAACTGTTCATTTTGCTAAGGCTGAGCCATTCTACAGGAAAAAAGAACAAAGAAAAAAAAAAAGCTGTAATCTTTTTGACAGAAGGATACAGGCAGGAAGTCCATAAAATTGGAGGAGAGACAGGAGGGGAAAGGGGCAGACTTGATTGAAAAATGTACCTCTCCACCGGAATCTCTCACATTCTCCCAAGGGGTGTCTTCCAAGCTCAGTTTAGGGTGAATCATAGGACCCTTGCCGTGGTCAGTCAGAAGGGTCGAGACCTGGATTTGAACGCTGGCTGCATCTCTACCCTCACCGGGCCTCAGTTTCCTAATTTGTCAAATACAGGTAATCATTTTGTCTTAGAGCATCAAACTTGGAGGTTATAAAATCCCTATTTAAGGGCCCTTGATAGAGTAGGCCTTTGAAAATGGCAGCTAAAAATGATTATTTCCTCCCCCTTGCCTTTGCCCACAAATCTACCCAACTCATTGGGGCCACTGTCTTCCCTCTACTTCTCCAGCACTCACTCTTCCTCCAAAGCACAGCTAAAGATTCACTTTCTCCTTTCAAGAGCCATTCACATGCCAAGAATATGTATTCTTTCTAAATGTGACAAGTCCTATTTTCGATATTATTCATATGGCCATCAGGATATGGTTTCTCATATTATTTAATCGCACAAGTCCTGAAAACATGTCTTTTCATGTGTAGAAGGGTGTGTGTGTTATCAGTGGACCGAGATTTTGGTCCTGCAATCTGTGGGAAAAGGTTGGTATTCCTTCCCAAGCCCAGCACGGTTCTGGGTCTGCAGAGAGGGAATCATCCTTTACCTTTGGATACAGAGAGTTGGACTTGCTAGCAGAACGTTCTAGTGCTTCAGGCCGCCCTTGGGCACAGAGCCATCCCGTGTTCCATGCCCTTCACAGATGACAGCAAACCTCGGCTCAGCAGCAGCGCCCCCTCGGCCACCCTGGGCAGCCTCCTGGATGACCAGCACTGGCATTCCGTCCTTGTCGAGCGGGCCGGCAGGCACGTGAACTTCACCGTGGACCGGCACACGCAGCACTTCCGGACCAAGGGCGAGGCGGATGCCCTAGACATCGACTATGAGGTGAGTTGATTCTCCCTGTGGACCCCCGAGCCCCTTTCTCGTGATCAGTAAGAAAATCAGGAAGCAGAAGAGCAAGTGAGAAGATGTGCGCCCCTGACAGATATTATTACCCTGGGGCTTCTCCTCCCCTCGCTCTAAGCCCCGTCAGCCAGCCACGGGGGAGTCCACGGAGAGAGTCTGAGCTGTGAGCCTGGGGAAACGCCTTGCAAGGCATCGGCTAATTGTGTGCATTTTAAAATCAGCGAGGATCCTTTTTACTTTTTAAAACTTCTTTTTTTTTTTTTTTTCCTGGTAGCTTTCCTGTATCACCATCTAGTCTCTTGGTTATATTCAGAATTTTTTTTTCAAAAATCAGCTTCAGTTAGCCGAGGTCATGGAAAATACAGAAATTATATTAATATACAATTTTAGGTCAATTATACCTTAATGAAATAAATAATAAAATCCAAAGAAACTGAAAATCTGCATGAGAGGCTCTTGTTTTTCACCTTCATTCCTATGCAGACTTCTGACCAATACACAAGGACAGTTAGTTCTACAAAAGAGCAAGAAAGAACTGACTGTCCTTGTGTACTGGTCAGAAGTTTTGCAAGACTAGCGGCCCAGATTTAACCATCTTTGCTAGTAGTTCAGTTCAAGAAGTATATATTGTGCTCCCACTGTATACCAGGCTCTCTTCTAGGCAATAACAATCAGAGATGACTAAAAGCAGAGTCCCTGAGTTGGAGATGCTTACAGTCTAATAGCAGAGTCAGACCTGGAACACCCACTGCAGAACAAGGAGGTGACAGCTACCTTGGAGAGCAGCACTGAGCACTGCGGGATCCCAGGCAGACAGCACCTGGCTCAACCTTGAATGAGGGTAGAAGGCTTCCAGCAGGAGATGCTGCTAAGTCGTGAAAGGAGAGTAGGGTTAGCCTGATGAGAAAGGTGAAACAGGCAGGCCAGGTCAGAGAGGACCCTGTGCAGGGCACAGGGCATGAAATGTCACAGTCCAGTATCTATGGGATATGAAACAGTCGTCCGGCAGTGGTGTGTGAAGGCCAGCTGGTAGATTTTCAGGAAGTTTGGAAGCTGGCTGGTAAATACAGCCATTATGAAAAACCCAGTTGTTTAAACTTATAATCCATCGAAGTATTTTTAAAATGTACTAAATTCATTGATTCCTAGTTACTTTATTTTATTCTATCTATCTGTCTATCTGTGTGTCTCTCTATGCATCTATCTATATGTATTTGAGGTTTTTTTTTACTTCTGTTGTATCTGTGTGGTGGAAATATACAATATTGGATTGCTACAGTGCATCTCTTTCCAATTCCATATTTAGTGACATCCGTTTGATGGTTTGAAATCCATCATAGCGGAGATATTTACACCATGGATATTGGTAAATCCTATAAGTCAGGGTTTGATTTATTGTTTTGTTGATTGTCTAGACCAGGGATAGGCAAACTACAGCCTGGAGACCAAGTCTGGCTTGAAGTCTATTTCCTCCAGCCTGTGTGTTAAGAATACTTTTTATATCTATGTTGTTTTACAAAATTAAGAAAAAAAAGAATAAGTGACAAGAGACTGTGTGATTACAGATAACGGAGTTCAGTGAAAAATCAATGAAAACGTTCTATAAAAATCAATTGGTTTTATGGAATTTATAGTACAGTTTACTGTATATTTTATTATTATTTGTAAATTGCGTCTACACATCGCTTATATCAGTAAAATGACCTAACGTCTGAATGCATGTGTGTGCCCACACACATACATATACAGAGATGAGTCTGTGTGTGTGCCTCACACCCTGAACAGCCAGATTTTAAACCTGTATCAACACACCACTTGAGGCAGGGGATTAGTGAGAGATAAAACGTAAGAATTAGGGAAGACCCAGGTCATGATGGACCCTGTGACCCATGTTAAGGAGCTTAAACTGTGGGGGAAAAGGAGCCACTGAAGGATTTTTTGCAGAGTAGTGACATGGGAAGACTTATGTTTTAGAGGAGTCATTCTGAACGTGTGTTTCAGGGGCCAGTACAATTAGCACCCCCTGGAAATTTGTTAGAAATGAAAATACACAGGTCCTATCCAAACCTACAGAATCAGAAACTCAGGGGGAGGGGCTCAATCATTGGTTTTTAAAATTGCTCCAGGAGACTCCGATGCACGTTACTATCTGAGAACAATTATTTTAGAGCAGTTACGCTAAAGTTTACTCTGAAGCTCCTCTGTAGTTTAGATCTGTCTATAGGTGGGCGGAGCATGTTGCTGGGCAGATGGTTAGAAACCCTGTTAGGAGACAATGTCGATCACTAGTGGATACATACAAGCACAGTGGGGGTGGAGATGAATAATGGAACACTTAGGATATGACTTCTTTTCCAATCTCTATCATGAACTATAAGAAAGATCGCCTCTTTTGATCCTAATCTTAATTTAGCATACTGTTGATAAGATATGCCATTCATTAACTTCGAAAGAGAATCTGTCACTCTTTGACTCAGGATGCAAAATACCAGGCAGGTTTTTGTTTTGTTTTTTTTTTTTTTTTGAGTTGCTGATAACCGGAAATCTGTGAGTATCAATCAATCATTCTTATTTGTTTAAGTGATTGTGAAAACAAAGAATACACACAGTATTGAAATTATCTTAAAGCAAAGAGATATCGTTTAGGAACTTGAGGACAATAAATAACACAAAACCATCATGAAGTTTCACTAGGTCCCCATATACTTAACCTCTAATGACTTGAGAGGTGATTCTAAAGTTCACCCAGTTGCCTGATTTAACATTTGTTTTCAAGTTATTGCTACCTGTGGTCTCCAGTGTAGATAATCTGTATGGAATCACAGCTGAGTGCCCTTAAAGTGAATGTCGGCATTTAGGGAAAGACATCCAAAGATGTCACTCAATTTATGAAGTTGGAACAGATTTCTTCTACAAATGTGTAAATTTTTTGGTGCCTTGTAAGAAGTGTTTCCTGAGGGAGGGGGTGTAAACACCTTGAAATGTTCCTATGAAGCAAACTCTGCTTCAGAGACTCCAAGCCCCTTCCAAAGTATGCAGCCAGCTTGTTCATATGAACGTAAAAGAAGACAGACTGACTATAACAGTGACATTGACATTGGCTGCACTGGAACAGGAGAGGTAGGTGTTGGGAGAAGTCTCTCAAACAACTGGAGCTCTCCAGCCTCTGAAGATTCACCTTCAAGGCTGTGTGGAGAGAAAGGGGCACCAGGGACAGGAATCCTGGGTCGTAATTACCACTTTACCACTAAGGAGGCACAAAAACCTGGGAAGTAAAATTTCCTAACTTCAGTCACCCAGAAACAATGTGAACACCCTTACTGCTAAATAGGATATCTGAATCTGAATCTAAGGTCTGTTTTTTTTATTGAAGTATAGTTGATTTACAATGTAGTGTTAGTTTCTGCTGTACAGCAAAGTGATTCATTTATACATATATATATGCTTTTTTCATATTCTTTTCCATTATGGTTTATTTATAGGATATGGAATATAGTTCCCTGTGCTATACAGTAGGTCCTTGTTGGTTATCTGTCTTAAATATAGTAGTGTGTATATGTTACTCCCAAACTCCTAATTTATCCCTCCCCCACCTTTCCCCTTTGGTAACCATAAGTTTGTTCTCTATGTCTGTGAGTCTGTTTCTGTTTTGTAAATAAGTTCATTTGTGTCATATTTTAGATTCCACATATAAGCGTTATCATATGATTTTTGTTTTTCTCTGTCTGACTTCACGTAGTATGACAATCTCTAGGTCCATCCATGTTGCTGCAAATGGCATTATTTTATTCTTTTTTCTGGTTGAATAGTATTCCATTGTGTGTATGTATGTTTGTGTGGGTGTGTGTGTATATATATATATATATATATGCCACATATTCTTTATCCATTCATCTGTTGATGGACATTTAGATTGCTGCTTCTGCGTCTTGGCTATTGTGAATAGTGCTGCTATAAATATTGGGGTGCATGTATCTTTTCGAATTAGAGTTTTCTCCAGATATATTTCCAGGAGTGGGATTGCTGGATCATATGGCAACTCTATTTTTAGCTTTTTGAGGAACCTCCATACTGTTCTCCATAGTGGCTGCACCAATTTACATTCCCACTAACAGTGTAAGAGGGTTCCCTTTTCTCCACATCCCCTCCAGTATTTGTTTGTTTGGGTTTTTTTTTAAACATCTTTATTGGAGTATAATTACTATACAATGTTGTGTTAGTTTCTGCTGTATAACAAGGTGAATCAGCTATACGTATACATATAACTCCAAATCCCCTCCTTCTTGCATCTCCCTCCCACCCTCCCTATCCCACCCCTCTAGGTGGCCACAAAGCACCGAGCTGACCTCCCTGTGCTATGTGGCTGCTTCCCCCTAGCTATCTATTTTATATTTGGTGGTGTATATATGTCCATACCACTCTCTCACTTCATCCCAGCTTACCCTTCCCCCTCCCCATGTCCTCAAGTCCATTCTCTATGTCTGCGTCTTTATTCCTGTCCTGCCCCTAGGTCCTTCAGAACCACTTTATTTTTTTTTTTTTTTTAGATTCCGTATATATGTGTTAGCATACGGTATTTGTTTTTCTCTTTCTGACTTACTTCACTCTGTATGATGGACTCTAGGTCCATCCACCTCACTACAAATAACTCAATTTCGTTTCTTTTTACAGCATTTGTTTTTTGTAGACTCTTTTAATGATAGAGAATCTAAGGTGTATTTTATAACAATGTTGTCTATTAATGAGAATCTATGTTACTGAGTTTATATCTGCCATGGGGTCATATATATACATTTGAGCCCTGCTACCACCGGATAGAAGAATGACTAAATTCAGGTCCCTGAGTTCCAGGGACCCATTGTCAGAGTATGTCCTGCTACTCTAGAGCAGTGCACTATCAAATTCTACAACAGGCACAATTAACATTCTGCAAATCTAGGTTACTCTTCAAATTTTAGCATGCCGTGTTAATATTTGGCAAGAAAATATGGTAGCTTTTATTCCTCCATCTTAGACAATGTCAAGGATATCAATCAAGTGACACAGTGCCTTTCCACGAGGCTTCTAGCAGGGAGTTTGCCGTACTCACATGTATGCAGTTGTCAGCTTCTCCTCCCACGTGGAAGGCAAACACAGACAGGGGCTCATAGAATCTTCTGCCAAAAAAATAATTAGCAGAAAGGATGTAGATGCTTTACTTCTCATTAGAATGTCATTCCAGTGCACATCACTCAGCCCACGTGATTTTTTCCAAATGCTTCTGAGACAGACTATAGCAATTCATTTTAATTCCATCCTGGAGCAGAAGGGTTTTAGAAAAGAGATTTCCCTAGGTTCTTCAGAACCACTTTTATTTTTAGATTCCATATATATGTGTTAGCATGCGGTATTTGTTTTTCTCTTTCTGACATACTTCACTCTGTGTGACAGGCTCTAGATCCATCCACCTCACAACAAATAACTCAGTTTCATTTCTTTTTATGGCTGAGTAGTATTCCATTGTATATATGTGCCACATCTTCTTTATCCATTTATCTGTCGATGGACATTTAGGTTGCTTCCACATCCTGGGTATTGTAAATAGAGCTGCAATGAATGTTGTGGTACATGACTCTTTCTGAATTATGGTTTTTTTCAGGGTATATGCCCAGTAGTGAGATTGCTGGGTCATATGGTAGTTCTATTTTTAGTTTTTTAAGGAACCGCCATAGTGTTCTCCATAGTGGCTATATCAAGTTACATTTCCACCAACAGTGCAAGAGTGTTCCCTTTTCACCACACCGTCTCCAGCATTTATTGTTTGTAGATTTTTTGATGATGGCCATTCTGACATGTGTGAGGTGATACCTCATTGTAGTTTTGATTTTCATTTCTCTAGTGATTAGTGATGATGAGCATCCTTCGATGTATTTGTTGGCAATTTGTATATCTTCTTTGGAGAAATGTCTATTTAGTTCTTTTGCCCATTGTTGGATTGGGGTATTTTTTTGTTTGTTTTTTGGGGTTTTTTTTTTATTGAGCTGCATGAGCTAGCTGCTTGTATATTTTGGAGGATAACCCTGTTTGCAAATATTTTCTCCCATTCTGAGGGCTGTCTTTTTGTCTTGTTTATAGTTTCCTTTGCTATATGTATGTGGGTTTATCTCTGGGCCTTCTATCCTGTTCCATTGATCTATATTCCTGTTTTTGTGCCAGTACCATACTGTCTTGATTACTGTAGCTTTGTAGTATAGCCTGAAGAGAGGGAGCCTGATTCCTCCAGCTCCGGTTTTCTTTCTCAAGATTGCTTTGGCTACTTGGGGTCTTTTGTGTTTCCATGAAAGTTGTGAATTTTTTTGTTCTACGTCTGTGAAAAATGCCATTGGTAGTTTGATAGGGATTGCATTGAATCTGTAGATTGCTTTGGATAGTATAATGATTTTCACAATGTTGAGTCTTCCAATCCAAGTACAAGGTATATCTCTCCTTCTGTTTGTATCATCTTTAGTTTCTTTCACCAGTGTCTTATAGTTTACTGCATACAGGTCTCTTGTCTCCTTAAGTAGGTTTATTCCAAGGTAGTTTATTCTTTTTGTTGCAATGGTAAATGGGAGTGTTTCCTTAGTTTCTCTTTCAGATTTTTCATCATTAGGGTATAGGAATGCAAGAGACTTCTGTGCATTAATTTTGTATCCTGCTACTCTACCAAGTTCATTAATTAGCTCTAGTAGTTTTCTGGTAGCATCTTTAGGATTCTCTATGTATAGTATCATGTCATCTGCAAACAGTGACAGTTTTACTTCTTCTTTTCCAATTTGGATTCCTTTTATTTCTTTTTCTCCTCTGACTGCTGTGGCTAAAACTTCCAAAAATATGTTGAATAACAGTGGTGAGAGTGGGCAACCTTGTCTTGTTCCTGATCTGAGAAGAAATGGTTTCAGTTTTTCATCATTGAGAATGATCTTGGCTGTGGGTTTGTCATATATGGCCTTGACTATGTTGGTGTAGGTTCCCTCTATACCTACTTTTCTGGAGAGTTTTTATCATAAATGGGTGTTGAATTTTGCCAAAAGCTTTTTCTGCATCTATTGAGATTATCATATGATTTTTATCCTTCAATTTGTTAATATGGTGTATCACATTGATTGATTTCGTATACTGAAGAGTCCTTGCATTCCTGGGATAAAGCCAACTTGATCATGGTGTATGATCCTTTTAATGTGCTGTTAGATTCTGCTTGCTAGTATTTTGTTGAGGATTTTTGCATCTATGTTCACCAGTGATATTGGCCTGTAGTTTTCTTTTTTCGTGACATCTTTGTCTGGTTTTGGTTTCAGGGTGATGGTGGCTTCGTAGAATGAGTTTGGGAGTGTTCCTCCCTCTGCTATATTTTGGAAGAGTTTGAGAAAAATAGGTGTTAGCTCTCCTGAGAAAAATAGGTGTTAGCTCTTCTCTAAATGTTTGATAGAATTCGCCTGTGAAGCTATCTGGTCCTGGGCTTTTGTTTGTTGGAAGATTTTTAATCACAGTTTCAATTTCAGTGCTTGTGATTGGTTTGTTTACATTTTCTCTTTCTTCCTGTTTCAGTCTCGGAAGGTTGTGCTTTTCCAAGAATTTGTTGATTTCTTCCAAGTTGTCCATTTCATTGGCATATAGTTGCTTGTAGTAATCTCTCATGTTCCTTTGTATTTCTTCAGTGTAAGTTCCTACTTCTCCTTTTTCATTTCTAATTCTGTTGATTTGAGTCTTTTCTCTTTTTTCTTGATGAGTCTGGCTAAAGGTTTATCAATTTTGCTTATCTTCTCAAAGAGCCAGCTTTTAGTTTTATTGATCTTTGCTCTTGTTTCCTTCATTTCTTTTTCATTTATTTCTGATATGATATTTATGGTTTCCTTCCTTCTGCTAAATTTTTTTTTGTTGTTGTTGTTGTTCTTCTCTCTCTAATTGCTTTAGGTGTAAGGTTAGGTTGTTTATTTGAGATGTTTCTTGTTTCTTGAGGTAGGATTGTATTACTATACACTTATCTCTTAGAATTGCTTTTGCTGCATCCCATAGGCTTTGCGTCGTCGTGTTTTCATTGTCATTTGTTTCTAGGTATTTGCTGATTTCCTCTTTGATTTCTTCAGTGATCTGTTGGTTATTTAGTAGCGTATTGTTTAGCCTCCCACGTGTTTGTATTTTTTACAGTTTTTTTTCCTGTAATTGATATCTAGTCTCATAGTGTTGTGGTCGGAAAAGATACTTGGTAGAATTTCAATTTTCTTAAATTTACCAAGGCTTGATTTTTGACTCAGGCTATGGTCTATCCTGGAGAATGTTCCATGAGCACTTGAGAAGAAAGTGTATTCTGTTGTTTTTGGATGGAATGTCCATCCTGTTTAATGTGTCATTTAAAGCTTGTGTTTCCGTATTTATTTTCAATTTGGATGATATGCCCATTGGTGAAAGTGGGGTGTTAATTTCCCCTACTATTATTGTGTTACTGTCAATTTCCCCTTTTATGACTGTTAGCATTTGCCATATGTATTGAGGTTCTCCTATGTCGGGTGCATAAATATTTACAATTTTTATATCTTCTTCTTGGATTGATATCTTGATCATTATGTAGTGTCCTTCTTTGTCTCTTGTAATAGTCTTTACTTTAAAGTCTATTTTGTCTGATATGAGAATTGCTACTCCAGCTTTCTTTTGATTTCCATTGCATGGAATATCTTTTTCCGTCTCCTCACTTTCAGTCTGTATGTGCCCCTAGGTCTGAAGTGGGTCTCTTCAGCATATATAAGGGTCCTGTTTTTATATCCATTCAGCCAGTCTCTGTCTTTTGGTTGGAGTATTTAATCCATATATATTTAAGGTAGTTATCGATATGTATGTTCCTATTACCATTGTCTTAATTGTTTTGGGTTTGTTATTGTAGGTCTTTTCCTTCTCTTGTCTTTCCTGCCTAGCGAAGTTCCTTTAGCATTTGTTGTAAAGCTGGTTTGGTCGTACTGAATTCTCTTAACTTTTGTTTGTCTGTAAAGGTTTTAATTTCTCCATCAAATCTCAATGAAATCCTTGCTGGGTAGAGTAATCTTGCTTGTAGGTTTTTCCCTTTCATCACTTTGAATATCTCCTGCCACTCCCTCCTGGCTTGCAGAGTTTCTGCTGAAAGATCAGCTGTTAACCTTACTGGGATTCCCTTGTATGTTATTTGTTGCTTTTCCCTTGCTGCTTTTAGTATTTTTTCTTTGTATTTAATTTTTGATAATTTGATTAATATGTGTCTTGGCGTGTTTCTCCTTGGATTTATCTTGTATGGGACTCTGCACGTCCTGTACTTGATTGACCATTTCCTTACCCATATTAGGGAAGTTTTCAAGTATAATCTCTTCAAATAGTTTCTCAGACCATTTTTTTTCTCTTCTTCTGGGACCCCTTAATGTTGTCCCAGAGGTCTCTGAGACTGTCCTCAATTCTTTTCATTCTTTTTTCTTTATTTTGCTCTGTGGTAGTTATTTCCACTATTTTATCTTCCAGGTCACTTGTCCATTCCTCTACCTCAGTTATTTTGCTATTGATTCTTTTCAGTGTATTTTTAATTTCATTTATTGTGTTGTTCATCATTGTTTGTTTGCTCT
>NC_041215.1:32775261-32775380 GCF_002837175.3 Physeter macrocephalus
TACTATCATTACTCTGAATTCTTTTCCAGGTAGACTGCCTATTTCTTCTTCATTGGTTTGGTTTGGTGGGTTTTTACCTTCCTCCTTCATCTGCTGCATATTTCTCTGTCTTCTCATTT
>NC_041215.1:32784014-32829370 GCF_002837175.3 Physeter macrocephalus
TGGTGGGTTTTTACCTTCCTCCTTCATCTGCTGCATATTTCTCTGTCTTCTCATTTTGCTTAACTTACTGTGTTTGGGGTCTCCTTTTTACTGGCTGCACATTCGCAGTTCCTGTGTTTTTGGTGTCTGCCCCCAGTGGGTGAGGTTGGTTCAGTGGGGTGTGTAGGCTTCCCGGTGGAGGGGATTGGTGCCTGTGTTCTGGGGTGTGGGGCTGGATCTTGTCTTTCTGGTGGGCAGGGCCATGTCTGGTGGCGTATTTTTGGGTGTCTGTGCACTTAGTATGATTTTAAGCAGGCTTTCGGCAAATGGGTGGTGTTGTGTCCCTGACTTGCTAGTTATTTGTCATGGGGTGTCCAACTGCTGTTCACTAGCCATTGGGTGGAGCTGGGTCTTTTTGTTGAGATGGAGATCTCTGGGGGAGCTCTCACCGATTGATATTATACAGGGTAGGAGATCTCTGGTTATCCAATGTCCTGAACTCAGCTCTCCCACCTCAGAGGCTCAGGCCTCACAGCAGGCCAGAGAACCAAGACCCTGTCAACAACATGGCTCAGAAGAAAAGGGAGAAAGAAAGTAAGAAAAAATTAAAAAATAAATGAATATAAAGAAAAAATTATTAAAATAAAAAATAATGAAGAACAATAATAAAAAAAAGAAGAGAGCAACCAAACCAATAAACAAATCCACCAGTGATAACAAGCACTAAACACTAAACTAAGATAAACATAAAAATCAGAATAAAGTCAGTCACAGACAGCAAACCCCAAGTTCTACAGTTGTTCCCAAAGTCCACTGCCACAATTTTAGGAGGATTCATTGTCCATTTAGGTATTCCACAGATGCAGGGTACATCAAGTTGATTGTGGAGATTTGATCCGCTGCCCCTGAGGCCGTATGGAGAAATTTCCCTTTCTCTTCTTTGTTCGCACAGCTCCTGGGGTTCAGCTTTGGTTTTGGCCCCATCTCTGTGTGTAGGTCACCTGAGGACATCTGTTCCTGCCCAGACAGGACGGAGTTAAAGCACCAGCTGATTTGAGGGCTCTTGCTCATTCAGGCCATGGGGAGGGAGGGGTATGGTAGTTATAATTGGAATGTAGGGCAAGCCTGTGGCAGTAGAGGCTGGCGTAATATTTCGGTAGCCTGAGGCGCACCGTGTGCTCTCCCGGGGAACTTGTCCCTGGATCCCGGGACCCTGGCAGTGACAGGCTGCACAGGCTCCCTCGGGGTGTGGATAGTGACCTGTGCTTGCACACAGGCTTCTTGGTGGCTGCAGCAGCAGCGTTAGCATTTCACGCCCGTCTCTGGAGCTCGCTTAGGTGGTGCTCTGCCCTCTGTGGGCACATGCGAAACGAATTCCCTCTCCTCGCGCACCCTGAAACAATAGTCTCTTGCCTCTTAGGCAGGTCCAGACTTTTTCCCGGCCTCCCTCCTGGCTAGCTGTGGCGCACTAGCCCCCTTCAGGCTGTGTTCACGCAGCCAACCCCAGTCCTCTCCCTGGGATCTGACCTCTGAAGCCTGAGCCTCAGCTCCCAGCCCCCACCCACCCCAGGGGTTGAGCAGACAAGCCTCTTGGGCTGGTGAGTGCTGGTCGGCACCGATCCTCTGTGCGGGAATCTCTCTGCTTTGCCCTCTGCACCCCTGTGGCTGCGCTTTCCTCCGTGGCTCTGAAGCTTCCCCCCAGCTCACCCCCCATCTCTGCCAGTGAAGGGGCTTCCTAGTGTGTGGAAGCTTTTCCTCCTTCACAGCTCCCTCCCAGAGGTGCAGGTCTTGTCCCTATTCTTTTGTTTCTGTTTTTCCTTTTTTCTTTTGCCCTACCCAGGTACGTGGGGAGTTTCTTGCCTTTCGGGAAGTCTGAGGTCTTCTGCCAGCATTCAGTAGGTGTTCTGTAGGAGCATTTCCACGTGTAGATGTATTTTTAATGTATTTTGGGGGAGGAAGGTGATCTCCATGTCTTACTCCTCTGCCGTCTTGAAGGTCCCCCCAAGCATTCTTTTCTTATCAAGAGTGCTCAGTTATCCTTTTTAACATAGGCACCTTACCAGTATCAAAACTATTAAAAACATATTTTTAAAATATGTGACTTGGGACTTCCCTGGTGGTGCAGTGGTTTAGAACCCGCCTGCCAATGCACGGGACACGGATTTGAGCCCTGGTCTGGGAAGATCCCACATGCCGTGGAGCAACTAACCAGTGCACCACGGCTACTGAGCCTGCGCTCTGGAGCCCATGAGCCACAACTACTGAACCCATGTTCCACAACTTCTGAAACCCTCGCCCCTAGAGCCCATGCTCTGCAACAAGAGAAGCCACCGCATTGAGAAGGCTGTGCACCGCAATGAAGAGTAGCCGCTGCTCGCTGCAACTAGAGAGGGCCGCATGCAGCAATGAAGATGCAATGCAGGCAAAAATAAATAAATAAATATGTGATTTATGTTATCATAAATACTAAAAAGACATTTTTAAAAAATAAATATATTTAATAAGAGTTCTTGGTAAGAAAAAGCTATATTAAACTAAACACTCTAAGCATTTAAAAATACATGTACATCTTCAAATGTAAGTTTTATTGAAGTTTTAAAGAAAATATGAGGTCGTGCTTTTATTTTATTTATTTTATTTTATTTTATTTTGGCCACACTTGCAGGATCTTATTTCCCTGACCAGGGATCAAACCTGGGTCCCCACAGTGAGCTCACTGAGTCCTAATCAGTCCACAGCCAGGGAATTCCCTAGATAGTACTTTTATAATCAAGGATTGTTGGAGGGCCTTCCAAGTATGACATAAATTTCAGAAACCTGGAAATAAAATATATGAAAAATTTTGTACATATAAAGTATTTAAAAAGACACATGCAATTCCACAAAAAAATACAGACAATGATATCATCCTCCCAAGAACTGGGAAAAGTATTTCAAAATTTAATTAATGAATCAGAAGCCCCCACAAATAATTTTTAAAAAGGTGACTCAGTGGAAAAATAGGTAAAGAACATGAATATATAAAAAATACAGATTACTCTCAAATATATAAAAAGATGCACAACCTCACTCATAAGAAGCAGGAATGCAAATTCACACTACAACGATATTTTAAACTTAGACTGCAGGGAACACAAAATTTATAATGTTGGCATGGATATGAAGGAACCAGAACTATTTAATCTATTGTTAGTGGGACTCTAATTAATACAATGTCAAAGAAAGGGCAACATCTTCAAAATTGAAACAAATGCTCTTCAATCCAACAATTCTGTTTCTAGGAATATATCCTACAATTTTAAGCAAATGTGTGCAATGGGGCATATGTTAGGAATAACAAAAGATTGGAAGATGGCCCAAAAGTCCATCAAAAGGAGGTCAATTAAAAATTACGGTAAGCCCTGTAAGGAAACGGCTCTGCCAGAGTGTCCCAGTGACCTCACGCTGTCCACTTGGGCCAGACAGCCAAAGCCATGCCCCACAGCTGATCTGAGTCTTGACAAGACACCTTGTCATCTTCCTGAGACACAAGAGGATGGAGGCCTGCAATTAGCGGCTCCAAGGCCATCGCCACCTGCCTCCTGGCCCCATACGACACTGTCCTGACACAGTTTCTTGATACCCCCTAAGTTCTGCGGAGGCATGAGGCTTTCTTCCCTGCATGCTTAGAATAGAATTGCATCACATAGAATTGCTTACCCTGATGTTGAATCTGGCCTCTGTACCCCAACACCAAATTAAATCTCGGAGGCAGAGTTTGGGGTGAAGTAGAAAAGAATAGCTTTATTGCTTTGCCAGGCAAAGAGGGACACAGCAAACTTATGCCCTCAAAACCGTGTGTTCCAACCTGGAGGGGGTAGTGAGGAGTTTTATAGTAATGGTTCAAAAAGGAGAGTGTGAACAAGAGCTCGTGGACATTCTTCTGATTGGCTGGTGGGGAGGTAATTGGGAGTCGGCATCATCAACCTGCTGGTTCCAGCAGGTCTGGGGTCCACGTGCTTGTGGGCAGCAGACAGTTACCTTCTCCCAGCTGGTGGAGGTTTCAGTGTCTGCAAAACAGCTCAAAGATATTGTGTGTATCCCTTGAGGGGGAACCAGGACCCTGCCCCAAGGCTGCACTATTGTTTCTTGACTGCTCCTCCCTTGTCTCTGCATCCCCTCCCTTCCCTGATTAGCAACTGTTTGAACTGCCCATTGGAACTCAGGGAAGGTCACGGAGGCTGAAATAAGCCTATTTCCTATAATCAAGAAACGGGGGACAGAGAGAGGCTTTTGTGCCCAGGAGCCTCACAAGTTCCTGCTCAGTTTCAAGCCGCAGTCTAGAATTAGATCTACGGCAATAAAGACTCTCGCAACTCACATTGTGGTCATCTGACCTCATACTTAGTGTCCTCTGTGTTGGTGTGTGGACACAGGGGCCATGGGAGATGTACTATTTGTCTACTCTTCCCTTTACTGTCTAAGGCACACATCATCGGAATCTCACATTGGCTCCTTTATCTCTACGTGTATCCGCCAGGCCTTGGCCTTGGACTCACCTTGTTTTGTGTGTGTGCTTGACAAACCCGAGCAGAAGTATTATGCTTCCATTAAAAAGAATGAGGCAGCCCTATATGTTCTGATGTGGAACCATCTCCAGTATAAATTGTTCAATGAAAAGGAAAATTAGTGTGCAGTGCAGTGTAAACAGTATCTGTGTTTAAAAAAATAGAAAAGAATATATAGACTTGAAAGTGCATAGACCCACAGAAATCTCTGGAAGGATACGTATAATCAGATCAGAAGAAAGTGGGATCAACAAAGAAAAAAACTTTATTCTTTGCTGTGTACTCTTCTGAAACATTTTGAATTTTGTACCACACGCCAAAAAAAGTACTTTAAGAAAGAACTGAGGCAATAGAATGAATACATGACTTTAAAAGGTATTCCTTTTGTTTACTTCTAAAATCACATCCTCTATTTTTATTCATAGTGTTTCTTCACGAACACTTGTCACTTTATAATATGTTATTAAATTAATTTTTTTAGATGAAGTAAAAAACAAGTTAGTTGGATTTACAGTGTTGTGTTAGCTTCAGGTGTACAGCAAAGTCATTCAGTTATACATATATATAATTCTTTTTTTTGAAGTTGAAAAATTTTATTTTACTTATTTATTGTTTTCATCATATTATATACTTTATTGTTTTATTGACTTATAGTTGATTTAGAGTATTGTGCTAATTCTTTTTCAGATTCTTTTCCCTTATAGGTTATTACAAAAGATTGAGTATAGTTCCCTGTACTATACAGTAGGTCCTTGTAGGTTATCTATTTTATATGTAAAATTTACTTTAAAAAATTTTATTTATTTATTTATTTATTTATTCAGTTTTGGCTGTGTTGGGTCTTTGTTGCTGTGTGTGGGCTTTCTCTAGTTGCAGTGAGTGGGGGCTACTCTTCGTTGCGGTGCACGGGCTCTAGGCAAGGGGGCTTCAGCCGTTGTGGCGCATGGGTTTAGCCGCTCCACAGCATGTGGGATATTCCTGGACCAGGGCTTGAACCCATGTCCCCTGCATTGACAGGCGGATTCTTAATCACTGCACCATCAGGCAAGTCCCCAAATTTACTTATTTTTAATTGTCTATCTCTTCATCCCCAACTCAGCCATAGAACTGAAGCTCATCATAAGGGTCAAGATTTTCTTTTTTACTTTATTTCTGTAGATTTGTATCTGGTACATAATATACACTCAATAAATATTTGTTAAGTAAATTTTAAAAGTTTATTTCTGTGCGTTATAAAGATACCAATTTACACCCTACTTTTCTTCCCATAAGGCGTTCCTGATGGGTCACCATAGTCAGAGACCACCTATTGCTGCCTTTACTTTGGCTTAGTACTGCCCTAATGGACCTCCTCTTGGAGCTCAGACATGATTAAAGGACTGGCTGGACATAATACAACTTTTCATTGGGTGATCAAAATTACTACAGATCAGAAGAGTAACTGTTTTGCAGATCATATCATGTGGTAGTATAATTGTTATTGGTCCTTTTTTGGGAGGGTTGGTGGGAAACTCAGTTGAAAGACTATGGTAGAAAGAGAGAAATAAATGGAAGAAAATAAAATAAGGAAAAGGCAAATAAGTAGGTGCAAAGTGGAAATAAGGGGAAAACAATGGAAGAAAACAACCAAGCTCCTATTTTGTGTGGCATTTTGTGATTTTGTTGAGTCCCTCAAGCAGCCTAGTGGGGAGATTATTACATTCTATATCACAGACATAAAAGACAAGAGTGACTAATGACCCTCCCATTCCTATTCCTCAAGTCATCGAGTAACAGAAACAGGATTTGAGTCTAGGTATGCATAGCCGATCGCCGGAAGTGATTCTGGTGACAGCCTTTCTCTCTGAAGGAGGGATAATCTCTCAAGATCCAAGCACAGGCTGTGGTCCTTATCCTGGCCTCTGCATGTATATAAGACTTGAAACCACATTCCTTGGTGCCATTTTTCTGTCTAGTTTTAAATTTAAAAGTTTTTGATCTGTGAACTTGCTAATTGCATGTTTCTCCAAGTTTTATAACAGTGAGATGTACATATTGAAAAGTAAACTAATTGTGTAGAACATGATGAGGGGAATATGCCAATTCCAGTATTATACCCCAAATATTGTTTTTATTAAGAGGAAGTAAAAGAACACTTGATAAAATTCCTTATAGTATTATTTTAGCCGCAGTTAGGGGTGTGGTGGTAGGTTTTAACTACTTAATAAGACATTCTGAGGCCAGGTGAACTTAGGCTAAATGATTGTCATCATCAATAAAATATTATAAAGGCCCCACTTGAATACTCGTAGGGCCTGAGGCGAGAGTCCTAATGGGGTCCACATACCATAGTTCTAAATATTTCAAAAGTTACAAATAAGCTAACAAACAGTTGAATAAAATCTGTTCTACTTCTTTCTTTGACAAATGAACATCCCACATGTCCAAGCCCTGTCCACAGTGGCAACCCCCTTGGCCACTCCTGGGACCTATGTATGGGTCCGTGGTCCATCCTCAGGAGGACGGACAGTGGGGAGAATAGTTCAGGCCCTTGAAGCTGTTTCAGAGCTGTTCAGGCAGAAAACTCTGGGGAGCTGGGTAGGAAGATTAAGTTTAGGAGGGTGATGACAGCTTCCTATCGTCATTTCCCCTTGGTTTGCAAACACCACCCCTATGAGGCAGGATGTGACCAGAGGGTGGTCAGAGGGGGGCTCTCTCGGGTGTCAGTTCCACCGCAGGTGCCCTTCTAGCCTGAATGTATGGGGTGGGGATGGATATACTGAAGTTAGAATTTCCAATGAGGTCTTGCTTGAATGCTGAAATATGCATGATTTACCCCATTATCCAATTTTTTAAATTAATTAATTAATTAATTTATTTATTTTTGGCTGCATTGGGTCTTTGTTGCTGCACACGGGCTTCCTCTAGTTGCAGCGAGCGGGGGCTCTTCTTCATTGCGGTGCGCACGCAGCCTTCTCATTGTGGAGGCTTCTCTTGTTGGCGGAGTACGGGCTCAACGCATGCGGGCTTCAGTAGTTGTGGCGCATGGGCTTAGCTGCTCCGCGACATGACATGTGGGATCTTCCTGGACCAGGGCTCGAACCCGTGTCCCCTGCACTGGCAGGCGGATTCTTAACCCCTGCACCACCAGGGAAGTCCCCCATTATCCAATTAACCTAAGGTTAAAATTTTGTAAATTGATTCAGACAAAAATGAATAAATAAACATGTGCTGAACCAATCAGGCTGTTTCAGACTCTGGTGTCTGTGAATCTGTAAAAAGATATCCATTTAGAGAAAGGAACCCTAGGCTAGCAATGGGCCAGATTTCGGCCAGGAGCAGCACTCACGGTAAGAATTAGAAAGATGGTCTGAATCCAGCCCCTGGTGTGAAACCTGCCAGTAGATGGAGAGCATTGGGTGGCTCTGGCAGAGGAAATAGGAGGGGCTGATTTATGCTATTGAGAAACTATTGGGGGTTTCCGCTACTATAACCGTCCATCACATCTCCTTTTCTTCCCCATAGTGGGGACAGCAAAAGGCTCACCAAGTGCATGCCAGGCTGCCTAGGTTAGGGGCATACTGTGTCAGTGAGCCTAGGACTTTCAGTTTTAAAAATGAGAAAGTTTCAGGCCAACCAAGACCAGTTGTTCACCCTGGTCTTCACAGAGATGGTCCCTCAATGGAACTGGAATAGAAGTAGCTGGAGGCGAGGCAGTGTGTGTAGGACCAGAGGGTCTACAACTGCACCCCTTGGCTCTAAGGCCTTAGTCAAGCTGTTAAACCTCTGTATGCCATCGTTTTCATCAGCTTTCAAGTGGAGCAAATAGTAATATCTAACTAAAAAGTTAAAGAAAAAAATAGTGAAAGTAAGCCCTAAGCATAGGGCCCGTTGTATAAAACTAGTCCATAAATGCCACTATTTTTTTTTTGTTATTGAAGTACAGTTGATTTACAATGTTGTGTTAATTATTGCTGTACAGGAAAGTGATTCAATTATATATATACTATTTTTTAAACATTCTTTTCCGTTATGGTTTATCACAGCCTATTGAATAGAATTCCCTGTGCTGTACAGGAGGACCTTGTTGTATATCTACTGTCTATATAATAGTTTGCATCCCAAACTCCCGATCCATCCCTCCCCCACCCCACCTCCCCCTTGGCAACCACAAGTCAGTTCTCTATGTCTGTGAGTCTGTTTCTATTTTATATTTTAAAACATTTGTGTTATATTTTAGATTTTTAGATTCTACATGATATTATATGGTATTTGTCTTTCTCTTTCTGACTTACTTCACCTAGTATGATAATCTCTAGTTGCATCCATGTTGCTGCAAATGGCATTATTTCATTCTTTTTTATGGCTGAGTAATATTCCATTGTATATATGTAAGACATCTTCTTCTATTCATCTGTCGATTGACATTTAGGTTGTTTCCTTGTCTTGACTATTGTGAATAGTGCTGCTATAAACATAGGGGTGCATTTATCTTTTTGAATTAGAGTTTTGTCTTGATATATGCCCAGGAGTGGGATTGCTGGATCATAGGGTAGTTCTATTTTTAGTTTTTTAAGGAAGCTCCATACTGTTTCCACAGTTGAGAAACTATGGGGGGTTTCCAATGTTGGCTGGAAATTGGGGGTTTCTGATATTGGCTGCACCAACTTACATTCCCACCAACAGTGTAGAAGGGTTCCCTTTTCTCCACACTGTCTCCAGCATTTATTACTTGTAGACTTTTTGATGATGGCCATTCTGACTGGTGTGAGGTGGTACGTCATTGTAGTTTTGATTTGCATTTCTCTAGTAATTAGTGATGTTGAGCATGTTTTCATGTGCCTATTGAAATACCACTATTGTTATTACTAAAAGAAAACCTTATCTAAGAGAGATGCTGAGGCCAAATTCAACTGAAGTGTAAGGGGCAACAGCTGGGCTTGGGTCAGGAGCCAAAGCCAGGGTGGAGGTCGGTAGCTGTGGACCTGGAACAGAGGCAGGAAGCATGGCCATGAATTAGTTGCTTTATGGAAACAAGGAGGGCTGTCAGGATAAATGCTTCCTCCTATTCAATGCAGGGTTGCATCTGGGTCAGATATCACTTACTCTTTTCCCTCCCCAAACAGAAATGAACAATTATATCCTGCAGAAATAAAGGGACGCTGGGCATTTGTGAAAGAATAGGGTATAGAAGGAATAAAGAGGTGAAAATATGAAAACAAGTCACCTCATCTCAATATATAATCCCAAAGTAGGGACAAAAATAAGAGATAATATGCACTACACCCCCTTAAGAGTTATAGAGATCAGAAGTTCGAAAGAAGTTCCAATCTGAGTCATTGATCAAATCAAACAGTAGAGCAGAAGCCAAAAATTGGTCACACGGGGAACAATTTGGACTACCCTCATCTTATTTGGCCCATTTAGTATTTTTTTTAAACTATTTGAATTCAGGCCAATATTTAAAAATCAAGAGGTACCATCAGAAAATTGGGATTTCTGGTCTCATTTGAAATGGCAGAAATTCATCTACCTTTGACAGCCTTCCTCCGGAAGGACCATGATCTCTATGTATAATTCAACAAACACCAAGCCAGTGCAAGTTTTAAAGTGTGGAGAAAAAAAAAAAAGACAGCCGTTTGGATCCTTTTTCATATATATTCCATTACAAAATAGGCTATCAGAACAAAAGTGAGACAAATATTCACTAATGAGAAACTTCAATTGTATCAGAAATCCAAGTCTGACAGGAAAAGGAATCTTTAGAACAAGAAGACTCTCAGATTCAAACAGGGCCAGAGAAAAAAACCAATAAGGAGGAATGAACTCATTGCCAGAGAAGTAACATCAAAGACTGAAAAAGAGACAAGCAAATTCCAGACAACAGAAAGAGGAGTGAGATCAAAGGAAAAGAGAGTGGCAGCTTCTAGGACCTCATACATTTAACATCAAAGTGTGTTTTCTCCCGGGAGTCATCCAGTTGGAGCCCACCTGTGACACCAGAAAACCCACCAGGTTCCCAGATGGACCAAGACACTCAGACTGTGAGTGAAACTTTACAATCTAACACCTGGTTTTGTTGACCACTAAGATCAATAAAAGGCTCACCATTGCAATTTTCCAAGAGCAAACAAATAAGAAAAGTAAGAAAAGAAAGCAGCCACATTGACAAAAAAAGAACAATCAGGTAAAGCGGTTTTAGAAGTAAATTGCTAGTGCTCTGTTTTGATCTGATTCAACATTTGTTGAATCTCTTATGTTTGAGTCATACCTCTTGCATTAAATATTCAAAAATGAGCAAATGTGGTCTGTGTCCTTGAGAAACTTTTTTTAGAGAGATTTACCAAAACATTCAACAAATATTTGTTTGGCATCTATTATGTATCAGGCATCATTTTATGTGCTTGGAATATGTCCATGAAAAGAACAAGCACCTACCCTTGTGATGCTTGTGCTTTAGCAGGAGAGACAAACTATAAGCAATACCCATAACAAGTAAATTACATAGTAAGAAAGGTGACAAATGCTATAGAAAGAACAAAAATAGATCTAGGTAATGGGATTGGGAATTCTAAGATTGAGGGAAACAGGTTGCAACTTGAGATATGTTGATCAGGGTAGGGATTATGGAGATGATGTCCCTTAAGCCAGGACTTTAAAAAAAAAATGTGAATTTGTCATATTGCTATCTGGAGAGAACTGGCTCAGGGCATCTGGTTCCCTTATAGTGTCACAACTATTTTGTGTTATAGGAGCCCATGATCTAATGGAAACTGGATTTCCAGCTCTCTGATGCATATACTGAATGCCTTTGGGTTACTTCATGCAAATGATGTGCCCTGAAATATAATCTCTATTCAATACCATCAGTATCTGCCCCATGATGAAATATGCCTGAGTCTGAATGGAAAGGCAAAATCATATCATCAGTGTCCCAGACAAACAAATCAGTGAATGAAGAGGTTTGTAGAATACAGCTAGGGTTGACTTAAAAACAAAGATTAATTCAAGGAGACCCATTCAAGTTTAAAGGAAGTACAGGGGCAATTATAAACACAATAGAGATATATTTGTGAGATGTTAAAGAGAATAGTTTATACAACACAGCCACTGAAGTAACTGAGAAAAGCTCTGTAATTTTAGACATTTAGGAAATCAAATAAATAAACAAAAATAAACAATACTTTTTAGAATGCTGACTGAATAAGAAGAATGCAGAAGAACGTGAGCCTGAAATATGCCTCATACCCAAAGAACAAGTTACATAGAATTTGACACTCAACAGTTTAGTGACCAGTTTTCCTAAATTTGAAAAAATTCATTGAAAATAGATACTGATCAGATACTTCTAGCAAGTTCTCTCTCTCTTTCTTTTTTCTTTTTCCCTCTCAAATAAATATCAAGCTAGAAATGATCAAAGGACCTTTTAAAAGGAGGACACAACATATTTAGTTCCAGTGTTCTGAAAATCTGAAAATCAGAAGGAAACTTCTACAGGACTTCGGAGAAAATGTGTGTTTGTTTATTAATTCAAAAAAGAAAAATTACTTAGTTTAATTGCTATTGATGTAAAACATCAGTGTAAAATATATCAAACTTCAGACTGCAAAATATTAGCAAAGTTAGTATCCATATAGTTTTTATTCAGAAATTGTTGAAAATAAGCCTGCAGAACACTGTTTTGGAAGAACCTCTTAACTGAGAAGCTGCTGCTGGTAAGAACAATTCTGCAAACAGCAAAGGCTACATGCCATGAGCCCTTCAAAATGTCTCAGAGTAGAAAATCTTTTTTTTTTTCAATTGAAGTATAGTTGATTTACAATGTGTTAGTTTCAGGTGTACAGCAAAGTGATTCATATATATACATATGTATATATATATAGATATATATATATACACATATGTATATACCTATTCTTTTTCAGATTCTTTTCCATTATAGGTTATTATTACAAGATATTGAATATAGTTCCCTGTGCTATAGAGTAGATCCTTGGTAGGAAATCTTTTAATTTTCACAATAATCCAATCAAGCTACATTGTTTATATGAGATCAGTATTATCATTATCCTCATATTATGTATGAGGAAAATGAATCACACAACAGTTAGGTATTTTACCCAAGGTCCCACAGAAGGGCAGATCCGGTTTTAAATCCAGCCAGAGAAGCTCCTGAAACAGTGATTTTAACCACTTCACTGTGAAAAGCTAAAGATGGATGTTGATACGGCTCAAAAATTTATGCAATTTTGTAACAAATTGCCACAAAATAGAATATCTTTAAAAAAGAGTTTCAAAGTGGAAAAATAAATGTGCAGATTAATTGATAATAATAATAGTTTAAGTAATCAAAATTCAAAACAAGTTGGGGTTGGAGAAAAAACAAGTAATCAAAATTCAAAACAAGTGGGTTTGGAGAAAGCCCAAATCTGGGCTTCGTAGATAATAATCCAAAACTGTAGTTTGAAAAGCTAGATAATCGCAGGATTATCTTCCAAGTCAGTTTTTTAAAAAGACTAAAGAAATGAAATTGAGTTATTTGTAGTGAGGTGGATGGACCTAGAGTCTGTCATACAGAGTGAAGTAAGTCAGAAATAGAAAAACAAATACTGCATGCTAACACATATGTATGGAATCTTAAAAAAAAACAAACCAAAAAAAGTGCTGAAGAACCTAGGGGCAGGACAGGAATAAAGATGCAGATGTAGAGAATGGACTTGAGGACACGGGGAGGGGGAAGGGTAAGCTGGGACAAAGTGAGAGAGTGGCATGGACATATGTACTTTACCAGATGTAAAATAGATAGCTAGTGGGAAGCATCCACATAGCACAGGGAAATCAGCTCGGTGCTTTGTGACCACCTAGAGGGGGTGGAATAGGGAGGGTGGGAGGGAGATGCAAGAGGGAGGGGATATGGGGATATATGCGTACGTATAGCTGATTCACTTTCTTATACAGCAGAAACTAACACAACATTGTAAAGCAATTATACTCCAATAAAGATATAAAAAAAAGACTAAACATTACACAGTCTACATAGCAAAAAGCATAAAAGAGACAATAATCAAAAATTAACAAACAGTAGAATAAAGCAATATTGATCATCTCTATAATTATAGCAATACACTTAAAAGTTTTCTGGGAACTTCCTTGGTGGTCCAGTGGTAAAGAATGCGCCTTCCAATGTAGGGGACAGAGGTTCGATTCCTGGTCAGCAAACTAAGGTCCCACAAGCTGTGGGGCAACTAAACCCATGCGCCACAACTACTGAGCTCGTGCACCTCAACGAGAGAGCCCGCGTGCCACAACTAGAGAGAAGCCCACATGGTACAACGAAGAGCCTGCGCCACAACAAAAGATCCTGCATGCCTCAACGAAGACCCCGAGTGCCGCAACTAAGACCTGAAGAGCCAAAAAAAAAAACAAAGAAATTAAAAAAAAAAAGAATATAGCATTATTAAAAATTTTTTTCTAAATTCCCTCAAGTGGTAAGTAGTCTCATATTTGCTTAATAAACAAACACCAGTCATATGATATGTGGTTTTCAATTAACACATGTATGGCAGAAAACACCAAAATGATTATTTTTTTAAAGTTGGAACTGGGGACAAAGATACCCGGTTAAATTTATGTAAACTGAAAACAGAGGTAGAAAAATTAGTACCACTGAAAGTAAAAATTAAGATAAAAAGATAAAGGCTATTGTAAAGTACTAAATGTTGGGTTTCTAATTAAAAACACCTATACTAAACAGATGTATATATGAAATAAAATATCAATCAAATACAAAAAACCAAAACAGTTCATTTCTAGCAGTTAGATGTTGACTGACACTGTCCTGACGTGAGCTGTAGGGACTCAGAGGCCCAAGAGCAAGGCTGAAGGAAGTGGTTATTGATTTTCCAGTTACATTGCTAGAAGAATAAACTAATGGGCAGAGTTCAAGGAGAAAAGCTGGTGTTGGGAACTTGGGTGAGGCTCAGATGCCAGCTGAACTCAGCAGGAGAAGAACTTGAATATGATCAATATTCAATTTTTGCAAACATTTGCTATAATCATTTGACCATCCCAGGTCATGCATTAGCAGTGATCCTTGTGTGGATGGCTTGATGGACAAAAACATAGTTAAGAGCAAGATTTTGATTTTCGTTCACACAATTTTGATAAATCAGGTAAAATTATGAATGCAAATGATCTGATGGATGTAATTATTAATGTAAAATTAGTAGATATATACCAAGTATAGCCTACAAGTGTTTATGAAGTAGTTAGAAAAATCAATAGTATATACGCAGGAAAGAAAATCAGTAATATATGAAGCAAGTTTTTCCATTCTAACTAATCTGATAATGAACTAAATCTATAATTCAGTAGTACAATTAGAGCCTCAAATTCTCAACTACATGAAAAATTTAAAATATAAAACAGGTTAAAAATTTAATCTCATACTCAAACGTGCAGAAATGCAATTTTGCTTCTCCTCCCTACCTGAATTCAATATGCTTATTGGCCCCTGCTTCCCCTGATAGCAGAAAAATCTAACCGTGTTGATGAATGGTAACTAGTTAATGCCTATTTAAAACTTACTGTACTATTGTGTAAATACTGGGTTGTATTGGGGTTTCTTCTTGCTCCTCCTTTTTGTTTCCATGGGCAGATCACTGGCTGCGGGCTTGTGGATAGCCCAGCATGGGAGTAAAGTGTCAGCCTCTGCAGCTGTTGTTCATGCTACCTGCAATGGCCTCAGGCTGTGAGGTCTAGTCACCTGGACACTTGGACCTCCGTATCAGCTACCAACCTTTGACACACTTATATCCTCAGACCATCCATATTCCCCATCCTGCTCTCACAGCCCTGGGGACCTCAGTAGCCTACTTCACACAGTGCTTCAGTGATCAGGCCATTGAGAAGCAGCTCTCTTTTCTACTTCAACATGGAAGTAGCAACTTCCATGTTGCTACTTCTCATAGCCATTGCTAATCTGTCTCTTCCAGCCAAGCTTTGCTCTGAGGCCATGCTGAATTTGAAGCCTCTTTAATAGGCTTACAGTCATCATTGTTGTAGGAATCAGGGAAGAAATAACTCCCTGCGTTTTCCAAAATCTATCTTGTGACCCCCATCCTCATTCACCCAAACCTCATCAAATTTCAATCTCCTAGAGAGACTCAAAGAGCAGGTCCCACACCATGTAACTCTTATCTCTGCCAATTTTCTCCCAACATCGTCTACCCAGACTAGAAAGAGTTTTGTTCTCCTTTCATGTAATGGGGAATTACAGTTTTATAATATATACTATCCTCCAAACTATTTCACTTAAAAAAGGCTCTACCCCAAATCCTTCAAATGCTTTTTTTTTCTATTTAAAAGAAAGGTTTTTTATTTTCTTCTCTCCTTTTCCAATATTGCCCCGTGACTAATATTTTCCTAAATCACAGCTGAGTAAAGTAGAACATTATTTTTTTTTGGAAAATTGAGGAAGATGGCTAAAATAATTAAAAGAATAAAATTTTCATTAGATATAAATTATATATCGTGATATATTTATAATTATATAAATTATAGAAAAGAATAAGAACTTATGTCCACACAAAACCTGAACATGAATATTTACAGCAGCATTATTCATAGTTGTCAAAACTTGGAGGCAACGAAGATGTCCTTCAGTAGGTGAAACAAACTGCGCTACATACAGACAATGGAATATTATTCAGAGCTAAAAAGAAACGAGCTATCAAACCATAAAAAGACATGGAGGAACCTTAAATTCATGTTACTAAGTGAAAGAAGCCAAACTGAAATGGTTACATGCTGTATGATTCCAACAATATGACATTCTGGAAATGGCAAAATTATTGAAACAGTAAAAAGATCAATGGTTGCCAGGGATTGGAGTCAGGGGCTGGGGGAGGGATGGATTGGCAGAGAACAGGATTTTCAGAGGAGGCAAACTATTCTATATTATACTGTACTGCTGGATGCATGTAATTTTCCATTTGTCCAAACCCACAGAATGTACAATACCAAAAGTAAACCGTAATGTAGGCTCTGGACTTTGGGTGATGATGATGTGTGAGCGTAGGCTCACCAGTTGGAAGAAATAAACCACTGGTGGAAGCTCTTGGTAACGGGGCGTCCTGTGCGTGTGTAGAGGCAGGGGGTATGTGGGAATCTCTCTACCTTCCTCTCAATTCTGCTGTGAAACTAAAGCTGCTCTAACATAATAAAGTTTTTAAAAAATAAACAAAAGTAACAAATAGTTAACTTTATTTTTACCTTACAAATTTGATTTATACAATTACAAAAGGGAAGTGAATCTTTTTAAATCCACATGACTCAAACTGAAAACATTGGAATACTGCAATAAGTCAACAAAGAAGTTATCAGAGCAGTATTTTTACAAAGTATTTGTGGAATTAACAAGTTCATATTTTTTCAGTTTTCCAGAATATTTCTCAAGAGTTATGAGTCATTTTTAAATAGAGTCAAAGATAAAACTCCCAGAGTTTTACTCAGAGACACATTTAGACATGATCTAAACACTTGGCAAAAGAAGAAAACTAGAGCTCAAATTCATTTACTATTTAAAATATGATCACATATACTTCAAGACAAATAGTGTGGTTCAATCAAAGAGAATCTATTAATTTCTGATCTGTTAATATAATTCAACCCATCAATAGATTAAATGTAAAATACCTTGTATTCTGTCACATGAATTTTTGAAAGACCAGTCAATAGATAAAACCGAGCATTCATTTCTCATTTCAAACAAACAAGAAATAAGCAACTAAATAATTTATGTGTAAATGAGATTAAAGGATATCTTATGTGATGTGGATTCATAATCAATATTCTGTGTACTGGGAAATATACAAAAGTACTCTTCCTTTTTGTTTGTTTTTGGCTTTTTTCCAAAGTTGTATACCATAATTCTTATTTATTGTTGTTTAAAAAGTTTTGGCTATATTTTAGAAAGTTTTGATCAGGACAATGAAACAAAAAAATATATACAATTTGGCTTGAAAAGAGTTAAGTGTTTTAAATATGTCATCTGATTATTTCTTTGAAAAGTTGTATGAAATTAACTAAAACGTACATTATTTAATATACGAGTATCTGGATAGAGAAAACAATAAGATGCGTATATAATTTACTTGATAAATGTTTAATTAATGAAAACAATTCATTTACACTGGAATTTGAGACATAAGTGATATATAACATTATATTGGTTTCAGATGTATTACATAATGATTTGATATTTGCATATATTGTAAAATGATCTCCACACTAAATCTATTTAACATCCATTACCACACATAATTACAACACTTTTTTCTTGTGATGAGAATTTTTAAGAGCTATTCCCTTAGTAACTGTCAAATATACAATACAGTATTATTAACTATAATCTCCATGCAGTACATTACATCTAGTGACTTATTCATTTTATAACTGAAAGCTTGTACTTTTTGACCTTCTTCACTCATTTCGCCCACTCCCTACTCCCCCACCTCTGGCAACCACCAATCTGTTCTCTTTATCTATGAGTCGTTCACATTTTTGTTTTGTTTTGTTTTTTAGATTCCATACAATGGAAATTTTTAAATGCTTGAAATTCACTGGAATTAAGTTAATGATGAATATGTGAACGAGAGAAATAACATAATAACCTTAAGTGAAGGGCCTTATCAAAAATATTTTGAAAATAGAAAAAGACACTGGGTTCTTGTATAGGAAGATGAAATATTTCAAAAATGTTTATTCTTTACCAAGTAAATGTGTTTATGGAAATAACAAATTCTCAAAATTCCAACAAATTATTTTAAATAAAATTGTTTTGAAATTAAACTTTAAAATTAAAATAGGCAAAAATATCAAAAGATTATCTAGAGTAAAACAATGGTAAATAGAAGTGGGCAGCAGGATTAATCACTCTTATCATATATTATAATGTATAAAGAAACAATTTTTTAAAAATAGTGTGGAACTTATGGGGGAAAAAAAGTAGACATCTAGAAGTAAGCTTTGCTTTATCTGTAGCTATTCATATGAGGCGAAGACATTCTGATTGGGAGAGCAGATCTTCCTGAAATACACGAAGCATTCAAATAGTTTAAATACATGCTAAAGGTAACATTTCAAGCATTGAAGAAAAACTGGCCTACTCATTAAATAATGTTAGGATAAACATGATTAAAGAAAGTATTCTGCTTTTCTTGTATAATAGGAGGAATATTCATACCAAATCAGGTTTGTTTTTAAAAGAATATTTCCATTCCAAAAGTAATTTGTAGTAATTTTTACTGGAAAGAAAAGTGGTAGAGAAAACTAGTAACCCATATCCTTCCCAGAGACAACTGTCATTAATAGTTCAGGGTATTTCTTCAAGTCTAAACTGTAAGCACATGTTTTGTTGTTGACATCATACTTTATACCCAGTTATAACTCCTGCATTTTTCAATCAACATTCCACTCATTTTCCACTTTATAACAAATGTTTACTCAGCACCATTATTAACTAAATAGGAGTCTATCATATCAATTCTCGATTTTTTCCTCCATTTATTTAAATGTGTGGGATATTTGAATTGTTTCCTATTTTTCGTCTTTATAAAACTAATTTGGGAACAACTGTGTTCATAAGGTGTTTTTGGTACAATGCAGAATAAACTAGGTCTGAATAGCGGTATATTTTGTTTGTTCCTTGGTTTTTCTTTGTACGCTCTCAGATATTTGCATAAGAGATAAATATAAAGATGTTGATTTTCTTTTCTTTTTTTCCTCCTTCTGTAAATTATTGTTTTATTTAGTATTAGAAGGGTTCAGAAAGGAAGTAAAACAGTTTTGTAAAATAAGCTCTTAAAAAGCAAGCAATTATAGTTATTTTTACGTGGCCTAATCAGTATCCTTTTAAATGTGTAATCAAGTGGCATCTATAATTATTTGAGCCACTTGGCTCATGCTACAGTTGAATCTTCTGAAATTCACTTGCTTACTTTCCTTTTCCTGTTCATTCAGAGCTTATAACTAAGAGTTGACTTTTTTTTTTCTTTCTCATAAAGCTTAGTTTTGGAGGAATTCCAGTACCAGGCAAACCTGGGACCTTTTTAAAGAAAAACTTCCATGGATGTATCGAAAACCTTTACTACAATGGAGTAAACATAATTGACCTGGCTAAAAGGCGGAAGCATCAGATCTACACCGTGGTAAGTCAGCATCCTTCTCAGCTTGATGGTTTCTAACACTTTGGGGTAAGTCTTGCTTTCCCCATCCTAACCTTGACCCCTTCTCATAATATGTTTACATTGCACTCTTGGAAGTCTTATCAGACTCCCAGGTGAAACTGGAGGCAAAGCAGGGACTGAATTGGTGTGAATTGTGTTTTGGGGAGAAATAAATACATTAGAGGCACCTACAGAATTCTATCTTCCTGGCTGTGAGCTTGTGCCATCTGTGGGCAGGGTTTGCAGTCTACACTGGACTGACATGAATCTCTTTGTTATCCCTGGGAAATGCAACAATAGAACCACAGATTGTATTAAATTCTACATCTTTGGAATTATATATTTGTCTACTTATTGTTGTTAAAAAATAGGGCATTTTGAAGAAGAGAGGTTACATTTTTGGTGTTTTTGAGATTCCCTTTGTACTACTTATTATGCTGGTAAGTTAAAAAAATTTTAATTAATTAGTATTTTTCTTCCCCCAATAGACCATGAGTTTCATGAGGACCAGACTTTTTCTTTTTCACTACTGCATTCACAGTACTGGTGCTTTGCACATAGTAGATGATCAATAGTGGTGTGGACATTTCCAACTATAATTGTGAATTTGTCTATTTCTCTTTCCAGTTCTATCAGTTTTTGTCTCATATATTTTACAGGCTCCATTGTTTGGTACAAACACAGGGTTGATAAGGATTTCTATGTGTCGCTAATGGATGGACCCTTTTATCATTATATGATGTTCTTCTCACTTTATGATAATTTTCTTTGCTCTAAAGTCTACTTAATCTGATATTAATATAACCTTTCTTGCTTTCTTTTGTTATATATTAGATAGATAGAGATAAAAGTAAAAGAATGGAAGAAAAATATATAAATATAAATATGCCTATATCATATTTGAAGTGAGTTTATTGTAGACAGTAAATAGTACAGTCATGTTTTTTAATCCACTCTGTCAACCTCTGTTTTTTAATTGGTGCATTTAAACCACTTACGTGTAATGTTAAAGTTATTGATGTATTAGAGCTCAAATATATATTTTTGTTTGTTTCTTTTGTCTGTTCTGTCTGTTTTTTATTTTGTTTCTCTACCTTCCTGTGTGTTTCTTGAATGATTTTCAGGACTCTATTTTGATTTATCTTGTGTTTGAATATCTCTCTATGTATAGCTTTTGTTAATGGTTTCTTTAGGCATTATATTATATACATATAATTTATTACAGTTTACTGATATTTCATCAATTTTAGTGAAGTGTAAAAACCTTACATCCCAGGCTTCCCTGGTGGCACAGTGGTTGAGAATCCACCTGCCGATGCAGGGGACACGGGTTCGTGCCCTGGTCTGGGAAGATCCCACATGCCATGGAGCAGCTGGGCCCATGAGCCATGGCCACTGAGCCTGTGCGTCCGGAGCCTGTGCTCCGCAACAGGAGAGGCCACAACAGTGAGAGGCCCACGCACCACAAAACAAAACAAAACAAAACAAAACCCTACATCCCTTTAAGTTCCTTTACCTTTCCCTGTTATATAACTATCTTAATTAAGTTTATTATATAATCTTAATTATTATTTTCTCCCTATATTTTTAGAATCATATCAGTATTTTTTTTCGGCTGTTGAAGTTGTTGGTATGTTAGGGCTCAAATGTGTGACAGATTCAACCATCAAACATAATTTAGAAATCTCAAGAGAAAAAGTAAAGTATATTGTATTTACTCATATTTTTGCTTATTATTGTTCTTTCTTCCTTCCTGATTTTCCTAGATTCCTTCTTTTGTAATCTCTTTTCTGTTTAAAGAACTTCCATTCTTTTAGGGTGTGTATACTGATGACAAATTCCCTAACTTTTCTTTCATCTTATAATGTCTTGATATCTCTTTCATTTTTGAAGCCTTTGTTCCCTGGACATAAGATTCTGGGTTCATAGTTGTTTTCTTTCAGCACTTGGTGACAAATAAATACACTGTTATTTGATTTTTTCCTCTACAGATAAGATGTAATTTCTTTCTTACTGCTTTCAGTATTTTTTTTTTTTTAGTTTTCAGAAGTTTGACTATGATGTGTCATGGTGTGGACTTCTTTGGGTTATCCTGTTTGAGTTTCACTGAGTTTCTTGAATCTGAGGGATTACATCTTTCACCAAACTTGGGAAGTATTCTGCCATATATTTGAGTATTTTTTCAGCCTTTTTCATTCTCATCTCCTTCCTGAATTCCAGAGATATGAATGCTTGATCTTTCCTTATAAAATCACAGGTCCCTGTTCCTCTGTTCATTTTCTTCTCAGTCTATGTTGTCTGTTGTTCAAATTAGGTAGTTTTTATTGTTAGAGTTTCAAGTTGATTAATTCTTTTTCTTATTCCCTTCCTTTTGTTATTGTGCACATTCATTATTTTCTCATGTCTGATATTGTATTTTTCAGTTCTAACATTTTCATTTGATTCTTCTTTACATCTTCTATTTCCTTGTTAAATAAGGCTTTCTATTTTTTAGTGAGACTTTCTATTTTCTTATTTGTCTCAAATGTGTAATTGTTATTTGAAGGATTTTCTTTATAATGACTCTTAAAAATATTTGTCAAATAATTCTAACATCTTTATCATCTCAGTGTTGGCATAATTCTAACACCTTTATCATCTCAGTGTTGGCATCTACTGAATGTCTTTTTAAATTAAATCTGAGATCTTCCTGTTTCTTGGTATAACAAGACATTTTTTACTGTAACCTGAACATTTTAGGTATTATGATGAATCCTATTTAATCCTAAGTTTTAGCTGTCTTCCTCTGACACTGTTCCAGTAGGGGAAAGGTGGGTTTTGCCTCAATACTGCTAGGCAGGGGTAGAATCCAGATTTCCCACTAAACCTCCATTGATAAGGGAGGCTCCTTGTTACTCCTAGGTGTAGAGGGGTGAGCATTCTGGTTCCCTGCTAGCTCTTCATGGATACTCTCTGACTGGGAGGGGTAGGAAAACCTCATTACTCCTCTCTATGTGACCTCCAGTGACATCAGAGCATGTCTGTGTTGGTGGGGGACTCTGGTGGTTAAAGTTCTGATGCTCTCAAGCCATCTCTGGCACCATACCTGCAGGGAGTGGGTGGGTTCCCTCATTACTGTCTGGGGCGGGGGAGGTGAACATCAAGACTCCACTAGGCATGTGGTCACCATTGATACTAAGGGGAGAGGCTTGCTACTATGCGACAAGGAATAAAATCCAGGCTCCATACTTGGTCTCCATTGACACCTCCCTGGCTGGAGGTTTTGGGCACCTTGTTACAGTATGGCTGGATGGTAGTGTGGCCATAGTATTTTTTAAAGGTTGTTCACTGGTATAGAGCAGTTATTGTCTAAATGTATTCTGCCTTATTCTGTTGTTCCTTTCCTGGCCCTTGTATTTGAAAGACGAGGCTTCTAAATGGGGGCTAATATTTTGTCTGCCCCAGTTGGTCTCTCTGGGTTGCTGGCTTCTTCAGCAACAAGTCTAGGATATAGAAGCAAAAGAAAAATCTAGGGAAACCTCCAACGTTGCTCCTTGGGTCTCAAGATCCTAGTACATGCTTGCTTTCTTCTTTCCACCATTTAGAGTCTTCCTAAATTTTCTTTATATATAATGTTCAGGGTTTTTTAGTTGTACTTGGTGGGAGAAATAGAGGAAATCACATTACTCCATCTTCCCAGAAGCAGAAGTCCATTAAACTCACAGTATTTTAAAACCTTTCATAAGAGTAGACCACCCTATCATTGACAGGCAAATACTGATTTTCCTTGCAATCTGGTCATTGGACTACCTGGCAAACTGGAATTTAAATGACCTTGAGGTCTACTTTTCCCTTGATAAGTTTAACCTGTAATAAATATTTTATGTTTGGGGGTTCCATATGTTAACACATTTTTTTAAAGTAGTTATTGATTTCCAGGGTGTGAAACAGGCTTGCTTGAAGACAGTCACACTTGGGTTAACGGTTGTAATGTTTTAAAGGGTTGTCCCTGGCTCAGGCTCAAGACTCTTGACGATGTTACCCACATGTACTAAGTTTGTTCATTATCTAATTAAACTAAGCACTAGCTTGCTAATGATATTTTGCTTGAGTCTAGATAAGGAGACTTGAACCATGGAAAGCATATCCATACCCATCACTCTCCCATATTATTCCCCCAAAATATTTCATAACATACCTGTTTCATTGAATTTAATCTGCTAAAACAGTGGGCTCAAACACTACTAGGAGTTTGGCTTAGACTGATGTCATGAATATCAACACACCTGAAAGGCAGGACAGCACTAACTTCATTGTGACAAGAGTTGGTGAAACAAATTTAAACCACAAGGAACTGAAGAAAACATTGCTCACTTTCATTGTTCAAAAACTGGGCCTCAAAAGTGTGAGAGCCTGAGCCTTAGATATAAATAACTGCAATTCCTATTGTTACCGAGTCCAAGCTTGTACTGCTCACCACAGGATTGGCCAAAAAAATCTAGAGACAAGGTGTTGGGGCAAGGAAGTGTGACTTTATTTGGAAAGCCAGCAGACAGAGAAGATGGTGGCCTCATGCCCCAAAGAACCATCTTCTCCAAGTTAGAATTCAGGCTTCTTTTATACTAAAATGGGAGGGAGTGTGGCTGGTTGGTGCAAACTTCTTGGTGTCAGAATCCTTTGTTCTTGCAGCCGTCCACTTAGTTCAGGTCATGATATTCCTGTAACCTTCCAACAAGACAAATGTTATTCTATGTTCTGCAACTTTTTATCTATATTAATGGAAAAGTGTAATAACCTTAAAGCTCAGAGCCTGGAGAATGGGCTATCCTGTATGTTTCAGGCTATGGGCAATATTCTTAACTTGTAGCAAAAGCAATAGAATACAAAGGTTAAAGTAAAAAAAAAAACAGATCCAATATGGAGTCAGATTTGTTCTTCTCTATTATACTGTGGCAACATTCATTAAAAAAAAGCTCCAAACATACATTACGTGTTAGAAAATATATTAAATGATAAGGTATATTAAATAATAAGTCACTGAATATACAGAGCAAAAAGGGAAAATCAGGGAGAACAAGGAGAGAAACATGAATTTCGGAATATTGGTGGTCTTCATCATCTCCTTTTTGGAGAGAAGCCCTAACCACAATTGTAATAAATGTTTCATTGATTTTTAAGCTACTGGAGCACTTACCAATCTGCTTAAAACTTTGCTACCATACTTTATTCCTCAGAGTTTAATTGGCAGTGTTGTTAATATGAAGCACAAAGAATCCATTTATCACTAATGTACTTGGGGAAAAAAATCTCAGGAAAACTGTTTTACTTTGCATGTAAAGAACCTTTAGTTTTAAGCTTCTCAATTCAAAGGGGGGAAAAACACATTATTTTTCTTCCAAATTGCTTTATTTCCTTGCTTAGGTGAAAATTCTTATCACTCTCACACACACACACACACACACACACACACACACACACACACAATCTCCCTTCCCAGAACCACTGAGTTAATGCTTCAAATATTAGCCCAGCAAGTGGGTAAAAATTCCACCTGTACCTATGGAAGTATATATGCCAAAATATTCACAGTGGTTTTCTAAGAGAGGAGGAGAATAACAGGACATTTATATACCTAATCTTTTTCCTTTAGGAATTCCATGTGGGAGGGAATGGTTTGCACTGTTAATTACAAGTACAAACTCTTTTATTCCCCTACTCAGGCTTAAAGTTTCCCCAAAGATACGGTACCAGCTACAAAATCAGCTTTGTTCCAAGTCACTAAGCCACAGCTGTGCTAAGTAAGGACTTTGGAGAGGGTTGGTGTTTTTGTCCTTTTCCAGTGTTCACAGACTCTCTCACATTTATGGAGTGTGGGGAAGTTCAGAGTTGAGCAGGAGGTTCAAGGAATCCACAAATCAGGCAGCAAGGGTAAGGTGATACCCATCAATTACAAAAGGTGATTCAAGACTTAGAAGCACCAGCCTTGGCCTCATCCAGCACAAATCTCTCCAGCAGGCTGCATTTATGCAGCATCCTCATTGCAATTTGTCATTCCTTTCTTGTGGGACCTGCCCACCCCCTGGAGATTTAACATCTGTTCCATGGGGATAATTCAATTTAGTCTTCATAGCTCGATTTGACTACAAGACAACCTTACACATCCTGAGACGCAGTAAAACTAACAGCTTAAAGTAGACATAAAAAGTACCTCACTAGACTACCTAAAATCTCCCACCCTATGCTAATACAGCACCATATAACAAACAATCAGAAAATAAATGGCCCATTTAAGTGTGTGTACAGTACCTGTAATGTGGATTATTATATACATAATATAAGAAATATATGCCTTATAGTTTCCTGAAAATGATTAATTTCGTAGCTTCCACTTCATAAGAAATGATGCTTTCTTGGAGCTCTCCTTTCGGAGTGTTGCATCCCCTCTCCCAGAGGCAAGGAGAGGAACGTGATTGTCTGGGAGTTGGCTTAATTTTAGGTGTTAAAATGATTATTTCTCATTTAAAAGAAAGGCATAGGAGAAATGCTCATATCCCTTGACTTTGCCTTCAGTGGGAGGAGAGATAAAGAAAAATGTCCATTAGCAGGACTGTGGTTATAGAATTGGCTCTGGATCTAATTGACCATGTAAATCTGCTCCTGTGCCTTTGTCTCCAAATAACTGGATGGGTGATGGCTAAAGCATGTATGATGATACTTCCAACTTCATGGCTGAAATTGCTAAACCCTTACCAAATGCATTTCCACTCAGCCTAGAGGGAAGCCTCGCAGTCTTCTCAATCCACTGTTCCTGGCAGCACCAACAGTTACATAATTGTTGATAAATCACTTAGATTCCTAATCTCACTTCACAGCTCACTCAGCTATGGGGCCTTGGGCAATTTACCAAACCTCAGTATCTTCATATATGTAAAATGGGACAATTATAGTCCCTACCTCAACCTGTTATTGTGATGATTAAATATGTGTTTAACACAATGTAAGGTCCACAGTAAGCACCCAATACGTTGAAGGTGTTATTAAGGAACAGGTCTACCAATCCATTCAACTGAAGTTGGCATGCAAACCAATATTTGTTTGTCATCTCAGGTATATAATCAATGACTCACATAGAGTTTTTGCATTTTGTGATCCCAACAAATAATAAAAGTAGATTGGAGACAGCTCAAGTTTTGCCTCCTGAATCTGAAGTTTAGTTTATTCCCACGCTGTAGAAGTCATGAAGCACGTTCGGGTAAATATATTGCAAACTTATCGATCTCATTCATCTGAGGAAATTTAATGACTAGCTTTAGTCCAGATTTGGTCTTTATTCCCACACTGTAGAAGTCATGAAGCATGTTTTGGGTAAATATATTGCAAACTTATCGATCTCATTCATCTGAGGAAATTTAATGACTAGCTTTAGTCCAGATTTGGTCAAATGATGGACTCCTTTAACATAAGGCATTTAAGAAAGATGTTGCCCAGTGGACTTGGGTGTAACAGGCATACTAAGTGGGCTTTTGTGAATGTTATGGTCTTCTGTTTGCATCTCTGCTGCCATGCAACTCGTTGAGTGTGGTTGTTTATTTTTTAAAGCTCTGAAGAAGCCAAGAGATAAGGATTAGTGTACACATGAGAGCACGTACACATTCACATCTGCGTATGTGCATGTGCCCGTGCACATACACATATATAGTGACAACAACCTTTGTCTTACCTGCCTGTGACCCAGAAGCTCATGAAAATCTCTCAGAGAAAAATTCCCAGTGTCTAGTGAAAACTAATCTCTTCAACTTGTCCCTGGGATCATGTTTCATCTCTGTGAGTATGCTCCGTGATAAATGATGCGTTCCCTTGATGGAAGGAATTATTTGAAAAAGCAGCTAACCTATCAAGTCTTCTCTCTCCACATTCCTGCCATTTGAGCTGTCTGACATTCACGTCACCTGCTTCTAGGTCGTATGTTTCTCATACCCTGGAAAAAATTATTTTTAAATTGTTAGCTTCCAGAGAAGTGGCTTTCTTTCTGTCTTTGGGCAAAGTGAAACTAAATAGTTTCAAGGTCATGTGAGGAATAATGTGACAAAGTTAAAAAAAATAACAATGAAATTGTCATCCTCTCTGAAAGTGATTCTACCTTAAATCAGTGTTATGACTTTCTTTTCTAAGGTGACTGTTTCTTAGCTCGATCGTTATTTGACGTTATTGAAGAAAACATCTTTAGAATGTTAAAAATATGCATTTCTATGTGTTATTGATGCCATTTGGAATATACAGAAGACCTAACCAGCCAGAGAGAAAAACACTGTTCTCATCTACACGTATTTCATTTTCAGGTTTTAATTGTATATTTGATATAACATAGACCATATTTTATTGACAATTTTATATCTTGCTTTTCATGGTTAATCTTTTTCTTAAAGTATTTTCTGTGTCTTTAAAATTGTTCCTAAACCTTTTAAATCTCTTTACAAATGTAATTTCTACATTAAGTCCATTCACCAAAGTTCATTCAAGATTCTACTACTTTAAAGTTTGAGTTGTTTGAATTTTTATTGCCTAAAATAATATTGCGGTTACAAACATAACACTGAAATAATTTTCTGAAATTTAGAATGGATCACCAGAAATGAAGATTGTTGGGTCAGTTATTACACATTTTTGGCTCAATTCATACTGTTGAAGTCTGTACCAGTTTCCATACCCACCCACAGCGTAGGAAGGAACCACCCATCCTACCAGTTTTACCTCCTGCTTCCCTGCCATTTGAATATGCAAATGCATTTTGAAAAATGGGGCTAAATTAAAGTCGAAATCAACTCAGGTGCTGTCCTTCTCTGCAAAACTTCCATCTAATGAGCTGAGCATGTTCCTTTTATGCTTTTTTCCCCCCGATAATAACGGCTATGACTGTCCCTTCATTTGAAGACATCTTTAAAGAACTCTCTTAGCGACAATGCCACAAATCACCCTGGTAATGCCAGAAGGGCAGTAAATGGAGGGGTGACAGATGGACCCCAGTCATATTAGTTCCTCTGTCCTGAAATATCTGTGAGATGTAGGCAGGGACAGACGTTATTATCCACACTTTCGGCTAAAAGATACTTTATGCTCAGGACTGGGGAAAGTCAATGATATATAGTCAGTGGCCATGTCATTCACAGCCTTCTTCCCTCTCTGTTGGAAAGCACTACACCATCAGCTTTTCTTCATTTTTATTTTACAGCTATTTTTTCCTAGGGTCCTGAATGACTTTCATGTCAAAGTGAAAAAAAAAAAAAAAAAAACAGGCAAATTTGGGCAGATGTGTGAATAGCATCACTTACCTGGGAATTGGAGATGATCTATCAGGTCTTCCAGAAACGGCCCCTTGTGGTTTGCTAATTGCCAAATACACCTCTCTTGGGTATCTCTTGCAATGTAGGAACTTTGGGCCAAATCCTTGCCTTTAGCAAGAGGAAGAAAGATGGCAACGGAGGTCAGAGTGTCTGGGAGGAGCCTATCTCCTTACACCAAGATGGCTATGATCTTGGCAGGAGCTCCTACTCGTCCCATGGCTCTCAGCATGTCCAGTCTCTGGCACTGGCTGTCAAGTTCTTCCTCCTGGGCTTAAGGAGATGGCTGAGAGTTCTGTGTAGGGTTTAAGTACCTCCCCAGAAACTCTGCAGCCAGTGGCTCTTGTATTCCTGCAAGACAGATGGCAGATTTCCTCCTTGGGTTTTGAATCCTTTATAATCATCTCCTCACATCTATAGGTTGATTTCCCAGTTTCTGACCATGGCTTCTTTTCTAGCCAGGCCCAGAATATTTACTCTTTCTGGAATTCACTCTGTGCATCTCCTCCTCTATGCCTTGCATTTTCATTCTGTGTTTCTCCCACGGTCGCTGAGCTGCTTTTCTCCATCACCCCCTGTTGGTTCATCCACAAACTCGCCATCTTTCTCCAAGCTCACAAGTAGGGCCAACATCTTAAACCGGGGTGATACTCAACATGTTTCACTGACTCTCAGAAGTGGAACAGGGTCCTGGAGTCCCCAGGCTGTGTGGACCATAGACCCTTGAGTTGCTGCGGGGAGGCCCAGGGTAACTGGAAGCCAAGAAGGCAATCCTACATTCCAGGGAGAGACTTAAGGGCTCCGCAGCTAAATAGCCAAAATTAGGAAGGTTCAAAGTTATAAAATCGGGACCACCAGTAGGGTGTACTAGTGTGAACCTGCTGTGTCCCTGCCTTGCTTGTGTTAACTTCAGTAGATTGTCTGTGGCTTCCTGGAGCACAGGGCTAGGAAAAAGCATGGGACCAGGTCCAGACGGGGTAGAAGAAGATGCTATGATTCCTAAGCAGAATTCATCACGGGATTGGGAAAGGGGTAGTATGGAATCTGCTCTGTGTACTGGCTCTGTCCAGGCACATCCCTGATCCCACCTTCTCCCCAGAACAACTTTCAAACTCTCAGGTCCCTTATGCTTTCCTTGCTGTGAACCTCACACTTATACAACTTTGCACTTGATTATCACCATCCTCAAAATACAGTTATTGAGGATCTGCTATATTCAGAGAAAGTGATCCTGCCTTCAATGGATGGGAAACATTTTTTTAAATTAATTTTTATTGGAGTATAGTTGCTTTACAATGTTGTGTTAGTTTCTGCTGTATAGCAAAGTGAATCAGCTGTACGTATACATATATCCCCTCTTTTTTGGGTTTCCTTCCCATTTAGGTCAGCACAGAGCATAGAGTAGAGTTCCCTGTGCTCTACAGTAGATTCTCATTAGTTATCTATTTTATACATAGTAGTGTATATATGTCAATCCCCATCTCTCAGTTATCCCACCCTCCCTTCCCCCTTTGGTATCCATAAGTTTGTTCTCTACGTCTGTGTCTCTATTGCCTCCTTGCAAATAAGTTCATCTGTATCATTTTTCTAGATTCCACATAATGGATGGAAAACGTTTAACCTCTGTCTGCTCCCAGCATGCACACAGTGGGTACCAGGTCACCATTTCAGAACTCAGAATCCAAACCTGATGCACTTACCTAGGACAGGTCCTCATACCTGCTTTTTGCTCTTCTGGCTGTCATTTGGATTGTCACCCCTCCTCTGCTCATTTGCCTTTTTGGTTGGACACTTTTTATTTGTTTTACCACCTTGAGGCCTCTCAGTAATCCTGCTTCTCCATTTGTTTTTACAGTCTTCTCTTTTCTTTTTTTGTATTTTTAAAAATTTGTTATTGATTTACAGTGTTGTGTTAATTTCTGTTGTACAGCAATGTGATTCAGTCATACATATATATATATATATATTCTTTTTTAATATTCGTTTCCATTATGGTTTATCACAGGATATTGAATAGAGTTCCCTGTGCTCTACAGTAGGACCTTGTTTACCCATTCTCTATATAATAGTTTGCATCTGCTAATCCCAAACTCCCACTCCATCCCTCCCCCTACGGTCTTTTGCTTTCTGACTTTGACTAGATACCCTGTCCTCCACCTGCAAGGCCCATAATGCTTCTGACTGCCATACCCTCAGCCACTGCACACTACTGGCCAGACTCAAACCTAGTTTACAAGAGTTAAGAAGAAAAAATGATAGAGCTAGCAGTCAGGAAAAACTTCATGCAGGTGATGAAAGGGTAGCAACTTGCTGGGAGCTTTGAAGAAAAAGACACCTCTTAGAAAATTCCAAGTTCTTAAGAAGGCAGGACCAGCCAGATCGTGCTATATGCATCAGCTCCGGGAGGAGGGGGGGCGGGCATAGTATTACTCTGAAACAGTGTATTTTATTCTAGCCTAGCTCTTTGCAAAAGTTTTTCCTATCACTCTAAGTATTGTGTAAGTTTCACAAAATAAGCATATTTTTTCTGTGTCACTCATAGTGTTGAATAGTTGATGGTCAGGAAATGTACATAGAGGAAGGCACTCTGTATTGAAGAGATTATGATCTCTGAAGACAGTGAGAATAAATCCCGCATTAACACATAATATCTATAGAATCTGAAGAAAGTTACTTAATCTCTCCGTGCTGCAGTGTCTTCATCTACAAGGTAGAAATCATCATACCTACGTCACATATGTACCTTGACTCCTGGGATAATGTAGGCATTGAATCACTAAGAGCTACTAATATCATCATAATGATTTTTATTGTCCTACTTTACTCACCATTTCTCATTGTATATTCCCCGTGAAGACCATAGTCCTATGATTATGTCTATCCTGTTACATAAATGGCCTTCTACGAGTACAACCCTAAAGATTTAAAATCAGTGATTATTCATATTTCAGGGGGCTCACACCCTTTAAGCAGATAAAGAAAGCTATAAACACATTTTATTTTGCATAACATTTTGGAGGCATATAGACACTCCTGAAGTCTATCCACGGGCAGCAGGTCAAGGGCTTAGCTCCCGATTAGGAGAAGCATAGATAAAATTAAACTTTTTCTCTGTCTTTATACGTTCCCAGCGGTCTTACATAAATGTCCCTTGTTGAATCACCAGGGCCCTGAATAAGTAGGGGACTGACACTGTATCTGTTCCTTGGGGGACAGCGGGGCTGGCTTCTTAGAAATGCTTCACCTTTTGTCACAGGATTTAGAAGACACCTCTATCTGTCAAGGTCCGTGTTGTCTGAAAGGAAAAATTTAGTAGCTAGTAGAAGGTGGTTAACTACTAAACTGGATAAAAATGACAGTAAGGGGTCCAGAAATAGCGAGTGTGAAAAATCACGTACTTCATCTAGGCTGAGAGGGTGGACAGAGAAGGAAGTGGGGGCCAGGAGAGCTCCCCCTCCCTACCTCACAGTCTGAGATCCTGACCTTTCGTTACCATGGTAGCCTGCAGCCTGCAGATGGCCAAGAAGTTTGTCAGAGAGAGCCACCTGTGGAAGCTGCCACCAGTGGCGGACGTGTGGGCTGGAGCTCACCTGTGCAGCACTGACTCACCATCCAGTAGGGCAGGAACCCAGACAAGTGCCTGCTAAACTCCGTGGCCCTGCAATGGCTCTCTAGCGCACTCTACCAACCAAGCCTAGACATAAGAGAAATGCTCACAGGGTACAACTCCAGGGACACAAGCAGGGCGGCTTTGCAGCTAAAACTTTGATGTGGATAACTGTCACCACCTCTCATCTCTTTTCCTCCTTTTAAGATCTAGGTTAAAAATGAGAGGCCCTATAACGTATTTGAACTGCCATAGTCAGTGTGTGCTTGTGTACTTGGTTCAATGTGTATGTGTGTGTGTATACACATGTATGCCTCTGTACCTACACACACACACACACACACACACACACACATTTTCTTTTCTTTAGATACGAAAAGATAAACACTAAGTGCTTTTGAAATTTTTTTGTCTTTTTTCTTTACAGTTTTGAGAAGGAGATAGGATCTTTACTTTGGGGGTAAAAACAAAGTACCCTTTAAACACACACACACACACACACACACACACACAAACATATAAAAGCGTGCAACTAGGGACTTCCCTGATGGTCCGGTGGCCAAGACTCCACGCTCACAATGCAAGGGGCCTGGGTTCGATCCTTGGCCAGGGAACTAGATCCCATGTGCCGCAATTAAAGATCCGCATGCCACAACGAAGATCTCGCATACCGCGACTAAGACCCGGGGCAGCCAAATAAATAAATAAATAAATATTTTTTTAAAAGTGTGCAACTAGCCCAAATTTTGACAGAATGATAATTCTTGCTCCTCTCCAAAGAGACAATTTGTTGTGCTCATGACTGTTGCCCACAAACAATAAAATAAAAGGAAAAAATAAGAAAAAAGAGACAAAAAAAGAAAGGAAAAGAAAAGAAAATGAGAGGCCCTAGATGTCAGGCCCTAGATTTATTTAACTTTGTCATTACATGTTTGCTAATAGAGAATACTGAAACCACAACTATTTTCTTTTATGGGTCCACACAATTTATTACATTAAAAAGCATCTCTCATATTCAAAAAGTTTAGAACATTCTGTAGGTAGAATTGCATTTGAAGTACCCAAAAAATTTACCCCTCAGATGAGAATTTGCGATGCTCCAATTCTCACAAAAATGTCTCATATTTCACCTAAAGGTTTTCTTATGTTGTTTACTCTTCTCCTTTGAAATTGTTTTATTTCCCCGCGTTTCTGTCTACATTTTCTCTAACATCTTAGTTCAGCGCATCACTCCACTCCTAAGTCAGCGCATGGGGTTATCCATTATCCCCCATGCTGACCAGTTGTTATTCAGTTTTCTCCCTGATGCTGTAACAAGATCCAAAATTTGCCTTGCTTTACCCAAGGAAGCAAGTCTTCTGAAGAACATTCAGATTTGTCCTCATGGCATCAGTACAATGCAGTAGCTAAACATCTTTCAAAAATAATGATAATTTAAAAATGCAAAATAAAAGATTGACTAGGCTTTATGAAAGCAACTCTGAGATCAAGAACAAGGCTAAAGGGACACATGTAGCATACAGAAGCCACATGTGATGTGTCTGATAGAAATCTCGTGCCTGATAAGATTTGAGGGTGAGGATATGCCGTCCAAGCCACCATTTACTTCAGTTATACACACCACATGGTAGAGGCGTATAAGCACGCTACGTTTGTGTAATACACTGCAAGAACCACAGCTGAGGCTCTGAGGATGGGTCATTCAATGCCAGCTTCCCAACGTGAATGCAGGATCAGGCAGCCCCAGAAGACGCCCTTAGTGTTCTAGGTAAGCTTTGTGTGAATGTGCTTCACTCCACGCGCATAGGCAAATATAATACTGCCTCCTGGAACACAGCAAAAACCTATCCTGCGTTCTTCCACGAAACTAGAAAGCATGTGAATTTTATCAGATTTTGAATTCAGTGTGATGACTGGCAAAAACCATTAATACAATTGAAGGATGTTTTGTTTATGTTTGTTTTTACCCATAAAATTAAGTGTTTACAACCTGGGTTTGTCAATTTATGGCATGTGTATGAAATTTCAGTGCTTTGTGACCCAGATATCCCTCATAGACTATATAGGAAGTAATGGGTCCCCAAGTTGCCTTGGGGTTGTGAGATAATTAGGGCTGACACTGCTCTGGGAAAGCACAGCCCTCTCACCAGTGTAACTAAATAACCAGCATGTGAACCAGTAAGTATCTTGACAATAATGTTTAATTTTCATTTTTGGTTAAAAAATAATGTTGCAGATGCAAACTATTCTATACAGAATGGATAACCAGCAAGGTCCTACTGTAGAGCACAGGGAACTATATTCAATATCCTGTAATAAACCATAATGGAAAAGCATATGAAAAAGAACTTAAAAAATGTTTACAGATTATAGGGAATTTGTAAAACACAGAAAAGTAGAAAGAAAAAAAATCACCTGACTTCTCGTCAACAAAGGCAACCATCAATACTATGCCAACCAAGATTTTCCAGTCTTTTCTTTTAAGGAATATTCTTTTGTGTAACTTCTTTTCTTCCTTGTTATCCATATACTCTATAATAAAAACAATAACTTGTTGAGCATTTATTATGTGCCAGATTTTTCATAGTTATCTATTTTAATTCTTGAAATAACCCTATGAAGTGGATTTTTTGTGATTTCGTTTTACAAATGTGAAAAATATTAAAGCAACTTGCCCAAGATATATAATCAGTAAGTGGTAGAACCTGGTCTCTATCCCTGGCCTTTCTGATATCCAGTCCATGCTCGACTGCTGTGATATGTTTTTTGCACATTTTATATCCCTCTTTCATTACTGAGTTTCTAAATTTTAACTAAAATAAACTTACATTTTGAAAATGGTGATCAACACATGTTGAATAAGTGCATGGATTTTTTATAAGAAGAAAAAGGAGTGATTTGAATTCCTATTGAGGAAGTTAGCACACGACAGATGGTCGGTGCTTAATAAATATCTGTTGGACGTTATGTTTTGATGATTATAACCAAGGTAAACTTGCAGGGTCTGATTATCAGTGAGGAAGAACGTTTCTCTTTTCAACACTGGAGCATCTTCTGAAGAGAGGCTGATCCTCTCCATACCTAATGACCTTCACAGATAATTAAAAGATCCTAGTACCATCTCACTGTTAGCTGCCTAGAGATAGAAAATTAGAAGATGATCTTTGGGATGCCTCTCTCTGCTGATGGTTTCTATTTCCCTGGATCTGGCGGAAGTGGCATGGCCTGATTAGAAAGAGCACCATGTGAGTCAGAAGATGTAGCATCCCCATCCAACTGGGTCCCTAGGTAGCTGGGTAAACTTCACAATTAACTTAGTCTCCCTGGTACAGTCTACAACTGAGACACATCCTCTAGATAATCTCTAACATACCTTTCAACTCAAAGGCTTCATTAGAACGAATTATTTAAAATCTCTCTATCACTGTATTAGTTTGCAATGGCCGCTGTGACAAAATATCACAGATTGGGTGGCATGGACTAAACAATAGAAATTCTTAAACAACAATTCTTAAACTGCTTAAACAACAGTTCCAGAGGTTAGAAATCCAAGATATCAAGGTGTTGTCAGGCTTGGTTTCTCCCGAGGCCTTTCTCCTTGGCTTGCAGGTGGCCATCTTCTGGCTGTGTCCTTACATGGTCTTTCCCCTATGGGTACACATAGCTGATGTCTCTCTGTGTGTCTAAATTTTTTTGTCATATACAGGCACCAGTCAGATTGGTTTGGGGCTTACCTTAATGACCTGATTTTAACTTAATCACTTCTTCAATAACCCTCTCCCCAAACACAGTCCCATTCTGAGGTACAGGGGTTAGGGCTTCAATATAGGAATTCTGGGGATATGCAATTCAGCCCAAACCAATCACTTAAGATTTTATTATCTGAAGGCCACTTAAAGTGCTTGTCCACTATTATGAAAACCCCTCCACACCCCGCCGTACAAAACAACAACACAGGGCTTGCAGCCTCATGAAGTAGTTAGGGACCCTGACCCCTCTTACTCTGTGGCTTTCATCCTGAGGGTCCCAATAGGCTTCTGGAACTGAGGTATCATAGCTTCATACAAAGCTGCAGAAACTGGGAAGACAGGGAGATAAAAGGAACATCCCTGACAGCTGGATAGCTCCCACTCAATGCTCCCGCCATGACTGGCCTAATGGGCTAGACTTAGACACCTGGCCACACATACCTGCAGAAGCAAAGAAATGTAGTCACCTGGTTGAGCACATTATTGCCTCTAATAAATTATAGAGTTCTACTACCCAGAAAGGCAGAGAATGGGGAGATTTGGGGTATATAACTAGAAATCTCTACCAAAATCTCTTTGAACAATATATGGGTGTCCTCATGTAAGAAGTGGTACAATTTCTATTTTAGTGTCCAGGTTGGAAAGCACAATTCAACCATCACCATTATGATGATGCTCTAGAGTTGCATTGTCCGATATGGTACCTGTGTGTGGCTAGGGGTATTTGAAATGTGGCTCGACCAGATTGAGATGTGCTGTAACGACAGTGATTTTAATATCAGGTTTAAATAATATTTGTATGTATTGAATTAGATAACCCAATATTCAAATTTAAATTAAGTTCATCTCTTTCATTTTACTTTTTTAAATAAAGTACCAGAAAATTTTTAATTGCATATGTGGCTCCCATGATATTTCTGTTGGACAGTGTTGATCTAGTATATCTTCACCCCAAATATAAGTATTCCAATGGCAGCCTTTTTTGAAAAAACTACTTTTATTTGGAAAAAAATTTTAATGTTTATTAGAGATTAACAGCAGTAATCAGAATTAGAACTGTTTTTTTCCCATTTTATAAGTCATTATTAGTGAAATTGAGAAGCTGACTTTTGTAATATACTCATTATTGAGCAGGAAATTTGCTTAGTTTTACAGGCCAGTTAGTGGTACTTGCCCTTCATGCACACTTGCTACTTTTCCTATCTGTACCCAAGAATCAAGAAGCCCATATTATGTTTTCAGAGCTAAGAACATTTGTTCCTCCCTAAAGTAAATGTAATATAAAAAAGCACCATACACATGCACGTAGAGTGGAAAGATGTTTTGTATCAGGGCTAAGTAAAGTCATTTGGAGAAGTAAGTTTACTCAAAAGGAAAATGTACACACACACACACACACACACACACACACACACACACACACCACCTTCCTTATTATCGTAATTATTTGTTACCTATTCGAAAAGATACATGCACTTCAATAGCCAAGACAGGGAAACAACGTAAATGTCCATTGACAGATGAATGGATAAAGAAGATATGATCTATCTATCTATCTATCTTATATCTATATATACATATGCACACAAAAGAACATTACTCAACCATAAAAAGAATAAATAATAAAATAATGCCATTTGCAGCTATATGGTTGGACCTAGATATTATACTAAATGAAGTTAAGTCAGAAAGAGGAAGACAAATACCATATGATATCACTTATATGTGGAATCTAAAATATGATACAAATGAACTTATCTACGAAGGAGAATCAGACTTACAGACAGAGAACAGACTCACAGACAGAGAACAGACTTGTGGTTGCCAAGGGGGAGGGGAGGTGGGGGAGGGATGGATTGGGAGTTTGGGATTAGCAGATGCAAAGTATTATATATAGAGTGGATAAACAACAAGGTCCTATGGGAATGATATTCAATATCCTGTAATAAACCAAAATGGAAAAGAAAAAAAAAGGACTCGTTACCTTTGCCTCCTTGAGTGTAATAGACACAGGACAAAAACTTGCAGTAGCGGGGACAAGCAATTCTGAAATTATTCAGAAATGGAAACCATTTGAAAAATAATAGTCATTGGGTTTCATATCCAGCTGCTTCTAACCCTACTTGGATTAACTGCTGTTATTTCTTTCTCTCAATAATCCATGCAAATGCCCTTGATAGCAGTTCTAATCCTGCATAGGGTTGTCTTGAAAGCTTTCAAATAAAATAATATTTAGAAACTATATCTCTAAAATTTACATTACAAAATTGTACTTCATTTTAAGTAAATTGGAAATAGAGAAAAATTTAACTATGTAAATCAAAATCAACATGATTCCATCACTGAGAGAGCCACTATTTAGCACTATTTAACTGTTCTATAGTTACATACTTATATAGGTATATTTTATCTGATTCATAGGTGTAAATTTGTATTCTGTTCATTTCATTTGGTATTGTATTATAAGTGACTTTCGTGTTTACCATAAACATTGTTATTAGTGGCAGCAAAATAGTGTGTCAAATGGATATACCATAATTTACTTAACTATTCCTTTAATTTTAGATCCAGGTTTTTATTATTATAAATAATGGTGCTGGGCTTCCCTGGTGGCGCAGTGGTTGAGAGTCCGCCTGCCGATGCAGGAGACACGGGTTCGTGCCCCGGTCCGGGAGGATCCCACGTGCCGCAGAGCGGCTGGGCCCGTGAGCCATGGCCGCTGAGCCTGCGCGTCCAGAACCTGTGCTCCGCAACGGGAGGGGCCACAACAGTGAGAGGCCCGCGTACCGCAAAAAATAAATAAATAAATAAATAATGGTGCTTAGTGTATAAATCTCAGTCCAATTTCAGGTTATTTCCTAAAAATAGATTTCTAGAAGTGAAAGTAAAGTGTCAAAAAGGATTATTCATATTCCTAAGTTTCTTGATTCATATTTCCAAATAGCTTTGCACAATATTTAGAAACAGAAATGAGAGTGTTCAGAATTGAGTTACGGCTTTATCTTGTGCCTGAAAACTAAGAGGTTATCAGTTGAACCACGGGTCTACTTTTCATTCCCTTCTGCTCCCCCATTCCCAAGGATTTCCTCTGGGTTTCGCCTCTAGTTGAAAATCACCACTATTTGGCAAAGCCAGAAACTCAGGTGGAGATATTCACCTTTGACACATAGGACATAAGTACAAAACACAGGACCAGAAACGGAGACACACACAGGCAGAGAGGCAAAACTGGATCCACAGCCAAGGAGCTGAAGCAAGGAGGTAGCAGGCTTAGGATGGCAAAAGAATCAAGGCAAGAGTCTCTGAGGATGAAGGCCGTATGGGGCTCTCAGTGGGTTCCTGTTTACTGGTGCCTGCAGGCAGCCAGCTCGTGGGAGGTCAGAGGAGAGCGCCATGTGGGGTACCACCTGCCAGCCCGCCGATGCCCTTTGGCCGTAATGGGGCATTCTTTCGGATACCAAGCAGGACCCTGTGAGGCTCCTGGGCACAAAAGCCTTTCTGGGTCCCCCGTTTCTTGATTACAGGAAATAGGTTTCATTCAGCCTCCATGACCTTCCTTGAGTTCCAAAGGGCAGGTTCAAACAGTTGCTAACCAGGGAAGGGAGGGGATGCAGAGACAAGGGAGGAGTAGCCAAGAAACAATAGTGCAGCCTTGGGGCAGGGTCCTGTTCCCCCAAGGGATATACACAACGATATCTTTGAGCTGTTTTACAGATACTAAAACCCCCTGCCAGGTGGGAGAAATGAACTGTATGTTGCCCACAAGCATGTAGACCCCAGACCAGTTGGAACCAGAAGTTTGATGATGCCAACTCCCGATGACCTCACCACCAGCCAATCAGCATCTCCACAAGCTGATCATGCCCTGCTCCTTGAACCATTATTATAAAGCTCCTCACTACCCCCTTCAGGTTGGAACACACAGTTTTGAGGGCATTAGCCTGCTGTGGCCCCCTTGCCTGGCAGAGCAATAAAGCTATTCTTTTCTACTTCGCCCAAAACTCTGTCTCTGAGATTTAATTCGGTGTCAGGGTACAGAGGCCAGATTCGGCATCACTTCCAATATTAAAAATGCTTCCTTCTTGGGTGTCCCTTACATGAAACCGCAAGGAACATGATCTTCATCCTTGAAGGCCTCCTTTGGCAGAAAGAAAACATTGCCTGTGTTTACTATTGCCATGCCCATCTTCCCAGTGCTGTTCTCTGTTTTCTTTCCTTCTGCCTCAATTCAGCCCCCATCCTCACTCCTTCCTATTTATCCTCCAAAGCTCAGATGAAAAGGGACTTCATAAAGCCCTGCTACATGCTGACCCAGAAACATAGACTTATCTCTCAGTGCACCCCATCGCAGGTGTGATGACATGTCCTACGGCCTTCATTCTAATGCAATTCAAGCTCCAGGTGGGCAAGGCCTGAGCCTGCCTGTCTCCTGGGCTGTGTCCTTGTCACTGGGACCAAGCCTGGATCATTTGAGCAGCTTAATAAATATCTGTTGAACAAACAAACAAACAAAATGAAGGAATCTATCTTCCCCCAAATGTGGAAAAGAGCCTTCATTCGGTCCCCTGCTCCCCTGAGGTGTGAATCACAAAGATAGCTTTAGCTCCCAGGGCTGCCTTCCCCTACATTTGCTGAGAGCATGACAGTCAGTCCTGGTAGTTTTCAGACAAATCGAATTAGAAATGGTTGTACTCATTTGGAAAATCAAGAACTGGCTTTGAAATCTTTCCCCACAAATTAGATTGAATCAAGACCGTTTCCCCCCAGCTCATAAATGCTTGATTGGCTTTGCTTGATGCCTTGTGATGGAAACGCAGCCTTGCATTGTTAGCTCTATTTTTTACTCACCAGGGTGCTGTGATGTCTGGGTTATGATTAAAAACAAAACAAACACACACAGTGAAAATGCTTGGTAAATAACAGCTCAGCACAGTAAACGTTGGAAGTGCTTTAGGAAACTCTAAAACCATCAAGGTAAGCAGAACTTCAAGCTAGGTCTGCCGTATTCCCTTGAGGTCTTAAAAATTGATTTTCTAGTACAGCAGGTCAGCCACACCTGACTTATCATCTCTTTTCAGGACCCCAGGAAGGGATGAGCTGGGACTTGGCTGTGACAACATTTGAGGAGTCCCAGTGAGAGCAGACTGGCCACTTACCCTACACCTCCCTTGCTCACCCATGATTTCCTTGCTCTAGCTTCTACTTTAGTCCCCAGACTCAATTCAGACTCATCCTACTTTTGGTCCAGGTCTATTCGTAGCCTACCTCCACCTGTGACCTCAGGTCTTTTTCAACAGACAAAGAATGGTCCACTCTTTATTTTATTTTATTTTATATTTTTTAAAAATTTATCTTGTTGCAGTATAGTTGATTTCCAACGTTGTGTTAATTTCTGGTGTACAGCAAAGTGATTCAGTTATACATGTATATAATAGTTTGCATCTGCTAATCCCAAACTCCCAGTCCATCCCTTCTCCAACTCCCTCCCCCTTGGCAACCACAGGTCTGTGAGTCTGTTTCTGTTTCGTAGATAAATTCATTTGTGTCCTATTTTAGATTCCACATAGAAGTGATATCAGATGGTATTTGTCTTTCTCTTTCTGACTTACTTCACTTAGTGTGATAATCTCTAGGTCCATCCATGTCATTGCAAATGGCGCTGTTTCGTAGAATGTCTACTCTTTAAATCCCTTTTATTTTTCTTTCTCTTTTTCTGTGTGGGCAGATGGGGAGTTCTCAGATGAGAGACAGCTGGGTGCGCTGGGTGTCAGAGGACCGGGGTCCCAGATCTGGCAGCTCAGTTTCTGGTTTGTGTCACTCTTCCTGCTAATGCCAGTCTTCACTGCCACCCCACCCCACATCAGAGGCACAGTGAGGGGGTGGGCTCTTCCCTTTTGGGGGAGTGAACTGCAACTGTGCTTGCGTGTGCCTGGAGTCTGTAGGCTGCCAGGAGGCACAGGGCTCTGCGGCAGTTTCCCCCCACCCTCTTAGGGAGCCAATCCGACTGTCTGCCAAAGTCCAAGACCATAGCATCCCAAATGCATCAATTCCATTGCACATCCTGGTGGCCAGTAGGTCCTCAGGGCTTGGCTCCTGTCTTATCTCTGTCCTCCTCTTCCCAGGACACTCAAGCCCAGAGCAGGGTCTTACTGCTCAGCTGGTGAGCAGTGTTTGCTGGGTGAAATAAAGTACCAGGAGAAGAGAGTCAGGAAGTGATGGCAAATGACCTGATTGAGAATGAGTTAGAGGCCAATGACATTGCCTTCTCCTCACATGCGTTTTATCTACAACTACTGTATTTTCAGATTATAATTTAAAGCAGAGCAGAGGATAACTTGCTGGTGCCTTCTGCAAAAGACCTAACTGGCTTGAATCACTATCCCAGGCAGTAGTAGGTGTCTTTGTAGTGAAGTCAGTCCAGAAGGAACGCACTTGCCAAACCAAGATAACTAGACAAAGATGGCACCTATCTTCTCTGGTCAAAGTTTGACTGGGGGAAAATGCCCACCAATGAGAAATACCTATTAGCAATTCATCAGTGATGGGCTCCTTTATCTAGAACCTATGGTCTATGCAGCCAATACAAGATCAGCAAGTAAGTAACAGTTTTGAAAGAGAGTGGATTCTTGCCATAGAGATAAGGCAAAAGCAAAGCCCACGTAGAAATTTAGGCACAGTTAGCTTTTGCTGTTAAGGTATAAAATTTGCCATGTACATCCATGGCCTCAACTGAAATAAGCAAAGGATTATGTTCAATCCTAAAGCTGTGAAATAGGCACTAATTCAGTCATTTGTTAATGTCTTTCTTCTCAGTCTTATTAGTTCCTTGTTTTAGCCTAGTCAATTTTGGCATTTTTGTCTTTACACTGTCTGAGACCTGGCTAAAATACCAGGTGTCCAATGAACAAGTGGTGATAGATTCCATGTTTAGGAATCTTTGACAAACACAGAGATCATTAGATCACTGTGTAATACATTTCTATCTGTTCCATCTACCATATACCCACGTTTAGACCATGATGATCTTTCCCCCATCGTAAGCAGAACAGCATCTTCTAAAGTTGGTCCCTCTGTACAAATGATAAGCCCTGTCTGTGACAGTTTATCTGATCCATTCCGTAGTCACATAACACAGACTTAAGTGGTACTAAGTTCTCTCTGTCGGATCCTCCTCACCCATGAGGCACAAAGAGCCCACAGTAATTATGCTATTACTCTAATATCTTCTTTTGGATGAGTTCCCCCACCATGGAGGAAAGATTTTAGTTGGATGCCTTTTACTGGATTTCAGTCAGCATTTGACAAACTTCTGATCTGGTGGCAGAATGACCTGGATACATTTGGAAGGAGGCTGCAGCTGAGAACCTCTGTTTTCTCTCATTGTTTTCCTCTGATTTTCCTTGCACTGCCCTTGGACCAGCACCCAGCTACGTGGCTTACATATAATTTCTCCCATTTTATTATCTCCAAGAAAGTTTCAACCACCTTAATTCCCGATACAGTTCTGCATTAACCTAGCATTCTCTTTGTATTTTAGGATGCTGTTTGTGGAGAGCATCCTTTCTTGCAGGGGACAGGAGGAGGAATAGTCAATCAGGTAGCTGTTATACCCTGGTAAACATTTAAAAAAAAATTGTGCTTCTCTTTTAAAAATATGGACCAGTATCATCTTCTGCTTACTTGCTTTAAAATATATATATATATATATATAATTATCTATGGAGACTCTTGTTGTATTCCCTGAAGTTAGAAAGGAATTGGTAAGGAAAAGTCTTAGGCTTCCTTTCTTGTGCTTTGAACCATTATTTTAAAAACATCTTGAAAAGCAAATACTTGGTTACACTTCTCACTCCAACATTGGAAATGACTCTGTTGATGCCTATCCCCCCTCCTAAGAGAAGATAGATGATAAGCATATGGGTTTTCCGTCAGAGACGCCCAAAGAATGAGGCCCCTTGTGGGAATCTTTGAACGGCCCAGTCCACCAGCCTCGGGTTACAAAAGAGGAAACTAAGACTCTTGAGGTCACTGGCCTCAGGTCACCCAAAAAAGTGGCAGATCAGGAAAAAGAAAAACGAGTCAAGAACAGTGCTAGAAACTCTCCAAGCCAGAAGGGAGTGGCAGGACATATTTAAAGTGATGAAGGAAAAAAACCTACAACCAAGATTACTCTACCCAGCAAGGATCTCATTCAGATTTGATGGAGAAATTAAAACCTTTACAGACAAGCAAAAGCTGAGAGAGTTCAGCACCACCAAACCAGCTTTACAACAAATGCTAAAGGAACTTCTCTAGGCAAGAAACACAAGAGAAGGAAAAGACCTACAAGAACAACCCGAAACAATTCAGTAAATGGTAATAGAACCATACATATCGATAATTACCTTAAATGTAAATGGATTAAATGCTCCCACCAAAAGACACAGACTGGCTGAATGGAAACAAAAACAAGACCCATATATATGCTGTCTACAAGAGACCCACTTCAGACCTAGGGACACATACAGACTGAAAGTGAGGGGATGGAAAAAGATATTCCATGCAAATGGAAATCAGAAGAAAGCTGGAGTAGCAATTCTCATATCAGACAAAATAGACTTTAAAGTAAAAACTATAACAAGAGACAAAGAAGGACACTATATAATGATCAAGGGATCGATCCATGAAGAAGATATAACAATTGTAAATATTTATGCACCCAACATAGGAGCACCTCAATACATAAGGCAAATACTAACAGCCATAAAAGGGGAAATCGACAGTAACACAATCATAGTAGGGGACTTTAACACCCCACTTTCACCAATGGACAGATCATCCAAAATGAAAATAAATAAGGAAACACAAGCTTTAAATGATACATTACACAAGATGGACTTAATTGATATTTATAGGACATTCCATCCAAAAACAACAGAATACACATTCTTCTCAAGTGCTCATGGAACACT
>NC_041215.1:32830904-32903798 GCF_002837175.3 Physeter macrocephalus
CCCCCAGCCCCGCCCCCCATTCCCTGCATCTGTGCAGCGCTGTCCCCGCCTGAGCATCCCTCCCTCCTCGGAGCCCCTCCCCCTCGGCATCCGGGTGCAGTGGGTGAACCTTCCCCGTGGCCCAGGGCTGCGCTCGTTCCTCGCCACCTGTCCTCTGCCTCCACTCCTGGGGTCCTTGAGGATGGAGATGACACCCCCACGGGAGCGGTTCTGAACTAATCACTTGAGTTCATCAGGATTGGCTGGGACAAGCACGCAGCTCTCTGCTCACCTCCACGCTTTATCCGTCTTGTTCCACATCTTCAACGCCTTCCCTCTCTCTCTGTTCTCTCCAGCTGCTCCAATACTAACCATCCGCTAAGAACAAGCTCAATTCCCACCTCCTCCGTAAAGCCCTCCAGGACTACCCTCTGTTGATTCTTTTCCCTCTGAGATCCTAGAGCACGCTATACCAACCAGTTTTCAGGGGGAAATTCTTTGCCTCTCCTCCTGTGTGTTCATCTTTTCTCTCCAACTCGACTATAGCGTTCTTGAACGGAAATCAGTATTACCGAGTGACTGAATATACTTTTCACGAGTAAGAAAATCAACTTAGGATTTTTTAACTTTACAGTAATGCGAAAGCAATACGCATTCAGTAGAAACTACTTCGACTTTTGAATTTTGAGCTTTCCTCGGGCCCACCGTATGGGGAAAGACACTTCCTCCTGATGCTGGGTGGCAAAGCCCCAGCTCCCCACCAGCCACGCGACCACACCAGGAGACAGCGGATAGATGCAACCACCACGGACCCAGACAAGCACTCTGCTTGTCAGTACAGTAGTCAATAAATTACACGAGATGGTCAGCACTTTATTAAAAAATAGTCCTTGCATTAGATGATTTTGCCCAACTATAGGCTAACCTAGGTGTTCTGAGTGCACTGAATGTAGGTGAAGCTAAGCAGTGATGTTTGACACGTCAGGTGTATTAAATGCATTTTCAATTTATGATATTTTCAACTTACCATGGGTTTACTGGGACGTAACCCCATGGTAAGTTGAGGAAGATCTGTACAACAGAAGCAGCAGCCAAGGAACCAGTAGGAGAAATAATGGTTTTTATTTAAAGACAGTCACGGCATGGAAGCAACCTAAGTGTCCATCAACAGATGAATGGATAAAGAAGATGTGGCACATATATACAATGGAATATTACTCAGCCATAAAAAGAAATGAAACTGAGTTATTTGTAATGAGGTGGATAGACCTGGAGTCTGTCATACAGAGTGAAGTAAGTCAGAAGGAGAAAAACAAATACCGTATGCTAACACATATATATGGAATCTAAGAAAAAAAATGTCATGAAGAGATTAGTGGTAGGATGGGAATAAAACACAGACCTACTAGAGCATGGACTTGAGGACGTGGGGAGGGGGAAGGGTAAGCTGTGATGAAGTGAGAGAGTGGCAGGGACATATATGCACTACCAAATGTAAATTAGATAGCTAGTGGGAAGCTGCCGCATAGCACAGGGAGATCACCTCTGTGCTTTGTGACCATGAGAGGGGTGGGATAGGGAGGGTGGGAGGGAGGGAGGGAGACGCAAGAGGGAAGAGATATGGGAAAATATGTATATGTATAACTGATTCACTTTGTTGTAAAGGAGAAACTAACACACTATTGTAAAACAGTTATACTCCAATAAAGATGTTAAAAAAAAGTCAAAAAAAAAAAAAGAACAATGCTAGACACAATGCCCATGTTCTCGTTTGATCCTAAATCAACACTCTACCATTATTCTCGCAGCTATAGTAGCAAAAATTAAGGAATCAGAGAGACCATATGGTTTTCCTGGTAAATATTCATGATAAGAATCCAATTCTGCCTAAATTGGACAATTTCACTTACTTCTCAGAATTCAAAGCCAGATGTTCTCTACCCAACTACAGATGGATTTTTATGAAAAGCCTATGCAAGTAGTAAAGAGTAGCTAATTATTACGAGGCAGTCTAAGAGATATGATAAGTGTATGGTAACACTTGTATGGATATGTGAATAAATGGTCTAGGGACAAAAACCATTGGGACCTGGTGAAGAAGGCAGCCACCTCGGGGTTGGGGAGGGTCTGAAAAGGCCCCAGGAATGGGCTAGGAGGAAGGAGGGAGGGGGTGTGAGGGTGGATGCAGAGGCCCGAAGAGGTCACTCCTGGTGGAGGGAGAAAGGCAGGAAGTATATTGAGGGGACTGGTTGCCATAGTAACCACACACATGGATTGGATGAATGAGCTTAAGAACTTGCATTTGCTGTCGGTGTCTTCACACAGGAGTGGGAGGGGCCACTGGTCAGGCAGGTGATGGTCAACCCACAGTGCAGGGCCATCTCTGCTCTGTGCTATTTGAGGTCCCTAGGCAAGCAGAGGAGAGTGGAAGCCCCTCAACCCTGCACAGCACCTACTATCAATTTTACCTGTGGACTATCTGTTTGCTGTTCTCCCTCCCTCACCATTCTAGGTAGAGCCCTCCACAAACCCTTAAGTGCCCGAAGTATGGCCCTTGAGCATCCTTTCTTGCACACAGTGCATACTCTATTCCATACTTACAGCCCCCTGAGGGATGCATCTCAAGCACGATATGACCCTACTGCCTAATCTATACATCAGTTCTCTCTTCACCCCCTTTCCATTCTGTTTTGTCCATAGGATCAAGTTCTAGTACCTTGACATGGTCTAAAGTCTTAATGATTGCATCCCTTCCTGCCCTTCCCACTGGATCTTGCCTGCTGTTATGCTGGCTTCTGAACTGCCATCAGCTGACCTTCTGGCAGGTCCTTGTATATACCACCCACCTTCCTGTCTCTGACCTTAGAAAATGCTTTCCCTCTCTACTTGGATAAAACTTCTGCTCACTTTCCAATTAGTTACACCTGCTCTCCTGTAAAATCTCAATTCCAGAGTCACTTCCCTAAGGAAGCCTTTTGTGACCCTCCAGATTAGAAGAGACTTCCTTTGTGTGAGACCTTACGTACTGTTTCTTCATAGCAATTAATAGTGTGGATGTTTTTCTCTGCCCTCCAAAGGGAGGGCCTGCTTGGGGAGGATGAATCAATGAAAAGGGCTCGCCTCCTCCCACTGACACAAACCTGCTTCTTGTGTTTTAAGGTCCTGACCATTCTTAGGAGTCCATCAAGCTTCATGAATCAGATAGGGGACAATACAGCTCTTGTGGTTAATGGTACAAAACAAAGTGTTTTTCCATAGAAATGGACAGTCTTTCTAAGATGGTCTACGAACAGATCTTAGAGTTTCAACCTTCTGTGCTCCATCCATAGAAATCAAACTCTTTTGTCTGAGAAAAGAGGTGGGACAGGAACTTCTGTGTTTTGAAGGTTGCAAAGGAAAGGCCATGGTGGACCCCAGAGAAGGAAAGTGGACATGGTTTGGGGGACCCCGAGGGACAGATGGGCCCATCACTTCTGGATACCTTATCTTTTGGGGAAGAATGAGCATGTATGAGCATGAAAGCACTGGGCACTAAGAACTGCCATTTGGGGGACAAAGAGAGGCCCCCACTTATAAGTACCAGCGACCTGTGGCTCAGTGGGGCCATTGTCCCATGGAGGGTCACCATCCAACCAGGGCCTGCTGGTGTTGTCAGGTGAGGTACATCAGACACCGAGGATTTAGACTCTTCAGTGTAGAGTGACCTCCTTTTGGGACAGTGAAAGACCCTGTAGATCTTGTAATATATTCAGGGAAAGAGAGACCATGGCAGCGATACTGACTTTCTTGAAGTCTCATCTGTAGGATCAGGGCTAGTTGATTTACCTTGAAGATTTGACCACCATGGTGCATCCCTGTGTCATGGGACACTTTGCATCAGTTACAGTCAAAAATGTACATTTAATGACTATAGACTGAAAAGGAACAGGATCCCATTTACGTGTATAACTTTTAAAGCCCTGTGCTTAGCTCATGGTTTTACAATGTTGGAGAAATCTTGAATGCATGTTGAAATCCCTACTGAATTAAATCTACAGTAGAATGGAGAGTCTGAGGCATGGAGTGTCCTTCATGGAGATGGGATGACAGTTGAATTAATGGATTAAGCTGGTATATAGGGTAGAATACAGTCTGTTGACTTTTTGCTGCTCTCTGTTTTGACACCTTTCTCAAGTACATTGTCTTCTCTCTCTTTTTTTTAACAATTTTGTCTTCTTTAAAATTGAAGTATAGTTGATTTACAATGTTGTGTTAGTTTCAGGTGTACAGACACACACACGCACACACATACATATATATATATTTCATATTCTTTTCCCTTATAGGTTATTACAAGATACTGAGTATAGTTCCCTGTGTTATACAGTAAATCCTTATTGATTATCTATTTTATATATAGTAGTGTGTATATGTTAATCCCACAGTCCTAATTTATCCTTCTCCCACCCTTTCCTCTTTGATAACTGTAAGTTTGTGTTCTATGTCTGTGGGTTTACTTCTGTTTTATAAATAAGTTCATTTGTATCCTTTATTTTAGATTCCACATATAAGTGGTATCATATGGTATTTGTTTTCTCTGTCTGACTTACTTCACTTAGCATGATAATCTCTAGGTCCATCCATGTTGCTGCAAATGGCATTATTTCATTCATTTTAAGGCTTGAGTAATATTGTCTTCTTGTATGCTCTTTCTAAATCATTGCTGGGGACTCCCTCAAATGCTGTCTTGAGAAGGATTCTGAAGTCATAAATGGCATTATTGAAAATGATTCAATAGTCCGTGTTGATTTCAAAAGTACTACTTTTTCATTTAGCTAATTTCTCCTTTCTCTCCATTGTGGTGAATGGGGCTGAGTATCAATGCCTCTTGACACTTTGGCATTTCTGCCAGCAACCAGCACAGCTGAGATGGATGTGGAACGGGGCAGGGGGTGCTGCACAGCAGTGTGACAAACAGCTCAGCCAGGAACAGTCACATTTGTCAGGACACTGGGTGTAGAAGGCGTTTCCCATCTTTTCCCATCTCTCTCTCCTACTTGCCCTTGGACCTACCGTTGGAGAACAGAGCAGGGAAGTGCTCTAAAAACAGGGAAGTTTTGGACAGCTCAGGCAGCTGCATGGACACAAGGACAACAGAGGACAGCATGAGGAAAATGTGGGAGACAGAGTGGAGAGCACGGCCTGCTCTCTGATGTGGAGACACCGTCCAAAGACAATGCATTTCCAAGTTCTCCTGACTCCCTGTTGAACAAAGCATTGATCCCCACACCTGGCCTTACCTTAACCAGTGAGAATCCCTGAGGCATTTATTTGAAGTTCTTGCCACCAGAATCTTGCTGGGGACCTTGAGTGTCCCCTGTGTGCCTCTCAAGGGCTTCTGGGTTCCCTGGCCTATTTCAAAGGTACTGGGGCCCATTAGACTTTCAGTGGAATGCAGGGGACAATCTCAGTTCCTCTAGAGCCCCGCTGTCCTGAGAACTACCCTCCATGATTGTCTATCCAGAGAACACTCGCAAAATGGCTTGAGTGGAGCTAAATATTGGACTTTTTTAAGGGTTTTTTAAAATTGAAAAATAGCTGATTTCCAATGTTGTGGTAGTTTCTGGTGTACAGCAAAGTGATTCAGTTATACATATATATATTATTTTTCATATTCTTTTCATTATGGTTTTTTACAGGATACTGAATATAGTTCCCTGTGCTATACAGTAGGACTTTGTTGCGTATCCATTCTGTATATACTAGTTTGCATCTGCTAACCCCAAACTCCCAATCCATCCCTCCCCTGCACCCCCTCCCCCCTTGGCACGCACAAGTCTGTTCTCTGTGTCTGTGAGTCTTATACACTGGATTTTAAATCAGTGCAGGAAGGGGCATTTTACAAAATCCTAGGCTTCTACCTTCAGCCTTGTCACCTTTCCCCCTTCTACACAGCCTCAAACTTTGGGTGCAGCTTTGCTGTGGCAAATTGTTACCAGAGGAGTTGACACTGACCTCAGGAAAAGTAAAGGGGAAGAAGAGTTACTGCTACTCCCAAGTTCCCTGTGGGAGCATTTGGGATTTTGCTTTGTTTAAAAGACAGCCTTGCCTCAGTTAATCTGCCATCAGTGGGGATATTTCATCTTGAAAGGATATCAACCATAAATCCAAAAATGCAGATTAAGGGGCAGTGGGGCATGGAGGAGAGAGAGCCAGGTGCTTGCTCTGGGCTGGGGGAAGGTGGTGGTGGAGAAGGAGGAGGAGAGGGACCAGCAGGAGGCAGTGGTGGCATCCTCGCTGGGGTGATGGTGCAGGTGCAGGTGCTTGGAGCTGGTGTGGAGCTGCCTGGCTGAGGGGTGCCTGGTCCGGGGTCTGCAGCACTGCCGATTCTCTCCCGGGGGCAGGGGGTGGGTGGGAAAATGCTGAGCAGGTTGATAAGTGGCAGCAGCAGGGGCCTGGAGCATGAGTACTGCTGCACCGTGTGCATCTGCTGGATGACAGTGAGTACACCTGTGCCATCCAGGGAGATTCAAGATGGCAGAAGAGTAGGTGGACGTGGAGTTCATCTCTCTCCATGGATGCATCAGGAATACATCTATAGATGCAACAATTCTCACAGAACACCAGCCGGAAGCTAGCAGAAGACCTTGGACACTGGAAAGGACTATAAAGATCCTGGCATAACTGAGATGAGCGACTTGCAGAGTCTTGGTCCCTCGGCCAGAAGTCGGGCCTGAGGCTCTGGAGTGGGAGCACCAAGTCCAGGATGCTGGACCACTAGAGAATTCCCAGCCCCAAGGAAGATTAATCACCAAGAGCTCTCAGGGAGGCCTCTATCTGAATCCATGACCCAGCTCCACCCAACTGCCAGCAGCTCCCAGTGTTGGACCCCTCACACCAAACAAACAAGAGAGGAACACAAACCCACCCATCAGCACACAGACTACCTAAAGTCATACTAAGCTCACAGACACCCCAAAACACACCACTTGACAAGGCCCTGCTCTTCAGAGGGAAAAGACTCAGCTCCACCCACCAGAACGCAGATACCATTCCCTCCCATCAGGAAGCCTACACAAGACACTGGACCAGCCCCACCACCAGGGGCTGAGAACAGAAGCAAGAGGGACGGCTATGACCCTGCAGCCTAGGGAAAGGAGACCTCAAATACTGTAAATTAGACATAATGAGAAGACAGAGAAATATCCTACAGGCAAAGGAGCAAGATTAAAACCCACAAGACCAAACAAATGAAGAGGAAACAGGCAAACTACCTGAAAAATTCAGAGTAGTGAAAGTAAAGATGATCCAAAATCTTGGAAATAGAATAGAGAAAATACAGGAAATATTTCACAAGGACCTAGAAGAACTAAAGAGCAAACAAACAGTGATGAACAACACAATAACTGAAATTAAAAATACTCTAGACGGAATCAATAGCAGAATAACTGAGGCAGAAGACCAGTAAGTGAGCTGGAAGATAGAATGGTGGAAATAACTAACGCATAGCAGGATAAAGAAAAAAGAATGAAAAGAATGTAGGACAGTCTCAGAGACCCCTGGGACAACATTAAGTGCACCAACATTCGAATTATAGGCTCCCAGAAGAAGAAGGAAAAAAAGAAAGGGTCTGAGAAAATATTTGAAGGGATTATAGTTGAAAACTTATGCAACATGGGACAGGAAATAGTCAATCAAGTCCAGGAAGTGCAGAGAGTCCCATACAGGATAAATCCAAGAAGAAACATGCCGAGTCACATATTAATCAAACTAACAAAAATTAAACACAAGGAAAAAATATTAAAAGCAGCAAGGGAAAAGCAACAAATAACATATAAGGGAATCCCCATAAGGTTAACAGCTGATCTTACAGCAGAAACTCTACAGGCCAGAAGGGAGTGGTAAAATATATTTAAAGTGAAGAAAGGGAAAAGCCTACAACCAAGATTACTCTACCCAGTAAGGATCTCATTCAGATTCAACAGAGAAATCAAAAGCTTTACAGACAAGCAAAAGTTAAGAGAATTCAGCACCATCAAACCAGCTTTACAGCAAATGCTAAGGGAACTTCTCTAAGCAGGAAACACAAGAGAAGGAAAAGACTTACAAAAACAAACCCAAAACAATCAAGAAAATGGTAATAGGAACATACATATCATTAATTACCTTAAATGTAAATGGATTAAATGCCTCAACCAAAAGACACAGACTGGCTAAATGGGTACAAAAAGAAGACCCTTATACATGCTGTCTACAAGAGACCCACTTCAGACCTAAGGACACATACAGACTGAAAGTGAGAGGATGGAGAAAGATATTCTATGCAAATGGAAGTCAAAAGAAAGCTGGAGTAGCAATACTCATATCAGAAAAAATAGACTTTAAAATAAAGACTATTACAAGATACAAGGAAGGACACTATATAATGATCAAGGGATCAATCCAAGAAGAAGATGTAACAATTGTAAATATCTATGCACCCAACGTAGGGGCACCTCAATACATAAGGCAAATGCTAGCAGCCATAAAAGGGGAAATCCACAGTAACAAAATAATAGTAGGTGAATTTAACACTCCACTTACACCAATGGGCAGATCATCCAAACAGAATATAAATAAGGAAACACAAGCTTTAAATGACACATTAGACCAGATGGACTTAATTGATATTTATAGGACATTCCATCCCAGAACAATAGAATACACTTTCTTCTCGAGTGCACGCAGAACATTCTCCAGGATAGATCACATCTTGGGTCACAAATCAAGCCTCAGTCAATTTAAGAAAATTGAAATCATATCAAGTATCTTTTCCAACCACAACACTGTGAGACTAGATATCAATTACAAAAAAGCAGATTAAAACAGCAATGGGATATCAAAAGCAAGCTGGTAGACTTTTTTTTAACAGTGGTACCCAGTAGAGAGGAGGAAGTTCTCAGAGATGGCTGCCAAAAGCCTCCATGTCAGACAAACATAGGTTTGTCCCCCATTGTCACTGCTAAGGAGGACTCTGGCTTTTGTCGAATCACTTAGCTTCTCCAAACCCAATTTGTGCATTTTTTAAATGAATGCAGTGTCATTGTGTAGAATACATGAGATACGCACGTTAGCACTTAGCCTAATGCCAAATGCAGTATAATCTGTGGGCAATTTCTTGATGGATATCAAGGGCCTTACCCTTTGACACATTAATTAACTTCTGGGGATCTAGCCTAAAGAGAAGAACACATCTAAACAGCTACAAAAAATGATCAATGCAAGAATATGCTTATAGCGGTGTGCTTGATGAGTGCATCATTAGAAATGTACTATTGGGAGAAGTTTGTTTGGAAGCTGCTATTTGTTTTCAGAAATGCAGGACTATCACTAACAAATACATTTGGGACCTAAGGATGTTTTTTCAGGATTATGAGGCTGTACTACCTGAAGCATTAATCTGTTCTAGGATTAGGAGCTGTCCTAGGTATCTAACCCCACTACCTGGCCACTTTAGTGCAAAGTTGAATTCAGGCAGCCAGGCAAGCCAGGGCATTCCTCTTTCAGAAATCCCTGTCTTTTTTTTTGCAGAAGTGGCACTGGCTATGGAAATAGGTGGAGCTTAGCCTCTTTCATTGGCATTGAGAGATTTACAGGGAACAAGGTGTGTCTATGAATAGAACAGACTGTGTTTGCCAAGGGGGAAGGGGAGTGGAGAGGGATGGATTGGGAGTTAGGGATTAGCAGATGCAAACTAGTATATGTAGACTGCATAAACAACAGGGACCTACCGTATAGCACAGGGAACTATATTCACTTTCCTGTAATAAAACATAATGGAAAAGAACATGAAAAAGAATGAATATATATATATATATATATATATATATATATATACAACTGAATCACTTTGTTGTACAGTAGAAATTAATACAACATTGTAAATCAATTATAATTCAATAAAATAAGTTAAAAAAAAGATGTGTCTATGACTACTTAGAGGAAAACACTGCATTACACTTACCTGAATAAGCTCACTGCATTGTTGTAGAGGTTGGCTATAAAAATTCCAAATATCTTTCATATTGTAACACCTATTCATAATCTAGAAGGTATTCCAGGCTTTCTCCTTGTTCATCTAGTAAAAGTGACTCCAGCGCATGGCTCAGCTGGGCACATATATACATTTGTTTATTTTCCTGTAACTTCCTCAGATAAACTCGGACCCATTTTCCCTCACTTATGCAAAGGATAATCTTCTTCCGCTTCTTCCTGGTTCTAGTCTACACACACTTAATGCTGCCCACCTCTGGTCCTCTCATACATCCCCACCCCCACCCCCCACCCCCGACTCCCCATGTTTCTAAAAATACTCTTAATACATTAAAAATCTGGCCAGTGGTCACTTTACTGCTTCTAACTTTGAATGATAACTTTGGCAAGAATAAACTCACCTCCTTCATGGTCCATGGCCCTCTCTGTCCCACTTCAAGTTCAGAAACGACTCATTCCCCAGGGATGCCGTTTTGCTAATTTTTCCAAGCCTTTGCAAACACCGTGCCATCTGCTGAGAAGGCTGACCGGGCAGTCACTCTTGTCTTTCCCCAGTTCCTCCCAGGAAAGCATCGCCTCCCTTGTGAAACCTTTGCTTCTTTAGCTATTTCTTCTACCAGGCTGCTCTGGGAACTTTCCACATTGTAACAAAGTTTTCTCATGTGTAGCTCTTTGAAAGGTATCCCAGTGCTTGGCACTTAGTTGACCTGCAGTATGGCATTAGTCAATGAATGAATGTAATTAGTTTTATCTCTGGATCCCTAGAAACTTCTGATGCTTCCCATCCCCCCACACACCCTGGGTCTTGGATGACCCTCTTTGCAGATAGCACCATGATCCAGAAAAAAGAATGGAAAACAATCTTGTGGGTGTATCTGAACAAAGCTGACATATTTTTCCCTTTAAGATCTTGCCGCTGTATGGGAAATGATCCTGAAATTAAGGTCAGCTCCAGGTGGTTGTTTATATCAGCTGTCAGATTGCAGAGTAAACAATGGCTTTTATATATTTGATTTTTATTGTTTTCCAGGGCAATGTCACTTTTTCCTGCTCCGAACCACAAATTGTTCCCATCACATTTGTCAACTCGAGCAGCAGTTATTTGCTGCTGCCCGGCACCCCCCAAATCGATGGGCTCTCGGTGAGTTTCCAGTTTCGAACATGGAACAAGGATGGTCTGCTTCTGTCCACGATGCTCTCTGAGGGCTCAGGGACCCTGCTGCTGAGCCTGGAGGATGGAACCCTGAGACTCGTGATTCAGAAAATGACAGAACGTGCAGCTGAAATCCTTACAGGTACTGTCCGCTGACAACTTCTATGTCGGTTTCTTGTTCAGCCAATTCGATACATGTTTGAGGATCTGACCAAAACATACAGACTCCAGCTCCCAGGGATGCGGGATGACCAGTCTTCACAAATTTACTCTTAACTCTGAAGAGCCAACATTTTTTTTCTTTTATTCTTCTTTTTTAAATTTTGTATTGGAGTATAGTTGATTTACAATGTCGTGTTAGTTTCAGGTGTACAGCAAAGTGATTCAGTTATACATAGACATGTATCTCTTCTTTTTCAGATTCTTTTCCCATCTAGGTGATTACAGAGTATTGAGTATACTTCCCTGTGCTATACTGTAGGTCCTTGTTGTTTATCTATTTTATATATAGTCGTGTGTATCTGTTAATCCCAACCTCCTAATTGATTCCTCCCCCCATCTTTCCCCTTTGGTAGCCATAAGTTTGTTCTCCAAGTCTGTGAGTCTATTTCTGTTTTGTAAATAAGTTCATTTGTATCATTTTTTTTTAGTTCAATATATAAGTGATATCATATGATATTTGTCTTTCTCTGACTTACTTCCCTTAATATGATAAACTCTAGGTCCAATCATGTTGCTGCAAATGGCAATGTTTCATTCTTTTTTGTGGTTGAGTAATATTCCATTGTATATATATATACCACATCTTCTTTATCCATTCATCTGTCAATGGGCATTTAGGTGGCTTCCATGTCTTGGCTTTTGTAAACAGTGCTGCAGTGAACATTGGGGTGCCGGTGTCTTTTTGAATTACAACCTCCGTACTGTTCTACATAGTGGCTCCACCAATTTACATTCCCACCAACAGTGTAGGAGGGTTCCCTTTTCTCCACACCCTCCCCAGCATTTATTATTTGTAGACTTTTTGATGATGGCCATTCTGACCAGTGTGAGGTGATACCTTATGATAGTTTTGATTTGCATTTCTCTAATAATTAGCGATGTTGAACATCTTTTCATAAAAGTTTTTAAAAGCGTTCTCAAAAAGCTGAAGATTGGAAAGCACTTCCTTTTATAGCAATAGAGTATAGGTCCTAATGTATAGTAACGTGGAATAGATGTATGAATAACATCCTGACTCTTCTATCTGCCATTCCTTCAACATGGAGCCATGGAATTTTCTCCCTCCTTCTCTACTTGTTATCTAACTGATGTCCCCTGTCCTTCTGGAAGCAGTGTGTTCACTTAGTGACAAGTACTTACCGAGGTCAGACCACCTGCAGGCATTGGATTGGGGGCTAAGGCAGGCTGCTAGGTCAGCAAATCCTCTGAGAAGCCTTCCTGGCTCTACAGCCTGAATCAAACCCCCCTCCCCTGTGCACCCTGGGCCAATATCCATCCTGGATTATAGGACATTGAATCATTTATTTAATTTAAATGTCTTTCTTCCCCCACTGGACTGTGAGTTTTGTTATGCAAACAAATTAGAGGAAATTGAGTTAAGTAGTAAAGGACGTGACTTAATAGTCAAGATCAGGTCAGGCTATGGGAGAGCCTCAGATGTCAATGGGTGAACAAAAAAGCCCATTGAACCTGTTACCGAACCAAACCTGGGTCCGCTCACCCATGTGCAGTAAAGCCAATCTACTGACACTGAACTGTGGTGAAGGAAAGTACAGATTTTATTTCAGGGCACCAAGCAAGGAGAAGGGGCAGCTCATGCTCAAAAGTCCTGAACTCCCCAATGGCTTTCAGGTAAGGGGTTTTAAAGGCAGTGTGAGGGAGGGAGCTGCAGGGTGTGTGATCAGCTTGTGCACAGTTCTCAGATTGGTTGGCATCAAGGTGACGTTTCAAGCATCATCAACCTTCTGGTTTCAACCAGTCTAGGGTCTATGATGTTGTGGTCAGCATTTTTTATCTGGTGGGGGTCAGCTTCCTGTAAAAAAAAAAAAAAAACCTTTGGAATATGTGTCACGCCTTTGTCTTTATCTTTCAGGGAACTGGGAATTTGGTGATTCTGCCATGTGGCTGATTTATAGTCTAAATTGTTACCAGTTTCCCAGACCAACAGCTATTCTTTATTTCTACACCTTCACATTCCTAATCATTAACTGTTTTTTTTTTTTCCTAATCATTAACTCTTGAGCAGCCTTTTGAGACTTAGCGTAGGCCTGGGAGACTAAAGCAAAAGCCTGTTACTTCAAAGGAAGGGACACAGGGTCTGGTATACAGTTTCAAACCCCTGAAAATAACAGAAGGCCCTGGGTCTGTGAGTCAGACAGGCAGGTTCCAAAGGTGCCTTTTCCCCTTACTAATTAGTCTGGGGCCCTAGATGAACTTCTTAACTTTGTCTCCCATGTAAGTGAGAGTGCATTTGTTATCTACAGCTGGGTAACAAATTATACCAATATGTATTAGTTGAAAACCACACGTGTTATGTCTGATTTTCTAAGAGTCGGGAATCCAGGAGCCCTTTGGGTGATTCTGGCTGCAGTCAAGTTGTTGGCAAGGGAGACAGTCCTCTCAAGGTTCAACCAGTTCTAACTCTGCTTCCAGGCTAACTCATGTGGCTGTGGGCAGACCTCAGAAGATCCAAACGTATCCCCACGCCCTCTCCAGAAGGCTGCCTCATTGATAGGGCAGCACTCTTACCCCAGAGTGAGTGACCCTGGAGAGAGTGAGAAAGAACCCCCAGGACAAAAGCCACAGTCTTTGTATATCTCATCGCATCCTTTTCATCATATTCTATTCATTAGAAAAAAGTGAATAAGTCTAGCCCTTGCTCAAGTCAAAGGGGTTACACAAGGCTTCAGATATTAAGAGTCAGAGCCAGCCTCGGCATGCGCTCGGTGCCAGCAGCAGTAACCGAGGGAGACAAGCAGGGTCCCGGCAGCGTGGCCGCTGAGCTGGAGAGGGTCTGGGGGCAGCAGTGCTCCCAGTCTGAGGGGCTCCAGCCCAGCGGCCACACCAGGAGGAAGACGAAAGAGAATGAAAGAAGCAGATAATCGTGAAAGTATAAAGGAAGAACGGGTTTGTGAAACAGGATCTGACCACCAACCTCTTAGTGATAATCAGCAAACAAATTGTGACTATTTTGTTGACAGCCTTTTTGAGGAAACTCAGAAGGTTGGTGTCAATTGTTTGTCTGCCACTGAACGAAAGAAACTGGTAGGTGTAAGTACAAAATTATGGAAAAATGGATTCACAGTCAGTGATGGTTTCAGGAGTTATTTTGATGGTGCAGCTCAGCAGTTTCTGAACTCCATCAAAAAAGGGGAATTACCTTTAGAATTACAGGGTTTTTGATAATGAGGAGGTTGATGTTAAGGTTGAAGATAAGAAAAATGTAGTATGTATGTCAACGAAGCCTGTGTTCCAGCCCTTCTCAGGACAGGGTCACAGACTGGGGAGTGCTACACCAAAAATTGTTTCTAAAGCAAAGTGTATTGAAGTTGAGAATAAAAATAAGTTGTCTACTGTCTCACTAAACAGTCTGGAACCCATCACTAATATACAGATCTGGTTGGCCAATGGGAAAAGGAGTGTCCAGAAATTCAACATTTCTCATAGGATAAGCCACATCAAAGACTTCATCGAAAAACACCAAGGATCTCGAAGAAGGTCCTCCCTTTTCCCCGGCAAGAGCTCTTCCTTTCCTCAAATTGCTAGATGAAACACTCACACTAGATATTAGGTGTCATGGATCATTGGGGACCATCTCAGCGTCTACCTACAGAATGAGATTAAAAACAATCCTTACATCACAAGACTGTGACGATGATTAAATATGAGAGAGTGGATCTGAACCCTTTAGCACAGTGTTGAGAAGCTATTTAGCAAATTTCTTTCTCTTCCACACTGACTCAAGACCTCAGGCAAAACCAGACCTCAGTCCTTAGAGTCATAAAAGCTGAGTGAGTTTGTGCAGTCATGGGACTTCTATGCAGTTTCTAAGATTTCTAGTCATGGAGGTGAGTTAATCACTTAGAAACATAACATTTTTCATGTGCAGAGTTATAAAAGTTAAACCTCGATCCTCCTTATTTGAAGAAGAAAAATCGTGAGCTGGCGTTGGGCTGTTTCTCTCCAACTGGCGAGATGAGTACAGAGACTTGTAGGGCCCAGGTCAAAAATGCAGTTTTAATATAGTACAGGCCCCAGTGACACTTTGCTCTAAAGCATTACCTGTATTATTAAGCATGTGTCAGTCCATTAAAATGCGTTTATGACTGAGAGAGAGGCTGGTTGAAGCTGCCCCAATATCCAGCAAAGAGGGAGAAAAAAATCATGTTATTTTAGACCTGTCTCTCAAAAAAAAAATCAAACAAGTAAAAGAAAGATTTAAAAACATTCTGATGTCTGTCTCAGAAAACTCTCGCTTGCTTCTTCCTCCAAGAATTTCCTGAATTTTGGAAAATTCAGAAATTTTGGAATTTCTTTTATTTTTCTTTGAAATGGATCAAGGCTTTGTGTCTACTGGCATTGTTCTACCTGGGGGGAAAAGACAGGTAAACAGACAAAAAAAATCAGACTAACAAAAACAGTTTTCTCCTCCCGTACATTTCTGAAGAACCTTGTTTTCCAAGTACTTGAGATTGTATTGGCTTTATAAGAGAAAAATCTCACATGAGAAATTAGAAAATAATAAACATTGTTCTAATAATTTTGAGGGCCACTGGGGCTACCCTTGACACATGGTACCTCATGGAAAATAAAAAATAGCACATTATTAATTGAACAGGGAATCCAGATATTTAAAGATTTACTTGAGAGTAGTTCATGTGTTTCTAACGTCTTGGGTCTAAAAGAGAAGGTGACCCCTATGAGAAGGTCAGCACACGGATGCCTGGTACATTCACTCCTGTTACCAAAGCTTCATACAGTGTGCATAGTTTTGGAGGTGTGTGGTTATTTTGTGCAGTTTGCATTGGGTATCAGGAAGAGAAGTCCAAACAAAATCGTCCTCAAAATAGAGGACATCTGAATTTAGTTGTTCTAAGGGATGAAATTTCAGGGAGATGAAGGACAACGGTATAATCCCTCCCTTGTATTTTTCATTATTTTCTACTTTTGTCATTTCCTTTCTTGAAAGCCTTGTACGTGTGGATATGAGGCAAAGTCAAGGGCATCATTTCACTGTAAGTGATATGACAGTAGAGCCAACAATTACTGTGGATCTCATGCAGGTCAGGCATTATGCAAGGACCTTGTCATATAATACTACAGAAAAAAAAAAAAAAAGAGTTCATGAAACGTATGAAGTGGTTCTTATTTTACCAACAGGCACAAGGGGAAATTGAGAGTCAGAAATTAAGTTCAAGTGACCAAGTAGGTGTTCAAGCTCAGGCCTTTCCTTTGCATCCCCAAGTCCATGGTCACCGCAGTGTATCTTGCTGCCCACCCCCATGTTTATTCGTGATATGGTCAGGTGTTTATAAAGAATTCAAATGCAGAGAAACTCTGCTTTAGATGAAAGATGAAATGTACAGTAGGCTGTTAACAAAAGTAGCCTATGTAGTATCTAAAGTTGGGTTTTCCCAAAACATTTCACTTGGTGTTCCCATCAATAGACAGATTTGGGGGTTAAGTGGGGCTGACAAGGGATCGTGAATCCATTGTCTTTGTAGACTTTTACTCCACTTTAGCTGACATTGCCTATATAGCGTTATAAAGTAAATTGTGCATATCTATATATTAACATACACACACACACACACACACACTAATAGTCATTGAGTATATGTGACATACTTTTCTCACACTTTTTTTTTAAACTGTTTATTTATGTATTTATTTATTTACTTTTGACTGCCTTGAGTCTTCATTGTGGTGCGCAGGCTTCTCGTTGCAGTGGCTTCTGTTGTGGAGCATGGGCTCTAGGCACACGGGCTTCAGTAGTTGTGGCATGCAGGCTCAGTAGTTGTGGCTTGCGAGCTCTAGAGTGCAGGCTCAGTAGTTGTGACACACGGGCTTAGTTGCTCAACGGCATGTGGGATCTTCCCGGACCAGGGCTCGAACCTATGCCCCCTGCACTGGCAGGAGGATTCTTAACCCTGGTGCCACCAGGAAAGTCCCTCTCAGACCTTTCCATTTGTTTTTATTACTTATTTTTTTTCAGACCCTTTTAAATGCTCAGTGCCGATTCCTTAGCAAGATTATCATGTAAGTACAAAGGGTACTAAGTGAAAGCCTAGATGCTTCCAGAGACTTTGCCATGCCTTGCACAGCTTTTCCCATATTCTCTTCACCCCCGTACGTCCGACGCCACATGGAAATCTGGGGGCTGCATGGGAACGGAGAGGAAACCTTCCAGGACCCCTGCTGCTCCCATGTCCCCCTTCAGGGATCAGAACAGCCAACTGTGCAAATCTTAAATAAACAAAAAAAACACCTGGATTTCCTCCTTTATGTATTTCACACTCTAGTTCCTCACCACTTCTCCCCAGGTTCCATGTGTCTTGGGGACCACTTTCTCTCTCAGGGCCATACCTAACCCTGGAACAATTGATACCACGTTCTATTTTTGAGGAGCAAATGGCTGCCATTTTTAAAGACTCTTAAAAAGGTGCTTAGAATGTAGATTGTCATTGTCCAAACCAATCTGGATGACTAAGAAAACAGGAACTTGTGCAAAAGTAAAGGAGACCACCTGGTTCATTTCTTTAGACAATCGAGGCAGAGTGTTTTGAATTGCAAGTGAAACATTCAGTAACCAAAAAAAGCTGGCACCACTATAATTATTTTACAAGTGCCCTGACATTTCAATGTTATTTTTATTTTGCTGATAATGAGAATGAGAACAGGAATGAGAATAGGAAGAAAGAAGTTTGAGTCCTTCAGTCCTGAAAATTTGAAGTCTGTTTTCATCTGCTGTAGTGCTTCTCTAAACATCAAGTTCTCACTGAAAAGCCAATCTGGGCAAAGACGTTGAACTCAGGCCTTAGCGTCCAGAGCTCCAGCTTAGCTATGCTCTGCATCGATGCAGAATGTGAGTTTTATTCTGTTAGACCTCATTGTCCTTTGTAGCTAAAAGGAGAGAGTTGGTCTAGAATTACTCAAGTCCCTTCTAAACCTTCATCTGAGTTCTTGAAGGAAACCAGGAGGTCACCCATATCCCTTATTTTCTTTAAAGAAATCATTAACCCCAGAGTCTTCTTTCGAAATCGGGGCAAGTGGCCTAAATTAGGTGTATTCAGCAGGGCCAAGCCCCCTGCCAGAGGCCGTGTTTCTCAACTCCCCACATGATAACCTGGGATTCTTTCCTTCAGTGATTTTTGTGAGTGAGATGCTTGGTTGTCCCAGAAAGGCCCTGCGTGTTACTCTCTGTGATCCGTATAGAGTTAGGTGCCAAGGAGCCAAATCTGAGAAGTTGTGTTTAGTTTTGTTTTTGCGACGATCTTTTAATCACAGTAGGATACTCTTGTGTGTGTATGTTGATTGGTAGGTAAGGGAGTTATCAGAGTATACAGGACCTTCAGTAGTACCAGAGCTATTGCATGTGGAGAGAAAAACAAGATAGAGCCGTGATAAGGTTCTTTTAATGTGGGACAGACTTTCTCAGAGATGAGAGGGTTTTTTAAAATATAAATTTATTTATTTTTGGCTGCATTGGGTCTTCTTTGCTGCGTGCGGGCTTTCTCTAGTTGCAGTGAGCGGGGGCTGCTCTTTGTTGCGGTGTGCAGGCTTCTCATTGTGGTGGCTTCTCTTGTTGTGGAGCGCAGGCTCTAGACACTCAGGCTTCAGTAGTTGAGGCATGCGGGCTCAGTAGTTGTGGCTCATGGGCTCTAGAGCGCAGGCTCAGTAGTCGTGGCGCACAGGCTTTGTTGATCTACAGCACGTGGGATCTTCCTGGACCAGGGATCGGACCCGTGTTCTCTGCATTGTCAGGTGGATTCTCAACCACTGCACCACCAGGAAAGTCCCTAGATGAGAATTTTTATATATTTATGTCACTGCAGGAAACAGAACAAGCCTCAGTAGGGTCAAATGGCAGAAAGACCATCTAATGGCTTTTCATTAGAGAATATTCTCTCCCGAGCATTTAGCTGCACAATCTACTGCTTTGTTATACTAGAGACATCAAACCCAGAGTGGAATTTTCAGGAGTAAGAAATGAATCTCTGCACAACTAAATGAAACCCAGAAGATGGGGAAGGGAGTCTTCACACTGAGAGATCTCAACCTGGCAGCAGGGGCTCTAAAACGATTATAAGCTGGAAAGACAGAATGGGAAAGCCAATTGCCAGGCACAGAACAGAATCCCAGGGCCAAAGGACACATGATGAGCAAAGATCCAGAAATCAACCGGATGCCACAGAAGTGTTTTTAGTGGAGTCAAATGGCTTATTGGAGAGGCCGTTTCAGCTTCTTCCACTGAGTCCCTAGATACAAGCAACAATGTTCGTCTTATTTCCTCAACCACCTTACATTTTTTTCAGTAGTTAGACGCAGGGCATTCCAGCATTACAAATTACTAAACAATCTGTTCTACTCAGTCATTAATTTTCTATACTTAGTAGAATGCTGGGACTGACTTGTTCTTCCTCTAGCTGAAGATAGGATGAAATTCTAATGGCATAGCCTTTGATCAGCAGTTGTCATGGATGTTATTGGATGATTATTTATCATTGGCTTTGTTTATATTAAATAAATCCTCCTACAGCTATGGTCCACACCATCCCACTTGTTTTTTTTAGAATTTATCTCAATTGATATTTTCTCAAGAAACCTTCCCAAAGCAGGCCAGCTGCCCCTTTACTGAGTCTTCTGGTTCTTCTCCTTTGTAGCACTGACTGTAAGTATGTGTATAAATGTATGTATTAGTTTGTTAGGACTATGATAACAAAATACCACGGATTAGGTGACCTAACAGAAATTTACTTTTTCGCAGTTCTTGAGGCTAGTTCAAGGTGTGGACAGGGTTGGTTTCTTCTGAGGGACTCTCTCTTGGCTTGTAGAGGTCATCTTCTCTCTGTCTTTTCTCTCTGCCCATCTGTGACCTATTGTCCTCCTCTTGTGAGGACACCAGTCATATCGACTATGGGCCTACTCAAATGACCTCATTTTACCTTCATTACCTCTTTAAGGGTCCTATCTCTAAGTACAGACACATACTCGGGTACTGAGTCGCGGGGGGTAAGGATTTCAATATATGGCTTTTGGGGGGCACAATTTCGCTCATAAGAATATGTATTATCAGACATAGAGCACAGACCTGTGGTTGCCAAGGGGAAAGGGGGATGGGGGAGGGATGGATTGGGAGTTTGGGATTAGCAGATGCAAACTATTATGTATAGAATGGATAACCAACAAGGTCCTATGGTATAGCATAGGCAACTATGTACAATATCCTGTGATAAACCATAATGGAAAAGAATATAAGAAAGTGTATATATATTAAAATATACACTATATATGTATGTATAACTGAATTGCTTAGCTGTACAGCAGAAATTAACACAACATTGTAAATCAACTATACTTCAATAAAATAAATTATAAAAAGAATGTGTATTAATCATATGTCTATATAATTGGCTGCTCAATGTTCCTGTCACCATAGAATGTAAGGATTCATGGGAACAAGAACACTGCCTGCCTTGCTCAACACTATTTGCCCAAGGCCTAGTAGAACACCTTGCTTATAACAGGCTCTTGCTAATATTTGCCTAATGTATAAGCAAGTGTCTGAATAAATGAACTACTAGAATTGACCTCCAAAACATTTCTGAAGCGTCTCATGTCAACAGTGGAAGAAGAGTTAAAAGTGATTTTTAACCAATATTCATGTTACAACAGTTCTACAGCGCGGAATGTGTCAAACCCAAGAATGAGTTATAAATCAGGGGAAGTACTAATCCGATAAAGGCCAGTGGGGCTCCCAGAGGTGGAGAGACGGCAGGGAGAGCTGTGTCATGAAGGATAAAAGTGTTCACCCTATTAATACTTGTGGCCAGATGGTTTTAGTCTGCAGTCCTGCAATTCACAGAGCAGCTTCCCCAATATCACCCTTTTTCATAGAATCCATTTGTATCTCACCACCATCTGCATATCAAGTAAACATGATGACTTGGTGAACCTCATCCTCTGCTTCGATTAAGCCGTCATTAATGCCTCTGTGTTTTAGCTAAGATAATGTTGATGAGAAAATCCCATTCATGAGGGCAAACAAATGATAGCCACAGGGCCATGACTGTCACAACAAGCTGTCTGGCTGGGCGCAGAGTTCGAGTTTCGGGAAGACAGACGTATGATGAGGCATTCCACTTTATGGAAACTGAGAACTGCCATTGCCGAAGCTTCAAGATATCAAGCAAAGCCTGGAAATGTTTACCAAAGGAGAGATCTCCCGGGCATGTGTAGCTTTTTCAGGCCTGAGTAATGATGATGACTTAGCTTACTCTTCCTTCTTCTCCGTTTCTCTCAAAAGAGAAACAGAGGGAACTAGATTTGTCTTATGGGAAAATAATTTAATAGTCAAAACTGCTGTCATTTCCTTTGTTTGTTTTCTACTTTAATAATTCTTTCATATAATTCACTTTGCCTCTGTTTGTTACCAAACACAAGTTCCTATGTCCAGTGCACAGTGAGGCCAAACAAACCACAATGTCAGAGTTTGGAGCAGAGAAAGTTTTATTGCAGGGCCATGCAAGGAGAATGGGTGGCTCATGCCCCGCAAAAGCCCCAAACTCCTGGAAGGGTTTCAGCAAAGCATTTTTTAAGGCAAGGTGAAGGAGGGTTGTGGCTGGTTACTGCAAAATTCTTGGTGTTGGAATCCTTTGTTCTTGCAGCTGTTCACCTAGGTCAGGTCACGATGTTCCTGTAAACCTCCAATAGGACAATTGTTATTCTCCGTTCTGCAACTTTTTATCTCTATATGAATGGAAAAGTGTTATCTGCTTAAAGGTCAGAGCCTTGAGAATGGGCTATCCTGTATATTTCAGGCTAGGGGCAACATTCTTAACTTGAAGCGAAAGCAATAGAATACAAAGGTTAAGGTAAGAGAAACAGATCTAAACTGGAGTTGGATTTGTTCTTCCCTATTACACATTTAATTCAGGAAGCTTTTGAAGTGTCTACTTTCTGCTGATACTGTACTCAAATCTGAGGGTGGAGGTATCGCCCTCCAAAAGCTCATAGGCACTGTTGAAAGGGACAGTACTGAGCCCTGATGATGCAGTAGGACAGATGCTCAGGGTACAGGGAGAGCACAAGGGAAGAGGCACCAGAAAGGGTGAACAAGGGAAGGAAGGCTTCCTAGGGGCAGGGATAACACAGCTCTGTTTTGAAGAAAGAATAGAATTTGGTCAAACAAAGAAGGAAGGGAAGGTTGCTCCAATTAGAGGAGAGAAATAGGGGGAGATCTAGATGTGTAAGACTCCACAGGTGGCTGAGGGTGCCTGGATCACAGAGAGCGAAGGAGCACAGGCAAAAGATGAAGCAGAATTGTGGTCAGGGACGCTAGAGTTTGGGCTGTCTCCTAAAGGTGACAGAGAAACAGCTGGCTCTGGAGCTGACCTTCATTTTTATCATGTAGACACTGGAGCCGAGCCTTCAAGTCCATCCTAGAGACACTATGCCGTCACCACCCACCACGAACATGTCACAGTTTATATCTGACCCTAGTGTATGGCAAACCCAGCTGTTTCCCTCCCAGATGCTGGCCAAGGGTTCTGAGGATTCAGGTTATCTTGACATATGAACCAGGCTTTCACAACTAGGAAGGGTTTAACCTGTGATTTATGGTCTAGGTGCCAGAGAGGGCCCTGCTGCTGACACCTGGTAGTGGAGATTCAGCTAGTCTGATGCTCGATCAATCAAGGAGCGTTTGGAGAGGGTAGGATGTTGCTCTTTTGATGCCGAGGGGGGGATACCAAAACACGATGCAGACTCTGACCCCTAGGAACTTGTAATCCCATCGGGGAGATAATACTTACAGAGGTGAAGAGTTAATTAACGGTACAAGGCAGTAAATAATATGAGCTAAATGAATAGATCAGACAGTGGATGTTATATGAACTTAAAAGGAGAAATCTCTATGTATTGATCTGGTCAAGGAAAGCCTACTTTCTTTATTTCCTGGTTTATTAACTTATTCTCTGAATCATTCAGTACTTTCTGTGCTGTGCTAGGTGACTGTGATAGAAAGTTTTAAAAATATATATATATATGCTTCCTGTCCCTATAGTTAAGGAAAGGAAGCACTAGGACAAAAACTGGGCATTGGATGTGAATTTGGATAGTGGGAGGACAGCATACAGGTGAAGTAGAGGCTGGGAGAGGAAGCCTCAATTAGCTTAGTGCATTCACTAGGGGCATAATGAATACACTAGTCTAGCTCGAGTAGGGAATTTGTGTAGAAATATTGGGAAATAAGATGGTGAGGACAGATGGAGACTTGATTACAGAGGCATCGATTGTCAAGATAAGCATCTGAGTTTCATTCTCTGAGCTCCATGACCCACTGGAGGGATTTTTGCTGCAAGGTTGATACCGTAAGTCCCCTACATGTGAACCTTCAAGTTCCGAACTTTCAAACATGCTAACGTGGTCTTCAGCAACTTGGTGACCCTCAGCCAGAAGGTGGAGCTAGATCTGCAAGAGGATGACTTGATTAAGCTCCTTGCTGTGCAACACGAGGAGCTTACTAATGAAGACCTGATGGAATTGGAGGCCCAGAGAAAGGATGAAGAGAGACAAGAGGAAGAAGAAGTGACTGAGGAACCGAAGAGAGTAACGACGCAGGAAATGGCACGGGGGTTTTCTTTATTTTGTCTTTATTAATTTTTATTGGAGTATAGTTGCTTTACAGTGTTGTGTTAGTTCCTGCTGTACAGCGTAGTGAATCAGTTGGAATTTTCTTTCTTTGAGGAGGCACTGTTGGTTTTTGAGGCACAGGACCTGAATGTAGAACGGTACACGAAGGTTGCAGCAGCCGTTCACAGTGCAATCCAGTGCTACCCTATCATCTATGAAGAGAAACAAAAGAGCTACTACCTAGACATCACTGGATTGTTTTTTCAAGAGGGTAGGTAGAATTGAATCCAGCAAGGAACCAGAACCTGTGCCATCCACGTCAGGCGTGAGTGACATTGCAGCCTGCCCTCCGTCTCCTATCGCTGACGATCCTTCAGCTCTACCACCTCCCACCTGCAAGGTGCTGTACAGTAAGATTAAAAATGTTTCCTTTATTTTTGTGTTTGTTTCTTATTATGTGTTTGTTCTTATTTGTGTGAAAAGTATTATAAACCTATTACAGTACAGTACTATAGAGCCGATTGTGTTAGTTAGGTACCTAGGCTAACTTTGTTGGACTTATGAACAAATTGGACTTATGAACGTGCTCTCGGAACGGAACTCGTTCGTCTGTAGAGGACTCACACTAATTACCTTGCTCTCTAGGTAGTTCAAGGTGTCCTGTACCAGAAAGAGGTCAGAGGCTGGGAAAAGAGGGAGGCCATCAGAAAATTCCCAGCTCCTGTGATAAGGGATAGAATCAAAGCTGGAGAAGAAATCTGAAGAAATCTGTTACTTCAAATCACCGTGTGTAGGGAAGGGTTAATAGAATTTGATAATTGATGGATAAATGGTCTCCAAGAAAAACAGGACTCAGGACCTAAATTGTGGTATAATGGTGCTAATAATTGGAATATGCTCTTTTATGATGTGATTGACATTTTAAGACTGCCTTATTCAATTATTTAGATATTCCCCACTTTGTTCTCTCAAAAATTGAAACTACCTTTGAACTATTAAGTAAAGGTTGGTATGAAGGGATATGGAAAAACAGCTGAATTGGGTTTTCTGGGGAAGATAAAGCCTAGAAACTTCCAAGTCAAGCCAGGCAGCTGTGTCTTTATTTTACAGATAGAGAAGCAGGTTGAGAGAGATTAAGAAATCTGTCTACATTGCTAGAAATTATAAGTGGCAGGGCCTTGAGCAAGGGTTAACAGGCGAGTAAAGTCATCAAGGAGATTTGTAACAGGTCATTTCCGGGGCTGGAAATAGACCCTTCGGGGACTCTGCTCTGGCCTGGACCGTAGCTCTGTGTGTCCTGGTGTGGCTGTATGCCTGATGGTTAGAGGTGCTGGGACAGCCACCCGATTTCAATGTTTCTGTCTTCAACCCGTGAAAAGAGACACTGAAATAAGATGAAGGCTGAAATGCACTGCTCTGTTAGGAATTGGACTGAGAATGAGAGAAAAACAGAAAGGGAGGGAGACATAAAGCAAGCCCTTGCTTTCTGAGACCCTGCAATCTCAGAATTATTCCCTGAACCCAGCAGTCCTCAACCAAGGGAACTTCTCCACCCCCATGTACCCCGGCCTCCTGTTCCCCCAGTCCCATGCAGGGGACTTCTGGCAAGTTCTGGTGATGATTTTTTTTATTGAAGCACAGACCTAACTTTATAATTTTCTAGCATCCCAAATAATGTGCTAAGCATATCCATATAAATTTATCATTTTATTCTCATAAAACTCTAAGGTTGGTGGTGGTGGGGTTTTTTTCCCCTTTATTTATTTATTTTTTACTTGCAGTACAGTTGATTTACAACATTGTGTTAGTTTCAGGTGTACAGCAAAGTTATTCAGATATATAATACATATAGAACTATTCTTTTTCAGATTCTTTTCCATTATAGGTTATTACAAGACAGTGAATATAGCTCCCTGTGTTACACAGTAGGCACTTGTTGGTTGTCTATTTTATGTATAGTAGTGTGTATGTGTTAATCCCAACCTCCTAGAGGAAAGCATGGACAGAACGCTCTTTAACCTAAGTCACAGCAATATTTTTTTTGATCCATCTCCTAGAGTGATGGAAATAAAAACAAAAATATACAAATGGGACCTAATTGAACTTAAAAGTGTCTGCACAGTAAAGGAAACCATAAACAAAACGAAAAGCCAACCTACAGGATGGGAGAAAATATTTGCAAACGATGCAACCAACAAAGGGTTAATTTCCAAAATATACAAACAGCTCATATAGCTCCATGTCTGGTGATGTTTTTGGTGCTGGGGACGGGGGCATCCAGGGAGTCAGGGATGCTGCTATAACCATCCTACACAAGAAGCATAGTACAGAATACCACACCCTCAACAAAAGATTATCCAGTCCCAAACGCCCAGTGCCAGAGTTGAGAAACTCTACTTTAAGGGAAAATGTTACTCCTATAAAAAAGTTTAGGCCTTCAGCATATTGCTTAACTGCTTTTAGTGTCAGTTTCATCAAACGTGAACTGTAAATTATTGGAAAGGTCTCATTATTAAAAGTATTAAAAAAACACATGAGATGTTGGTAATGACATTTATCTAGAAAAATAAAATCAAAGTAGTAAAAGCAAGAATTCCAAGGTCAGACCTAAGCAGACATTTTAAGAAAAAAAAAAAAGGTTGAATTGTGCCTTAATCCTTCTTAGAAGCTAGAAGTTCCACGAAAGGACAGGACCAAAGTTTGAACTCAGTCTTGTCAAAGGGGAAGTTGCCTTGTGAGAACAGAAACTGGTGCAGCCACTTTGGAAACCTCTGGCAGTTCCTCAAAAGGTTAACTATAGAGTTACCATATGATTCAGCGATTCCACTCCTAGGTGTACATCTAAGAGAACTGGAAACATAGGTCCACACAGAAATTTGTACAAGAATGTTCATAGCAGCATTATTCATAATACCTGCAAAGTGGAAGCAACCCAAGTGTCCATCAACTGGCAAAAGGATAAACAAAATGTGGTCTGTCCACACAATGGAAAGACATTCAGCCATACAGATAGACTGATACGAGCTGCTACCTACGATGAACCTTGAAAACATTATGTGAAGCAAAAGAAGCCAGTCACAAAAGGGAACATGATGTATGACTTCATCTATATGAAATCTCCTCAATTGGCAAATCCATAGAGGCAAAAAGTGGATGAGTGGCTGGCACAGCTGGAGGTGGGGGACTGGGGAGATTGGAGATTCATAGCTAAGGTTACAGCATTTCTTTGCGGGGGGCTCCAGACATTTTAAAATTAATTGTGATTGCTGCCTAACTCTGTGAATATACAGAAAAACATTGAACTGCATTTTACATAGATGGAGAGTACAGTATGTGAATTTTATCTCAATAAAGCTATTTCAAAAATATAAGTAAATAAAAGCAAAGGTGAATTCCACAGCAGAAAATAGAACTCTGCAGAGGTAACTGACCATCAGAGCAATTCCTGGAGCAGAGCAGGGCTAGCTTTGGAAGTGTGGAGACCAGAAGCAGATCATCCTACGTGTCTGACAGCTCAGCCTAGGTGCCCGACCCTTTGAATTCTGGCTCTGTGGTAGCCATAGGACCCAGGGCAGCCTCGCCAGTTTTCTGTTTTAGCATATATAACGTGAGGGCTATAAAGCTTGGCCTCCAGAACTATGGTGAGAACTAGGAATTATATACTGAAAGTGCCTGGCACATTGTAGATATTCAGTACTGGTAGAGTGTATTATTAGCTATTTTTACAATTGGGCTGTGTTTCACATTTCCATTTGCAAGTTCAGTTGCAAGGATGGAAAGTGTCTTTTTTTTTTTTTTTCATGAAGAAAAACTTCTAAGCCTATTTAACCCTCTCTGTGAGAGACCTTTTATACTAATGCCTTAGGCTGAATTCTGGGACCAGGAAGCAGCCACTTTAAATAATGGGGGCAAGAAGTGGAAAAGAATGAAAACGTTCCCTATCCTTTATCTCGACCTCAACAGTTTGTTAGTTTTGAAAAAATGATTATAAACGTCGCATACTTTTTTAGAAACTTGGCAAATTCTAGTACTCTGTATAAGAAAAAAGAATCTGTGATTCTATCATTTGATATCGTTCCAGTATTTCTGTAGTTATTTTTAACAAAATGGGAACCGTACCACACATACTGTTTTTCACTTTTCAGGATATCACTACCATTCCTGGAATTATGATTTTTAATGACTATATTATATTCCATGTTATTATTATTATTATTAATGGTAGAGAAAATTTCATTTACAATAGTGACAAAGAGGGTGAAATACTTGGAATAAATTTGACAGGCAGTGTGAAAAACCATACAAGAAAAATGTTAAAACACTCCTGAAAGGCACTGAATAAGACTTGGACAAATGTAAAAAGATATCCCATTCTTGGATGGGATAACTCAACATTATAAAGATATCATTTCTCCCTAAGTTAAATTACAAATTTAATACAATCTCTATAGAAACAACACAGTCTATTTCATGGCATTAGATGCATTATACTAAAATTCATACAGAAAAACAAAGATTCAGGATTATATTCCATGTTATTGAATACACTGCATCTGATTTATCTAACCTACCCTTATTGGAAATATTAGTAGTTGTGAATTTTTGCTATTATAAATGATGTCATGAACTCTCTTCACCATAAACCTTGTTTGCGGCTCTGTTACTATTTTAGGATTAATTCTTCAGAACAAAATTCGTAGAGATGAGGTATGATACTTTTAGGGTTTTTGATACTTGTTGGTATATTGCCTTCTAGAAAGAATTACCAATTTTGAAATTGCCTGTTTCCCTCTGTATCCACTAACAGAGACTATAATTGGTTTTTATTCTTTACCAGTCTGGGAGATGACAAATATTATTTAACATCACATTAAAGTTCAGAAATTTTGTGTTTGTCGTCATCCAATAATCTTTCCAGAACCCAAGTCCTACCTTTTCAGCCTCAGCGTTTCAATCATATGAGTGCTTAGCACCCCAGAGTGGTCCTCAATACGGTATTTTTTCACCCCGAGAGGCTTTTTCCCCACGAAGGTGTTCCTGGCCTCAAAGGTAATGCTTTCCTGTTCCTTTAATTGAGAACTTCTAGTTTTTCAGAGCTCCTTATCTCAGGTTTTTGAAGGAAAGCAACCTGATGGAATTGATTTTCCCTAATTTGTGAATAATTAATAACACTTAAACCTGTACCTTTTAAAGAGCGTTCTTAAAAAATAAATCTGGAAGAAGCTCCAGGGGTGTGATTTTGGATCTGTTAACAGAATGAAGGGAAAAAGAGAGCCCAGCTAGAAGCAGATTTTTAGAGAGGGATCTGCCAGTTCGCTTGCCTTGGAATCTATGCCCAGGTCAGCTCCTCTGAACCAGTCTTATTTATCTTAGCTTCTTTCCTTCCTCTTCTGAAACATCTCACGAGTTAGTTCCCAACCTGGGCTGTGCAGTTGAAGCTCTGGGGGTCTTTGACACTTCCAAGGCCTGTGGCCACCCCCAGAAGTCTGCCTTAATTAAGCTGGTGTAGGGCCCAGGGACCTGTCTTTTCAAAATCTGCCCAGGTAATCCCTTTGTGTGGTCAGCAGCAAGAACTACTGTTGGAATAATTCTAAGAGCTAAGATTTCACACAGCCTCTCCCTGCAGGGACTAGGGACATGCAGGAAAAGATCAAAAGAGCTCGAATTAAAAGGAAAAGCAGACCAGAAAGAAAAAACGAAAAGAAAAAGAAAACAAACAACTGACCAAGCAAACCCTTATTAAGTGATGCTTTTAAAGACAGAAATGTGGATAGTGGCCTGGGGAGGGGATGGGGCCCCAAGTCAGAACATATAAGCTTGAGCCCCAGCCCTGGCCCCCTCATACTGAGTAGACCTCTTCCTCGGGCCAGTGTCCTCTATACAGTGACTCAGTGATGTGTCTCTAGTTAGATGGCACACTCCCCCCTGGCCTCCGTCTGTACTTTCTTCCCTACTGTATCCCTGCTGCCTAGCTGGGCCCTTAGGGGCTATTTTCGCCCTATGTGTTGAACTAGTTACTGACTTCCTTCCAGCCCAGTCTAGAGTTTACCGACAAATGCAGTCTCATCTGTTATGCAGAGCTATTTAAATCAGTACGCAAATGACAGTAAAAGGAGTAAAGACCTCAGCTGGCCATGCCCCCCAAATGCCCCTGACAGAAGTCAAATGTTCAGCACCGGGAAACACCTGACAGACCCTCTGCCTCATTAGCAGAATCCCTGTTGCTGGGACCCAGACCCTGGCCTTTGGGGGAAAGTAGGGCCTCCAGGCTGAGTAGCTTCTGGATTCTCCTCTCCACCCCAAGCAGATGTTCAGGGCCGCAGCAAACGCTGGCTGAGAGGGAGCTGGAAGGAAACGCAGGAAGACCTACATCTGGGCCATTCTGAACGGATGGAGCACGGCTGCCCCGGTGCAATGCAGCTGGGCCCCCAGCCTGGTGCTGTGCTTTCCCGGGGGCAGCTTCTCCTGCCATCAGGTGACTCAGGGTCACGAGCTCTTCAGTAGCTGTTCTAAGAAGCCGTGCAGACCTCTGGTCTGATTGTCAGTGCTTTCTTCCCAGCTGGTTTCTCAGGGACTGCCCCCCTGTAGGTGCTACCAAGACTGAACTCCTTTAGCTCCGGAAATAGCTCTTCATCCATCCCTTCCTCTCCATTTTCGCTGCTAATACTTTGGCTGAGACCCTGGTCATTCTGTTTCCAGCCTCAACTCCTCCCAGCCCCGACTTTTGGCCACCAGAATCTCTGAATGTGCAGCTCCAGGCAGGTCATCACCACGCTAATGGTCCCCTCTGGGACTCCCAGTGATCTCATCACTTCTAGACCAGTGATTTCATTCCTGGCTACCCATCAGAATCATCAAGGGGGCTTTTTTAAAATGCAGATGTCTGGGACTCTGTCGCCAGAGATTCTGAGAGAATTGGCTTGGGTAAAGTGCCCTCCAGAATGCTTTGTCCGAGGACACTGTTGAAATGCCTTCCTTAGCCTCGCACACGAGGCCCCTGACCCGACCCTCTTCCCACCTGCTTTCCTGTTGCCCTGCCCTGCTTCTCATTCCAGACCTCTGCTTCTCTGTATAGGCTCTCTGTCCCCCGGAACTCTTCAGAAGTGGGAAACTCTTGCACAGTTTTCAAAAACTACCTCTTCTATTTAAGTATTTTCAGGATCCTTACGTGGAGTTAGGTCTTTCTTCTCTATCCGCATGTTACTGGTTCACCCCGAATTGCAAGCAGGGATGTTGTTCGCCGGCTTCTCTAAGCCGCCAGCCTGAAATTCTCAAAGGACAGTATTTTAAGCCTCTTTGCCAAAGTCTCTTCCATCTAACTGTGGATTACCCCGGGATAGAGACCAGATGATATGACTCTCCTTTCTCCCAAATGCAGGGCAGCATTTTGTGGTTGCTGTTCTGTCCTTTTGCTTTAGCGAGCATGATTTCTGCTTGCGACGTGATATGAACTGTCCTACGGGCCCTACTATATTAACGGGTATAATTCCCACAAGAGCCTGTGAGTACAGTCATTCTCCCCATTTTGCAGGGGAGGAAACTGAGGCAATGAGAAAAGGAGGGTAACTCGGCCCATAGCAGGGCACATGTCTATTGAGTGAAGACATGGTGGGGGGGGGTCTCTGTGATCTGGTTACAAACAAATCTCTGTGACTGGACTGGGTCATACGACCATGTTCCCTTCAGCAAGCACTTTGCACAGACAGAGCCTTAAAAGATGATAAACTTTTTGTAGAAAAGAGTGGAAACACTGGTGTGTAATTCCCAGCACACTTTCCTCAACAAGGTAGGTTGGCAGTGCAGTGCAAGCCAAAGGCATCTGTAGCAAAAGAACGAGAGAGAAATTGCCTTTTAATAAACACCCACCATGCCCACAACCTGGGAACTTTCCTGCCTGATCTCAATGGATCCCTTACCAATGATACAGAGTAAGAGTTATGGTATTTACAGCAGATAAAACCAGAGCTCCGTGAAGGTAGGTGACTCAGTGTCACATAATTAGTGAAGGAAGAAGGTTGGCACTAAACTAGTCTGTTACCTCCTTTCAGCAGGAGACTCCTCTGCCTGGTATGTCATTGGAATCTAGCTTTCCTCATCTACTTTTGCCTCTAAAACAGTTTATTTTCTTTACTAAAAAAGAAATATAAGTCACGTGTAGAAAAATGCGAGAAAACTAAAATTGCCTATAACCCCACCACTCAGAGACTAAAAATCACCGGGAACGTTTTGAATTTTTCTTTTTTTCTTTCTTTTTCACGTTTTACTCTGCATTTTATATCAATACGTCAATACATGTTTTCTATACCTTTGTAGTATACAAACACATTTGTGTTTTGCCCTTTTGTTTTCAAACCAAACATGTCAGAAGTGGTTCAGCCCCTTTTGAAAAAGGAAAATAATAGAATGAAGTGGTAAAAAGAAAAAGAAAGATGCCTGGGAAGCAGCTGAGGATTTGTTTTATGCCAAATGAAGAGAGGGGCCGCTCTGAGAATGTACAAGGACCACCACAGGCGAGGAAACGAGCCCTGCTCTCTCCACACCTGCCCAAATCACTCATCCCTAAGCCTGCCCTTCCTGTTTCTTTTGCAGGCAGTGACTTGAATGATGGCTTGTGGCATTCAGTGGGCATCAACGCCAGAAGGAACCGCATCACTCTCACTCTGGATAACGATGCAGCATCCCCGGCTCAGGACACCACCCGGATGCAGATTTATTCTGGAAATCGCTATTACTTTGGAGGTAAATTCCCCAGCTTTTGAGGTTGAAAATAAAGGAGGGAGGATGCAGTGGACAATTATTTCACTCTGACAGTTCTTTCTGTGTCAAATTGACCATTCTCCCTGCACACACGCATGTGCACCTACCCTCAAGCCCAAAGAAATGAGAAGCAAACTTTCCCACAGCTGTACAAATATAAATTATCTAGGTCGGTGCTGAGGAAAAAAAAAAAAAACAAAAATCTAGCTGTAAGAGCTGGTGTTACATAACACATCCAAAGGAGATTTTTGTAGCCATGCCAGACTCTGTGATCATATTCCAAAAGAGAAACTCAGCTGAAAACTTGGAGAAAGTGTACCGATAGTCAGCAGTACCTGCAAGAGAAAAAAAAAAAAAATCCAGGTAGGAAGGTACAACCAGCATCCTCAGCTTTCTCAGTCATTTCTCTGCTGATTTGCTTTCTTAATCCCCTATCCATCTGTTCCCCACATCCCTGGAAGCCATGCCCATGGAGGGGGGGCAGCTAAAAATGGGGAAGTCCTAGAAGCCCATGAACTTGTAGCTTCACAAAGAGCATCCAGTACTAGGAAACTTTGCAAAGATGAAAACACAAGGGCAAACTGGTAAGGAGGAAAAATATATAGTTAGGCATTTGCTTCATTTTTATAGATGTATGTATATTTTTATTTGGTTTTTTAAAGGTTTTTTTTCATTAAAAATATTCGTGTCTAATTACTTAGCCAGTTGTTGGTATTATAGAAACAATCTCTAAAGAGTAATTAATTCCAGTAGCTGTGTGACCTCGACTAACATACTCATGGTCCCTGAACTTCCTTATCAAGGACGTTGGGAAACAAAGCAGAATTTCTGGGAGAATTCAGTGAGATCAAGGTTAAATGTACAACATCATGCTTTCTACATTAGAATGGACAGACTGGCTTCAGCTTTTGTAAATATGGGTCTCAGCTGGGCCTGGTCTAAAGAGAAGTATCCTGTAAAATTATAATGTGCAGTCTCTAAAAGAGAATTTGCAAATCACTTATCTCATACCAATGACATGAGGCTAAGCTTTGAAATACGAAAGGGACTTTGCACAGATGCAGTGTACACATCCGGGTGTCCTGGGAGGGAAACAGTGTGGAGTGATTCGTTTGTGGTTTGATTTCAGGGCCAGAATCTCTGTCCTTCATTCCAAATCTCCACATGTGCCTAGATAACAAAGTCCTTTAAAAAGAGAATACTTGGATTCTCTGTAAATATTTTATGTCTTACATCATTTAATTCATGCAGAATCCTTAGGAGGTAGGTAATATTAAGCCCATTTTACAGATAATAAGGCCTGTGTTTGCAGAGATGCAATCATCTGTGTGAGTAGTGGAAGCAGGAATCAGCCCCAAATCTGTGTTCTCCGTTAGCCACTAGTGACAGCAAAGGGATGTAAAGACTGCAGAAGAGAGGTCTGGTGGCCCCCAAAGATACGTTTCACGGACTGTATAATTTTGCTTCATATGCAGTGTTTCATAGACAGCAGAGAAAAGCAACCTTATATTTATTTCTGGGGAAAATGACGTTGAATTAATTATGTCACTTAAGCATCCGAAATGCCTCAAAGCCAAAATGGCTCCCCTCTCCCAGTTGAAGTGTTTTTAGACGTGGGTCTTAACGGGGCTTCAGGCTGAGGAGGGAAGATTTATCAGGGATCTGAACAGTGATCCGCATGTTACTGGTTCACCCCGAATTGCAAGCAGGGATGTTGTTCGCCGGCTTCTCTAAGCCGCCAGCCTGAAATTCTCAAAGGACAGTATTTTAAGCCTCTTTGCCAAAGTCTCTTCCATCTAACTGTGGATTACCCCGGGATAGAGACCAGATGATATGACTCTCCTTTCTCCCAAATGCAGGGGAGCATTTTGTGGTTGCTGTTCTGTCCTTTTGCTTTAGCGAGCATGATTTCTGCTTGCGACGTGATATGAACTGTCCTACGGGCCCTACTATATTAACGGGTATAATTCCCACAAGAGCCTGTGAGTACAGTCATTCTCCCCATTTTGCAGGGGAGGAAACTGAGGCAATGAGAAAAGGAGGGTAACTCGGCCCATAGCAGGGCACATGTCTATTGAGTGAAGGCATGGTGGGGGGCTGCTCTGTGATCTGGTTACAAACAAATCTCTGTGACTGGACTGGGTCATACGACCATGTTCCCTTCAGCAAGCACTTTGCACAGACAGAGCCTTAAAAGATGATAAACTTTTTGTAGAAAAGAGTGGAAACACTGGTGTGTAATTCCCAGCACACTTTCCTCAACAAGGTAGGTTGGCAGTGCAGTGCAAGCCAAAGGCATCTGTAGCAAAAGAACGAGAGAGAAATTGCCTTTTAATAAACACCCACCATGCCCACAACCTGGGAACTTTCCTGCCTGATCTCAATGGATCCCTTACCAATGATACAGAGTAAGAGTTATGGTATTTACAGCAGATAAAACCAGAGCTCCGTGAAGGTAGGTGACTCAGTGTCACATAATTAGTGAAGGAAGAAGGTTGGCACTAAACTAGTCTGTTACCTCCTTTCAGCAGGAGACTCCTCTGCCTGGTATGTCATTGGAATCTAGCTTTCCTCATCTACTTTTGCCTCTAAAACAGTTTATTTTCTTTACTAAAAAAGAAATATAAGTCACGTGTAGAAAAATGCGAGAAAACTAAAATTGCCTATAACCCCACCACTCAGAGACTAAAAATCACCGGGAACGTTTTGAATTTTTCTTTTTTTCTTTCTTTTTCACGTTTTACTCTGCATTTTATATCAATACGTCAATACATGTTTTCTATACCTTTGTAGTATACAAACACATTTGTGTTTTGCCCTTTTGTTTTCAAACCAAACATGTCAGAAGTGGTTCAGCCCCTTTTGAAAAAGGAAAATAATAGAATGAAGTGGTAAAAAGAAAAAGAAAGATGCCTGGGAAGCAGCTGAGGATTTGTTTTACGCCAAATGAAGAGAGGGGCCGCTCTGAGAATGTACAAGGACCACCACAGGCGAGGAAACGAGCCCTGCTCTCTCCACACCTGCCCAAATCACTCATCCCTAAGCCTGCCCTTCCTGTTTCTTTTGCAGGCAGTGACTTGAATGATGGCTTGTGGCATTCAGTGGGCATCAACGCCAGAAGGAACCGCATCACTCTCACTCTGGATAACGATGCAGCATCCCCGGCTCAGGACACCACCCGGATGCAGATTTATTCTGGAAATCGCTATTACTTTGGAGGTAAATTCCCCAGCTTTTGAGGTTGAAAATAAAGGAGGGAGGATGCAGTGGACAATTATTTCACTCTGACAGTTCTTTCTGTGTCAAATTGACCATTCTCCCTGCACACACGCATGTGCACCTACCCTCAAGCCCAAAGAAATGAGAAGCAAACTTTCCCACAGCTGTACAAATATAAATTATCTAGGTCGGTGCTGAGGAAAAAAAAAACAAACAAAAATCTAGCTGTAAGAGCTGGTGTTACATAACACATCCAAAGGAGATTTTTGTAGCCATGCCAGACTCTGTGATCATATTCCAAAAGAGAAACTCAGCTGAAAACTTGGAGAAAGTGTACCGATAGTCAGCAGTACCTGCAAGAGAAAAAAAAAAAAAATCCAGGTAGGAAGGTACAACCAGCATCCTCAGCTTTCTCAGTCATTTCTCTGCTGATTTGCTTTCTTAATCCCCTGTCCATCTGTTCCCCACATCCCTGGAAGCCATGCCCATGGAGGGGGGGCAGCTAAAAATGGGGAAGTCCTAGAAGCCCATGAACTTGTAGCTTCACAAAGAGCATCCAGTACTAGGAAACTTTGCAAAGATGAAAACACAAGGGCAAACTGGTAAGGAGGAAAAATATATAGTTAGGCATTTGCTTCATTTTTATAGATGTATGTATATTTTTATTTGGTTTTTTAAAGGTTTTTTTTCATTAAAAATATTCGTGTCTAATTACTTAGCCAGTTGTTGGTATTATAGAAACAATCTCTAAAGAGTAATTAATTCCAGTAGCTGTGTGACCTCGACTAACATACTCATGGTCCCTGAACTTCCTTATCAAGGACGTTGGGAAACAAAGCAGAATTTCTGGGAGAATTCAGTGAGATCAAGGTTAAATGTACAACATCATGCTTTCTACATTAGAATGGACAGACTGGCTTCAGCTTTTGTAAATATGGGTCTCAGCTGGGCCTGGTCTAAAGAGAAGTATCCTGTAAAATTATAATGTGCAGTCTCTAAAAGAGAATTTGCAAATCACTTATCTCATACCAATGACATGAGGCTAAGCTTTGAAATACGAAAGGGACTTTGCACAGATGCAGTGTACACATCCGGGTGTCCTGGGAGGGAAACAGTGTGGAGTGATTCGTTTGTGGTTTGATTTCAGGGCCAGAATCTCTGTCCTTCATTCCAAATCTCCACATGTGCCTAGATAACAAAGTCCTTTAAAAAGAGAATACTTGGATTCTCTGTAAATATTTTATGTCTTACATCATTTAATTCATGCAGAATCCTTAGGAGGTAGGTAATATTAAGCCCATTTTACAGATAATAAGGCCTGTGTTTGCAGAGATGCAATCATCTGTGTGAGTAGTGGAAGCAGGAATCAGCCCCAAATCTGTGTTCTCCGTTAGCCACTAGTGACAGCAAAGGGATGTAAAGACTGCAGAAGAGAGGTCTGGTGGCCCCCAAAGATACGTTTCACGGACTGTATAATTTTGCTTCATATGCAGTGTTTCATAGACAGCAGAGAAAAGCAACCTTATATTTATTTCTGGGGAAAATGACGTTGAATTAATTATGTCACTTAAGCATCCGAAATGCCTCAAAGCCAAAATGGCTCCCCTCTCCCAGTTGAAGTGTTTTTAGACGTGGGTCTTAACGGGGCTTCAGGCTGAGGAGGGAAGATTTATCAGGGATCTGAACAGTGTTTAAGGAAATGCCCCACACGCAGACTGTAAACTTAAGGAAAGTGAAAAATGAGTTTGAGTGATAATAGTCAACTTACATAAATTCTCTCTATGGCTTCAGTTAGAAGTTGTAGCATCTCTCTTCATTTTATAGTGTGCCTGTGAGCCGCTAACCAACTGCTGGGCTGAAGCCCAGCAGTGACTGTCTATTAGAGATGGTTGAAATAATTCCCAATTATTTATGGGTTATTGCCCATGCATGTTTTCAAGCATGCATCCCCATATGCTCTGAACCTATTTAAACCATCGGGATGGAGTTTATGAAGAGTACAGGCACCCATGCACGTACATGGCTCTATACCTCTCTTAATGCGTACTTATTCCCTGGTTGCAAGCTATGCTCAATCAGTGTAGTGCCTGTTTTGTTTTGTTTTGTTTTGTTTTTAAAGAACACCCTTTAAAAAGGTATGGTATTAACCTTTCAGGTATGTGATTACAGCCCTATAACTAGGTGCATTTAAACCCTTCGTTCCTTTAGCATCTGGATTTGCTTTGCATATCACTTCAAAATTCCAGCTACTTTCCTGTGTGTACCTTTCTCAGGAACCAAGCCTGATAATGCTGAAAATTAACCAGACAATTACTCTGCTACCATTGTTACCCAAAGCGTAATTTTCTTTGAATGTGTAGTTCGGAATTGAAGTGTGCATTTAAAAGTGTGTTTCAAGACAGAAATTCCCAAGTAGTTATGATATGTTGCTTTCTTGGGCTGAGTGAAGTGTACCGCACAAAAGAAGGCCAAATAGCTTACGAACAGGGCGAAAAGAAATAAGAATGAGATACATATTTTAATTCCCTGGATTCATTTCTTTAGGTATAATAACTGTATTGATTTTATATCATGGTTTTAATAATTCCACTATCTGAAGTCTCTGTGGGTTTGATTCTCCTAATAAAGTTGCTGCTGGCTCCTAATCTCCTAATGAAGTTTAAAAAAAGAACGAGATAAGTGCGATAGGATCGGTATCCCCTTTAACACATTGTGTTTTCTAGTCTATACAGTGATTGAGCATGCCCCATTTTGTACCAGTTTTGTCCCCTCTCTGAGAATGCTAGGATTTGCAACAAAAATGTGTGCACTGCTGTGAATGAAAAAACACCGAAATAATTAGACCTTAAGGTCTTCCGTCAATAGGTCGCCAAAGCAATAACTGATCGTTTCAGTATTCGTCTTCATTTTTTTTTTTTCTCTGTCCCACAGGGTGTCCCGACAATCTCACCGATTCCCAGTGCTTAAATCCCATTAAGGCTTTCCAAGGCTGCATGAGGCTCATCTTTATTGATAACCAGCCCAAGGACCTCATTTCAGTTCAGCAAGGTTCCCTGGGGAATTTTAGTGAGTTACACATTGATCTGTGTAGCATCAAAGACAGGTAATTATGGTCTCTTCTCCTCTGTTCTCCCACCCACCTTCCCATTTTCACTCTTCTAAATATGAGCTTCTTTCACCAAAATTCGAATCCCCTGACATCAGCCACATTAGACATAATTGAGTCGCCTAATGGAAAATATTTCTGAAAGGATTTCTGGCCCAGAGAAAAATGGTTTAAATGAGTTGAGTCTCTCTTCATGTCGACTTGCAGTAAATGGGATATGCAAATTAAATCAAAATACAAATTTGTGAAAGGAGTAAAATTTTATGCGTAAACAACATTTGATTACTTTGAAGTTAAGAGTGAAGCAAAAAGGAGGGAGGAAATCGCTCCTCTCCTAAACCATTTCATTCTTCACTGCAGTCAGTGTCCTTTCTAAAACTGACAGATGAAAATCAAACCCTCTGGGATTCCTATAACAGAGTCCGGTTGTACAGCGACTCCCTGGGGGCCTGATCTTTGCTGTCACCACCCCTAACCCTCTGTTTCCTTGGCCCAGAGGAGACCGGACCCTGGACAGAGAATCAGCACCTTTATTCCCCAAGCTACACATCTAGCAAAAGCTCCCTTTCCCTCTTCATTTCTCCTGGGCTCTGGCTCCTCTTCTATTTGAATTTCTAGATTCAGAGACGCGCTGGAGAAAATAAAAGAGGAGGAGGTTCTGAATTTTCAGCAAGGTTAATCATGTGATCCATGTTTCTTCTCTAGCACTTAACCTCCGTCTTTCTTCCAATTCTAATCACCCCAGTCAAAATACCATTTACCGAATAGGTGAATACATGTTATGTGCTTTCCTGTGTGTTGGTGATGCAGAGTCCCTGCTGGTGTTTTATCATGGAATTAATTATACATTACTATAAAATGCTATCAATGACCAGGAAGTGTACCCTTATTTGTGAGACATATGACAGTGGCAGCTGAGGTCAGGAAGGTTTTCAGGAAGTGGTATTGAGCTGAGTTTTAAAGGACGGGCAGGCTTGGCTGAGGAGTGGGGGTGATGGTATTGTAGGCATATTGGCAGGATATGGCATGTGAAATGCCATAGAAATGGGGGGAGGGTCATGGCTTGCAAGTATTTTGTCCACTCAAGACACTTAGTTTTCATTTAAATATCTCTAATATTGGGACGCATTTTACATTTGATTGTTCATAATAGTTGAATTGGCAATATTTATTTTTCTTCGGAGCATATAAAATAATGGCATGTCTTACAATGAATGGTGTTTTAGATTCCACAAAATACAGCCTAGTGGGGATGGTAAGTCTTGGTAGTAGAGCACATGATGTGAATACGGCCAATTAGGAAGAACTTTGCGTGCCTAAGGCATTTAGCCTCATGCTCTAGGAAGACTCAGGGAAGGTAGTCAGATTTGCTTCGTAAAAAGAGTACTCAGGAAAAGGGAGAAGGATGGATTGGAAAAGGACCAGCCCAGAGGTAGTGAGGTGACAGCCCCCGTGCAGGGGAGCAGTGATGAGAAGTTGCAGGTGCCTGTACTGAGTATCACACAGAAATCAGCTCTGCAGACCATAGTCTCCTCTCATGCTTGGAATGACTGATATAATTTGGTGGAACTTTATGTGCATGTTTCTCTGTTAATACCACTCCACATGGGATCGTCAACAAATCACACAGAGTTGCAGGCTCTCCTGCTTCATTTTTTTCTATTTGGCCAGCTGGAAAAGTGGGTAATAAAATGTATGCTTCATTAGACTGTGCTAGTTTAGAGACCTCAGAGTAAACGGCACTGTGTGGAATGGTTGCTACCCTATAGTCTCTATTAATGATGAGGAGGGAGCATGTGACTTCATCAGCCAGACTGCCTTTTGCAAAGTGTGGATCAGTAGAGGGGACATTTATCAATAGGGATCTCTTATGATAAGTTAATTTCTAATCAAGGGAGCTCTCATTATTTTCGATTACATGGACGCCATTGCCATCTATGCTGCATCATTACTTTTGTGTAATTGTAGTCTGTATAATTGTATTACATACAATTGTGTTTTGGTTAATTGTATAATAAGGGATTGTGTTTAGTTTACTGGGTAAATGGGACATTTTTCTTGATTTACCAGACAGTGTCTCTAACAGAAGGGAAACTGGTAAAAGGCTTTGCTTAACTAATTATTTCTTGAACTTCTATTTAACATTTGGTGGAGAGCGGGAGCTGGGGTTAGAAAAGCAGGTGGTTTCTGAGTTTTGCATTTTATTTTTAATGTGTTAATCAACACAAACCTGATTTAAGGGCAAGTGTGAAGTTTTGCCTTCAAGGCGCTTGCCACTTCTGGGGGTGGGTGGGCGAGGTTTGGCGGGAGACAGGGGGGTAGAGAACAGTCTGGCTGTGGTTTGTTTTCGGTTTTTGTGTTTTTTTTAGAAAAATTTAGTAAGGTTTAATGAAATTCAATGAATATTTTAAAACATTAAACACTAGTTTTATTTAAATCATTTTGATTAAAAATTTTGGTTTTCATTAACTAGGATTCCTATTTTATATTTTATTTGTAATAGCAAGCTTTGAATGCTTAGAAGAAAATAATTTTGTGAAAACATACAAAAAGAATTTTGATTTTTAAATTTCTTACCTTTATTATAAGTTTTTGATGAAAATATATTCAAATGTCATACTGTGAGTACAGTTGCGTTTTATTTTATTTTAAAAAATTTATATTTTATATTGGAGTATAGTTGATTTTCCATGTTGTGTTAGTTTCAAGTATACAGCAAAGTGATTCAGTTATACATATATATGTGTCTATTATTTTTCAGAATCTTTTCCCATTTAGGTTATTACAGAATATTGAGTAGAGTTCCCTGTACTATACAGTAGGTCCTTGTTGGCTATCTATTTTGTATATATTAGTGTGTGTCTGTTAATCCCAAACTCCTAATTTATCCCTCCTGCCTACCTTCCCCCTTTGGTAACCATAAATTTGTTTTCTCTGTCTGTGAGTCTGTTTCTGTTTGGTAAATAAGTTCATTTGTATCCTTATTTTAGATTTCACGTATAAGCGATATCGTATGATATTTGTCTTTCTCTGTCTGACTTACTTCACCATCCCTGTTGCTGCAAATGGCATTATTTCATTCTTTTTTATGGCTGAGGTCTTGAGTAAAGCTGGGAGAGTTCCTTCTCAGGGACGGAAGGATTTAAACCAACAATTTGCATCTCAGTAATGGGCACTTTTCTGAAGCTTCTGGCCTCAGGGAAGAAAGGAGGTGGAGGAACTGGGCTGGCCTACTTCTCTGGCAGAAGGGAAAGCACTGGCTTTAGGAGGCTCCATTGGAGGACTGCCCAGTGCCTGACAGTCCAAGGTCAGTTTGGGAGAACCCTCGTAGGAGTCACCGTTGGGACCCGACAGACCCCAAGCCCCTTCAGTAGTCTTTAAACCTCTAGAATATGATGTGCAGCCACCGTGCCTCCTCTGCAGGTTGAATCTCCAGTCTCATGTTCTCCTCATCCCCAAACACGGTTCTTCATGAGCTATGCTTATCTCTTGCACCCCATGGGCTTAAAGTAGTCCAGGCTTGATATTCTCAACCATCATCGAGCAAAGTATGTTTAGAGCAGAATCACGCCCTGGTTTATTTGACCTCATAAACAGGCATTGAGTGAATGAACGAGGCAGTCTTATTGAATATTCTTGAGTAAAATAAGATGTGGTAAGAGTTGTAGAAGATACGAGAGTATGAGAGCATTTATATCCCCATTTTTTCAAGGGGGTAAACTAAGACCTGGAGATAATGTTCACTTTTCCATGGTCACAGGACTGAAGTTGCAATCCAGAGTTAGACACTGCCTGTTTTCTCTCCCTTGTACTATCTACTCAAAAGGATCTGACCTGGAAATGGCAGTCACTGTGTGTCTGTGGATCTAAATATGTACACTCATCTTCCGCCCAACCGTATAAAAATTGTTCAGGGATATGCCATCTATTAGATTCCATGTCAACCTTAGGTGCCTGATGAGATTCCATTTAAAAGAGAGGCGTTCAAAATGGTGTGTGATATCAGGCAAGGTCTTTTTTTTTTCTTTTTTCTTTTCTGAATACAGTCTTTTTTTAAAAATATATATGTTTCAAGGGTACAATGTAGTGATCCACAGTTTTAAAGGTTATAATCCATATATAGTTATTATGAAATATTTGCTACAGTCCCCATGTTTTACACTGTATCCTTGGAGCTTATGTTTTTTTAAAATTTTAATTCATATTGGAGTATAGTTGATTAACAATGTTGTGTTAGTTTCAGGTGTACAGCAAAGTGACTCAGTTATACATATACATATATCTATCCTTTTTCAAGCTCTTTTCTCATTTAGGTTATTACAGAATATTAGGGAACTGTACTCAGGCAAAGTCTGAGTGATATAAGGATGTCCCACTCTTGGTGGTCCAGGTCAAGAAGTGCTCTTGTTGAAAGATCCGAGCAGTTAATTCCAGGAGCCATATCCCGTCCTTCAGGGTTCAAAGCTCAGGACAGAAGAAACAAATCACCAAATGCTGTCGAAGACCTCATTCCGATAGGAGACAAGATCCAAGGTGTGAAGCCAAACCGGGAGGAGCAAACAGGGGTGCTGATGAGTCAGTGAGGGGGAAATGGGCATCACACCTGGAGAAAGTCATCAATCCCAGTGCAGGTGGCAGAGGATTTGAGAGGTGTTGGAGCATGTTTAATTCCCAGTATGCTTCTTGTCAGCTTGAAATAGGACACGTAGGATTTAACCTTTTTGTCTGTTTCCTCTTTTGCAAAACCAGGATAATAGAACCTGCCTTCGCATTGAGAGTTAAATGAGAGAGTGTGAGAAGTCAGGCGCTCAGTTGTACGTCCAGTAAAGAGTAGATACTCGGTGAGTTCGCCATGTGAATTCCTATAGCCAAAGGTTTGCTGAATCTCCGGTTTCCGTGGGGAAAGGAGAAGCTCAGGTCTCCCTCTGATGTTTCGCCAGCCCCCACTGTAGCCAAGGATCCCCAGTAGTTTCTGGTGTGGCGGTCTATCTAGACCTCATATGTGCCCTCGGATCAGTTGCTCAGTCACTTCCCTGAGGCACCAACCACCACCCATTAGGAAGAGGCGCCTCAATTTCGGTGCCAAGGCTGTGGTCTCTGGATTCTCCTAAAGCATTGGTTCTCTGGGCCTGGAGAGGGTAAGGAAAGCACGTGATGTGCCCAGGGCACACAATTTAAGGTGGTCCTCATTTCCAGGTTCATGCCTGTGTATACCCTGAATTTACATGAACCTGGGAATGAATGCTTCCTTAAATTTTGCAGGCAAATTCCAGCCTGTTTGCATCGGAATCACCAGGAGGGCCTGTTACAATCCAGATTGCTGGGCCCCGCCCCTAGAGTTTCTGATTTTTACTGTGGTGGGCCAGAAGATTCGCTTTTCAAACAAATTCCAGGGTGCTGCTGGGACAGACTTTGAGAACCACTGCCCTAAAGCTTCTAATCCTGTAGGCAGTGGAATTGCATGGATTCTGTATAATAGGGGACCAGGTGTGGGGGAGAGGAATGCGTCCTGCTGCTACTGGGCCCCCAAGCAGCTGCCCTCCTGATAAAAGAGTCTCACAGCATCTCTAGAGAGTTCCAGCAGCTCTGTCTCAGTGTCCCTCTCCAAGGGTGTTGAAATCAGTCCAAGGGACACTGCTGGGGGCACCTGAATTCCATCTCCCTCCCTGGCCTTTGTCACTCAGCTCCTCCCCTGCTTCCCACTCCGAACAGTATGAATGAAAACAGTCGGATCCTCAGAGGCGTCTGAGCGAAGGGCTATTTGGCGTGGAAGGGAGGGTGGGTCTCAGAATCACTGCTGCTGCCAACAAATGTTACTTGTTTTTTTTGCTTTTTTGAAGACAGTTATTTTACTTGTTGGTGTCCCCTGAAAGTCAGAGCTTGGCTTTACCTTCTAGACTAAGCTCACACCTTGTGGGAGGGGCGTGGTATCATTATAATAAGAGTGACTCCACCCCCCCCCCCCAAAAATATTCCTGCAAACCTTCCTAAAGACGGACAGAGACTGCACCTGGTCTGCTGGTGCGTGGCAAGGGCTTCCCTGGTCACGGTCCCGTTTCCTGTGTTCCTTCCTCATAGAGCGAAGATATTGGGGAAGGTCCCTGGAGATCACGCAGCACCGGTTTTTCGTAGAAGGAAATAGCAGTTTTGTGGAGTGTGGGTGGCAAAGACAGGTACCAGAGCCGGGGCTCTGCTCCTGGGGTCTTTGCTGTTGCCTTCTGTAGAGACAGTGTTGCTCTTAACACTTTCTAAAATTAGGTCCTTTTTGGTTATCCATTTTAAATATATCTGTGTGTACATTGTCAATACTGAACTCCCAATCTGTCCCTTTCCCCCATCCTTCCCACCTGGTAACGGAAAATGCATTCTCTGAGTTTGTGAGTCTGTTTCTGTTTTGTAGATAAGTTCATTTGTATCAGCTCTGCCCAATATTATGTAACAGCCTAAATGGGAAAAAGAATCTGAAAAAGAATAGATACATGTATATGTGTAACTGAATCACTTTGCTGTACACCTGAAACTAACACAACGTTGTTAATCAGCTATACTCCAATATAAAATAAAAAGTTAAAAGACATAATAAAATTAAACAATCTGCTTGTTCCAATGAGTGAATCCCATGTGGAAAACTGCTTTAAGTTTCCTGCAGCCAAATAATTTAGGAAATGTAGCTTCTCACTCCATAATGATTTCCCTTTCTCCCAACACACATTCTTTTAAGAAAAGCATCTGCTAAACTCTTTGGTCGGGATTCTTACCTTCTTGGTTCAGAGCTGGGAGTGCTGTAAACACGGAATGTGGGGAAGTGTTCAGTGGGGTGACCTCCAAGAAACAGACTTCTGCTAAAAACCCACCCTGTGTCTGGGGGTTTGTTCAAAACAGCGAGCTATATAAAAAGCTTACATTGCAGGGCAATGCATATGTTTTCCTTTTTCTCTCCAATTGAAAACTTGTACATCGGGTGCCAGAAAAGCCACTGTAAGGGCACAGCCCGCGCAATCTGAGCTTCTAACTCCAAAGTGAGAAATGTTACAATATGGTGTGTTCTTCCTTAACTCATGGGATGGGGCCCAAATCCACACAAGAGCACTTCTGCTGTTTTTATTTATCATTTTGAGTCTATTTCATGGAGGACAGGGAAAGGTTATAGTTTATACAACAGTTACCGAGCAGACATTCTCTCAGGATGATTTCATTTATTTCACTGCACAGTTCTGCAAGATCCACAAAGTTCTCCTCAAAGTATGGTTCCCAGACCAGCAGCCTCAGCATATTCCCAGGTCCCAACCCATACTTTCTGGACCCCAAACACGGGGAAGGTGGGGGCAGCCTGAGTTTTCACAAGCCCCCCAGGTGATTCTGATGGACACTCAGATTTGAGAGCCATTGGTTTGCTCCATTATTAGTATTTAAGACATAAGACCTCTAGTGCTTATGGAGTTTCAGTTACCTGCCCAGGGTCACATTTTCGGTATTTGGTGGAGCCAGGGTTCAAAGCCAGATTTTACTGATCTCTCAGTCCGTGTACAGGTAGAGGGGTTTTTGCCTAAAGGCCGGGGAAAGAAAAAAGATGGGCTTGGAGAGCCAGAGCAGGTCAAGGGAGTGTCACAGGAGAAATGAGATTTCAAGAGGGACTGGGTTTAGAGCGGTCAAGCAGGTCTGTTCCAGGCGGGGTGGAGAGCATAAGTCTGGGCCTCTGAGTGGGTGAGGTGCTGGACATTTGTCTGCCTGGATGGGAAAGGCTGCTTTGGCAGCAGTGTGTAAAAGAGAACTAAAGTCAAAGCCGTAGGGAGCATGGCAGCACACAGTTTAAGATCTGAGTAACAGGCCATTGTAATAGTTAATCGTTAGATAATGTTTACTGTGTGCCAGGACACCTCGTACATGCACGTGTGTGTGTGTGATATAGATAGATACATACATACATACATAATTATACCATAGATAGATAGACAGATACATACCTACATAAATATGCCGTAGATAGCTACATACGTACATACATAATACACCATAGATAGATAGCTACATACATACAGACAGACATAGATACATCATAGATAGATAGCTACATACATACAGACAGACATAGATACACCATAGATAGATAGTTACATACATTCATACATATATACATTCAGACAGACACACACCATAGGTAGATACATACATACATACATACATACATACACCATAGGTAGGTAGGTAGATAGACAGATAGGTAGGTAGATAGATAGATAGATCAATCTTCAAGGCAACCTATGAAGTAAGTAAGACTATTAACTCCATTTTACAGAGTGAGATTGAGGCACAGTGACACTAAGTAAGTTGTCCAAGGTCACACAGCAAGTATGCGGCAGAGGCTGGCTATGAACCAAGGAGTCTGGTGGAAGAGATCAGGTCTGTCCTTGCACTGCACTACCTCTGACTTTTCAGTTAGGAGACATCCTATATTCTTCAGCAGGATTGCAAAATAGAAAATGATGTGAATTCATCTTGTGTCCACGTCACCAAACAGGTTGTATTAACCCAGGAAAAGAAGGGGTGTGATCTGCGACAGATAGACCACCACGGAAGCCTGGGGGGTTATCATCCACACAGAGACCTGTCACAACCTTGAGACACACACTGAGAGAGACTTAGAGTCTGAAAGCTTCCACCAAGAGATCCACCCTTCTCTCTTTCTTTAGGCCGATTAGGGAATGGAGGAGCCTCAGGACTAACTTGGTAGGACCATCTTGGGGCGGTAGATTTTGAGCTGATTTGGTCAGAGCCTCCCCCTCGGCACTACACAGGAAAAGTACTGATTTATGTGTTTGCTTCTTCAGTGAGGGCCCCGCCCCCCACCTCCTATCTTAGACCTCTCTGAATGTCAACAGGGAAAAGGGGCCCTGGAGGACTTTGATGCCTGGGTTTGCTTTGAATAAGTGACCTCGAACAACTGCATCTGTGTTCTGTTACCAAACTCATCTGTCTCATCACTCGTTTTCACAAGAAAAGGGAATCATCATCTTGAGGAAATGGTGCAGCTCTACCTGTGCATGAGGAAGGGCACCAGGGCGCCTTCGATTCATGGAAAACCGCACTGACAAAGTCAAGGGTGGCGCTTCATTCTGTCTCATCAGAAGATGGTGAGACTCTTGCCCCACCAACTGGTCATCTGAAATGTCCGTGCTGAAAACAAAGCTGGAACAAGGAGCTGGGCGAATAGTCACAAGCACTTCCGAAGATGAGGGCTTCATTCCGAGAGCTCCAGTGATGAGGTTGAGGTGAGATGTCTGCGTTCAGGTGGCAGTAAGAAAATGCCTCTCAGAATCAGGAGTGCTTGGATCATCCCTCCTGAGAAATACTGCCTAAGAACTTCTGATGTTTTAGACAACGTAAAAGCCAAGGAAAAAATTTGATTTGGATCGAAACGTGAGCAAAAGGTTACTTGAGGCTCTCAAGTTACGTCTGTGAAGCAGTGCTTATATTTAAGCCTGCAGAAAACATTTCTAATTTAATAATAAGAAGGAAGAGATTCTTTCTTATTTCTCCCTTCATGCAATCGTGATCTTATCAATATTTTTTATTGAACTGTAGTTGATTTACAATCTTGTGTTAATTTCTGCTGTACAGCTAAGTGATTCGGTTATACATATATATATACATTCTTTTTTTAAATATTCTTTTCTGTTATGATTTATCATAGGATATTGAATATATTTCTCTGTGCTATACAGTAGGACCTTGTTGCTTATCCAGTCTATCAATCATGATCTATTTTTAACATCTTGAAATTTTTTGGCCACGCCGTGTGGTATGTGGGACCTTAGTTCCCCAGCCAGGGATCGAACCCATACCCTCTGCAGTGGAAGTGCGGAGTCTTAACCACCGGACCACCAGGGAAGTCCCAATCATGATCTTAATTTGCCTTCATCCAGCACCCTGATAAGGGCTTCCCATCCATTTTTCCCATTCCCCAAAGAGTGTACCCTTCTACACAGCCAATGTCACATTCAGGTTTTCCTCTTCTGCATGAATGTCCCCTCATTGGGCTGCTGAGGTGAGGCACCGGTAGCCTTTAACACTGTTTTCTCTCTAGTCCAAAAGCATTCATTGGCGGCGCACCGTGAGTACCATTTACAGGCACAGTTGGAAGAGAAAAGGAGCTTAATATGTTTTTCCTTGGGGAAAAAAACAGGTCTGACCTGTGATCAAATGTCCTCACTTGTTTCTGCCAGTGAAACCGAAATTTCAAAGTAGCCCTATGTTATTTTTATCTTGAATCAACTTATCTCATTGGAAGTTCACAGAATAAGAATCCGGCCTCCTGGGTTTTCCTGGGACATGGACTTCTGAATGCTGAGTTAGACCCCCTACTCTCCGCTTCCCATGCATAGGCAGCGTGTTAGTTCCCTGCAACTCTCACAGTGCCCAAAGGGAAAACTGGTTTCCCAGCTTAGCAGGTGAGAAAACAGACTTTAATGTATATTTAAGGGACTTCCCTGGTGGCGCAGTGGTTAAGAATCCCCCTGCCAATGCAGGGGACACGGGTTCGAGCCCTGGTCCGGAAAGATCCCACATGCCGTGGAGCAACTAAGCCCGTGCGCCACAGCTACTGAGCCTGCATTCTAGAGCCCAAAGCCACAACTACTGAGCCCCTCTGCCACAACTACTAAAGCCCGCGCGCCCAGAGCCCGAGCTCCGCAACAAAGAGAGGGCATGGTATGAGAAGCCTGCGCACCGCAATGAAGAGTAGCCCCCGCTCACCGCAGTTAGAGAAAGCCCACGTGCAGCAGCGAAGACCCAGTGCAGCCAAGGATAAATAAATAAAATAAATAAAATTTTAAAAATGTATATTTAATAACTTACCTCCAATCGAAAGCAAACTCAGGATCTCAAGGTGGTGAACCCCCTTCTGTGTACATGTTAGCCTAACTTTGGACTTACCCTCCTCCTAGCTCAGCTCCCTCAGTTGTCAGATGGGGACAGGGCATCCATTTTATCACTGGAGGTTGTGAAACAAGAATGAGGTTGAGGTTGTTGCCTCCCTTTTGGAGTTAGGCAGGATAAGGATAGACTGAGAGCAGGAAGATGAAAGTTCTTAAAGTTAAAAGCAAGAGAGACAGAAATGGATGGGGATCTATGGGTCTCAGGAGGCCAGATTTTTGGAAAACCTATACACAGGCAGAGAAGGATGACACCTTTCTAAATAATTTACTTACCTATGTAACCTGTTTTATTTTTCAGGCAAGTGATTAATGTTTGCGCTTGGTTCGAGTTACAGATTTGAAATCTTCCCTCCAGGTTTTGCTTCAAAAAGATTGCTTCAATGTGATTTACTAAGCCAGGGGCAGGGCCTGCCTCTCTTGATATTGGGATATACTGTGGACCAAGCAGGAGAGCTAGCTCAACACCTGGAAAATGCAAAGGGAGAAAACAAACCTAAACCGGACAGTTACACAAGAGAACTTAAATGTGTCTAAACTCTTGTGAAACATCAGGAACACCCTTAACTTTATTATGACAAGATGTTATCATCACCTTATACCTACTTACGACATGCTGAAAAACATATTTTTGTCATAATTAGGTAGGGAGCTGTCCCTGCTTAGAAAAAAAGATAGTACCAGTTGTCGTTCTTAAACAACCCACGGCTTATGGATTGGACCAAATATTTGTATTGAAAATGACAGAACCTCACACTCTGAAATGAGAATCCTATGTATTAGCTCCAGCCTTTGTGTGTGCACATACGTGTGTAGCTATTCACACACACAGTACACACAATATGTTTGTGTCCAGTGAGTCCTGAAGCCCTTGACCTTCCTACTTGCTGAGAGGCTGCCCAAGTTCTGCTAATGTTCCTTTGTGACCCAACCATTCATTCCACAGATCTTTTCTGGGAACCTATAGTGTGCCAGACACGTTTCTTTGCCCTGTGGATCCAGGAGTGAACGATTCAGAGAGTGGCTGGGTTTTCCCTACTCTGGTCCTTCCTTTTGTCCTTGGATCTAGACCTGTTTTATACGATTATGGGCCGTTCACTCATTCATCTCCAGTACTTGGAACATCTCTGCAGGACCAGGTGCTGAGGGTTCAGTTGAGTGCTGAACACAGAAGGTTATCCCTGGTTTCAGAAAGCTCCATGGAGGGACACAGATTTTGATCAAATAATCATGGAAATAAACGTATACATCCCCAAATATATGATGAGTAGCGGGAAGCAAATAAGCAGAGCAATAAGAGAGGATCTGAGAGGAAGGGTAGTTTTTACAGGGCTGGGGGCCGTGGGCCAGGAAAGGGAGATATGGGTGTTATTATCCTCATGTTGTGCAGATGTAACTGTCTTGAGGTCACTGCCAATCTCCATCAGTGAAATACTCAGACGTTGGCACTTTGCACTACCTCCTACACACCTCTGGCTGGCGATCCTGATCTCAGCTTCCTGCCTGTGTGTGTCCTCTGTTGAAATCACTGTTTGCTGGCGGCGGGTGGGGGTGGGGGGGGTGTGCTAAGGGGATCAGAAGTGCAAAATTCTGGTTTCTTTAGTGAGAAGGGACTTTCTAACTGGGGTTTTAGCTGAAAACAAATTCCTACAGTTTTGCCAAAACATGGATGCGCTGAGGGTTCCTCTGTTTGCCATTAATAACATCCCCTTACTGCCCCTACCCCCCACACACCACCATCCTGACAGCCGAGGCTAAAGGGTTTACCTTCTAGTAATTCATCCCTAATAACATACAGGCTACACCTACACTTAGAACAATAGAAAAAACAAAAAAAGTCACATCTGTCCACCTAAAATAAACACCAGTGTAAAGGTGGGAATGATCTTTCAGCAGGCAGTTTTGTAAAGCCTGAGATGCAGAAAGTGACAGGAGGAATATGCATTTTAAAGGTCATTCCAATTACTGTGCTTATGTTAAGCTGCAACTCTGGACTTGATGTGAGAAATCCCACACACTGGGGGAGACATGAGAACACATGGTTGGCAGGGATCTGAGCAAATAGGAAGGAGAGTAATACAAATTACTATTTTTTTCAGTGAGATTAAATAATTCTTCAAGGTCCTAGACATCTGCAAAGTAGAGGAGAGTCAAGTCTTGATAAAGAGCAGGGCAACTCCTAGCTCCAAAGCCCGTGATTCCATAATGTATTTCCTTTAAATTCACATGCTGTACAGTCGAATGGGGACCCATCAGAGAGGCCCCAAAGATGAGCTCCTGACTGCATTACCATTTCCATTTGCAACTATTTCATTCTCCACATCACAGTGAATTCGTAACACAGCTTTCCCTGATAGAATTATCTTCAATGTGAACCGTGTTTTAGATAAGGAAATAGAATAGCTGAGAACTCTTCTCATAGTGGCAGTTGCCTCATAGCTCTCTCTCACTTCCCACCATATATATTTTATTACAGCTCTAGCTAGTGTGAAATTCAGATTCTGGGTGTACATTTCACATGCCCTCCAGCATATGATGGAGCCTGAGGCACTAAACACAAGGGTCCACATGCCCCAGTTAGTCTTTTGAGGTCTCCCATGGCCTCACCTCTGCCTTCCTATCCACCTTTATCTCCTATATTAATTCGTCCTTCCAACGGTATGAATTTGCTGAGCATCTGCTATGTTCCCGAATATATATATCTGCCTACAAGAAGCTCAAGGGCAAGAAGGCTAGACAAGATAGCATGGGGATTTTACATGGGGGATCTCATGGCACTGAAGGGCAGGATGCTGTGACTGAGTCCAGGCTTGCACTGCTCACCACATAACAGGCCAGCGAAACGAGAGACGAGGTGTTGGGGCACTGTTGCTTTTCCTTTTAACCCTTGTGGTTTGTTGCCTGTGCTTAGTCAGGCTGGCTCTGCACCTTTTGTAAAAAAAAAATGTTGCTATAGCCTGGAATATACAGGATAGCCCGTTCTGAGGGGTCTGACCCTTAAGAGTCTATTCATATAGTGATAAAAAGTTTCAGAAACATTTGCACTGTTGGAGGTTTACAGGAACATTGTGGCCTGACCTACGTGGACGGCTGCAAGAACAAAGGATTCCGACACCAAGAAGTTTGCAACAACTAACCACGTCTGAATTTCAAGCAGTCTCCTTGCTTGGCCCTGCAATAGACCTTTCTCTGCTCCAAACTATGACGTTTCAGTTTGTCTGGTTTAACTGTGCTTTGGGCACACAAACTTGCATTCGGTAACGCACGTGGAGCATATGAAACTCAACCTGCCTCTTGGAGCTGGATATAGTACTGCCTCAAGAGAGGGAATGAACTTGATCATCTTTAATATTTTTGCACATCCCAAACTCTGGAGACTGCTGTCCAAGACTTGGGAGTTAAAACCCTTCACCTCTTTCTCATCTGAAAAACTTCCCAAAGTGGTTCATGCCAAATATCACTCTGTTTGAAGAGCAAGAGTGCCTATTGGAAGCAGCTGGTGCCAGCTGTCATGATTCACGTGGTGTGAAGTGCTCCTTCTGTAAGCACTAGTGAGAAAGAATATTTTTGTTTAGCAAGGCCATCATAAAATTAGACAAGCGAACCGCAGTGCATTTGAGCAATGTAGTCTATAAATATTACAGTGGAAGCAAGCATGCCAGCACATTATCCTTATTACAATCTTGTGCTTTAAGGAAAAAAAAAATGGGGTAGCTCTGCAAGAGAATGTGAGTCTGAATGGAAGGCAGCTGCAGAGGATTCCGACACCAAGAAGTTTGCAACAACTAACCACGCCCCCCCAGCCTTGCCTTTAAAAAGGCTTTGCTGAAACACTTCAGGGAGTTCGGGTTTTTTGGGGCAGGAGCCACCGTCTTCTTGCTTGGCCCTGCAATAGACCTTTCTCTGCTCCAAACTATGACGTTTCAGTTTGTCTGGTTTCACTGTGCTTTGGGCACACAAACTTGCATTCGGTAACGCACGTGGAGCATATGAAACTCAACCTGCCTCTTGGAGCTGGATATAGTACTGCCTCAAGAGAGGGAATGAACTTGATCATCTTTAATATTTTTGCACATCCCAAACTCTGGAGACTGCTGTCCAAGACTTGGGAGTTAAAACCCTTCACCTCTTTCTCATCTGAAAAACTTCCCAAAGTGGTTCATGCCAAATATCACTCTGTTTGAAGAGCAAGAGTGCCTATTGGAAGCAGCTGGTGCCAGCTGTCATGATTCACGTGGTGTGAAGTGCTCCTTCTGTAAGCACTAGTGAGAAAGAATATTTTTGTTTAGCAAGGCCATCATAAAATTAGACAAGCGAACCGCAGTGCATTTGAGCAATGTAGTCTATAAATATTACAGTGGAAGCAAGCATGCCAGCACATTATCCTTATTACAATCTTGTGCTTTAAGGAAAAAAAAAATGGGGTAGCTCTGCAAGAGAATGTGAGTCTGAATGGAAGGCAGCTGCAGAGAAAGGTACACAGCTTTTAGTAATTGTGAAAGGATGTCACCCAGTCTCCCTGTAATAGGATCTGGGGACTGCACCCTCTGGAGTCAGTGAGCTCAAGGCAGTTCCTGGCAGCTGAGTTGGGAAAGCTTGTGAAATTGGCACTGTTTACTTATTAGGAAGGAATGGGATTAAAAAAAAAATGTTATCAAAAGATGCCAGGGTGTCTGTAACTGTGTCAGCTGTTCATCTGAAGGTGAAATTATTAAAGAAGAATAAACGTTTCCCATGACCCCAGAGAGCGGGATTGGAATCATATACAATCCATACTCTCTGTCACTGTCTCTATTTTCCCTTTCTTTTTTTTTTTTTTTTTTCCAAAGTGCCGGGCAGGGACTTAAACAACATTGTTATTATTCATTTGGCTATGTCAAATTCTCTAGTGTCTTCAAACATAGAGAGCGCCTTCCAACTTTTGCCAAATACCATCTAAAGCCTCTTTGTTAAAAAAAAAAAAAAAAAGGCATATAGAAGATTTATTTTTTTCTTCTCCTCTGAGGTTTTCCCCTTGCTCGTTTCTACATTATACTCTTGCTAGAGTCACCTAAGTTTAGTAGCATTCAATGATGGGCCAGGTGCCATGCTAGGTTTTTTTCCCTCTACTAATTATCTTGTTCAGATCTATGGAGAATTACATTAAAATGTTTAAAATAAACTCTTCTTATTTTACAAAGGAAGGGACTGAGGTTTGTGGTGGGTGTTAGATGACTTTTCCAAGGTTAGCAAGTATTTTCATTAGAGGTTCATGGGCCCCCAGACAACCTGGAAATAAAGGAAATAATGTTGCCCTTTGAAAATGAAGCTAAATATCTAATAGATCTGAATGGATTATCTTGAAGATACATGTAACATCTACGCCAGGCAGGACTATGCCTGGATTGATGCTACTATTAATAAAGAAAGAATGTGTTAAATAAAAGTAGGTTGGTAAGAAACTGAATCATAAAAAAGAAAAATCAAATAGGTAATCTTATTGTAGCTGAAGAAATAAAGACCTTTTTAACCTCAGACACTTAAAAAAAAAAAAAGAAGAAGAGGAAGTAAAAGCAGACCATTTCTCCAGGGTAACCTCAAACAGAAGCAATATAAATGGCATCAATTGCACAGATCAAGATTCACTCTTGATCTCAGAAAGAGAACCATTGTGGATCCAAACACTTCTCCCCAGTAATGAATGAAGCCTATGGTGATGGAGTATAAGTGTTTTCCTCAATGAATCAAATACTAACTGTCCAATAGAATATTGGGATACGATGGAAAGGATCTCTTTTATGCTGTCTAACACCTTGTCGCTAGCAGCTATTGAGAACTTGAAATGTGGGTAGTATGATTGGGGAAATTGATTTTTTTATTTTATTTGTTCTAATACGTGTAGATTTAGATAGCCAGGTGTGGCTGGTGACTGCCATACTAGGTAGTGCAGGACTAGACCTTCTGCTGCGCCAGTCTTCACAGAGCTTAGATTTTTCTCCTAGTGCAGCAATATGGAGCTGCACCTGGGCTAGTTCCAAAGACTAGGTTTGGACCTCAGAATTCAGACCTGGTGGGTGGATATGATGGCCCACTGTCCCAGCCCAGACTATGTATGACCAGGTCTATATATTTCCTTTATCAAAGCCATTTACATCAGAAGAAAAAGCCATCACTATTTGCCTTAAATTCTCCCGAGATCCTGGCAGACCAGTGGTTTAACTATTATTCATTCCAAATGTCAAAAACTTTATATCACTTAAGAAGATAATTTTACACCTTCAAGTATTCTTTTGCTGTATCTGTCGACCAGTTCAGTGCTGCCTTCTAAATAAGGGTACATTTTGAGTAATCATGTACCTTATCATCTAATTATAGAGCATGGATAAAGCTTTGGTTTCTAATTTCTTTTAAAGAAGAGAATGTTCTTTACATTTTTTTATCCCAAATATTATCATACATGCTAGATTTATTGATAAATCTCTAAACACTGCCTGGCTGCATCCAAGCAGCTTACGGTAAGAGGGTAACCTGTGGAACCAACAAAACCGATGTGAGTTCACTCACGAGTGGGGATGTGGATCAGTCAGTCTGTCAGGGAGCAGTGGGTTAAACCCAGAAATCCTAGAACTATCCTTGCTCTAATTTCAAGTTTAACTGACTGCTTTCTAATATTTTGCAAGTCCAGGAAGTTTACGTAAAGGAAGAGGACATGTTGGTCGATCTGGTGGAAATATCGGGCCCTTTGTAAATTATAGCTTTCCATGTAAATTCAGGAATTGGAATTCTAGTATTACAGACCAGTTTTTGGAGAGGTTTGCTTGCATGAATCACAGTCCTGGTGACTGAGGGTCCTATAAATCTGACAAGCTTGGATTTCAGTGCTTTTCAGGTTGAGAGCCCAACCTTTGGATAGGAGGCATTCCAAGGAAAAAGCCACCTAATGGGGTGTCTGCAGCCCTAGTTGACTTCACCTGAGTTCTTGTTACTCCCACAAATGGCCTCAAAGAAAGACACACAGCAGGCTTCAGATTTTAAACTAGCATACTTTTCAGTGCTACCAATGGGTTAAAAGTAATCTTAAGATTTGAGCCCCACCTTATCGAATAATAGCTTCAAGTTTTAGAATGCATAAAAGTCACTTGGAAAGCGGTTTTAAAATGCAGATTTCTGGACCCTACCACCCCAGCGATTTTGATTCAGTCCATTTGAGGTTAAGACTTGGAATCTTCAATTTCTCAAACACCCCAGGATGTCTGTGGATCGGTCTTTCAGAAATACTGAGTCAGCAGATTAAACAGAAAAGTGTCCTTATTGAGCTCATCATGATACAGTCTCATCAAATTTTCTCTACACAGTGGGGAACAAGACTCCTACCTCTACCTAATGTTAATGGAATTCTACGGAAAATGACTTCTTTGTTCAAATAAGTTTGAGAAATGCTAGAGTGAGTCAAGTTACGTGGGTTTCATTTCCGCGGGACTTGTGTGTGTGTGTGTGTGTGTGCATATGTACTCATACACTTATAAAGTGGGCAAGAAGGGACTTGATCAGAAGCAATTCACAATTTCACACATATACTTGACCACGAGACCCTTGTTTCCACAGACTACTCATCCACATAAGACACTTTTGGAAAGGTTGCCCTGGGTATAATAAAATCAGAGTTGAACACCAGGAGGCAGTCAGTAGTGTAGACGAGTGGCTTCAAAAGCTAGCATTACAGAGAACTAGAGGGTCATCGCAGACAGTAACTATGTTTTTCCCTTTTCTGAACAAAACAAACATTTACTCAAGGTAATTATTTTTCTTTTTTTTAATTTTTAAAATTTATTTTTGGCTATGTTGGGTCTTCGTTGCTGCACACAGGCTTTCTCTAGTTGCGGCAAGAGAGGGCTACTCTTCCTTGCGGTGTGCCAGCTTCTCATTACGATGGCTTCTCTTGTTGCAGAGCACGGGCTCTAGGCGCGCGGGCTTCAGTAGTTGTGGCACATGGGCTCAGTAGTTGTGGCTTGCGGGCTCTAGATTGCAGGCTCAGTATTTGTGGCGCATGGGCTTAGTTGCTCCGTGGCATGTGGGATCTTCCCTGACCAGGGATCGAACCCGTGTCCCCTGCATTGGCAGGCAGATTGTTAACCACTGCGCCACCAGGGAAGTCCCATGAAGGTGATTCTTGTTGCAGTGGGGGGAGGGGTAAATTAGGAGTTTGGGACTGACCTAAACACACTACTACATATAAAATAGATAACCAACGAGGACCCACTGTAAAACAGAGGGAACTATACTCTGTTTTATAATAGCCTATAAGGGAAAAGAATCTGAAAAAAACCCCCACATATATATGACTGAATCACTTTGCCGTACACCTGAAACTAACACAACATTGTAAATCAACTATACTTCAATTAAAAAATACAAAAAAATGATAGGAAAGTTAAAAGTATTTCACGTGTATAAAAATTTCAGGGAATATTCAGTAAGAATAGGGAATGAATGCAATGTATGATTTATTTCCTAAAACCCCAGAGATGGGGAATAGGCTGCAATTTTGGTACCCACTGTAATGTTTTCAAAGGTTGCTTCAGACAGAATTGCAAGGGATTCCAAGGCAGAGTTCAGGCCCCACGGAGAGAGATTACAGTAGGTGACTAGTGATCTCTTCCATAGAAGTAGGAGGGAGTGAAAACAGGGTGACTTCCAACTTTTTTCTTAGCCGTGGAGGGAAAAATTAAACACAAGAATGAGAGGTGACCTCAGTCATCTTAGACTGAATGTCAATGCCATTCAAGCCAACTGAATACAAATCCGATTGATGAACAGTTAAGGATTGAACTTTGTGGCATGGATTTTTAATTTTGGATTTTGAATATTTCCCACTAAGGTTCTCATTAATATAAGACTTTTTAGACTACATTTTCCACCCTTTTAAGTCAGGTAATAATGAATCTAAACACATTGAAAAGAAAAAAATACAATTTTGGAAGGAAGGATTTAGTATTTTCTTTTTTTTTTTTTTTTTTTTTTTTTTGCGGTACGCGGGCCTCTCACTGCTGTGGCCTCTTGCGGAGCACAGGCTCCGGACGCGCAGGCTCAGCGGCCCTGGCTCACGGGCCCAGCCGCTCCGCGGCACGTGGGATCCTCCCGGACCGGGGCACGAACCCGTGTCCCCTGCGTCGGCAGGCGGATTGCCAACCACTGCGCCACCAGGGAAGCCCTAGTATTTTCTTTTTTGGTGGTTCTTCTGCAATCTTCACGTGCAGGTGTCATAGCATTGTAGCTCAAATTAAATTCAGAGCCTATTCCTAGAACAGACACAGAGTCAGGGGCCAGTGAAGATGCTGACGGGCTGCGGCCGAAATCAAGAGCTCCAACCTTGGCCGTCAGCGATTTTATCGCGAGGCAGTGTGTGGCCACAGAGTGTGGTTCACGTCTCTGCTGCCTTACCTCTCGAGCCCTAGAGGAAGATCTGAACTAAAAACAGAGTGGTGGCTGCTTAGTTCCCTCCAGGAAGCCAGGTTTGCTGCTCCAGTGGACAGGACACGGACGCAACTTAAATGAGCAAAGATGTAATGTGACCTTTCTTAGCAGCTCCTGAGGTTAACAAGAGAATGGAAATGCCAGATCTGCACAGACAGGCTGAGTAGCAAACTTGAGCTGAGCAACATGCAAACCAAAGCTCTCTCTCCACAAACTGGGAAAAAAGTATCTGCTACAAAATGAGAGAAAAGAAAAAACACAATCTGGGTATGTCTCACAAAACACCTGCAAGTGTAGATGGAAATAATAATGAGTTCACACTTTATTCACATTCTACAGTACCTTATTTCCTTCCCCGAGTGATTTGAGATTGTGTTTGTCTTGATTTGGCTAAAGAGGAAGTTAAAACTCAGAAGGTCATAAATAATTTCAAATGTCATGCAAGCTAGAAAGTGCCTCAACTGGGATTTGAACTCGGGTCCCTGTAATCTGAAGTCTGGGTTATTTGAGTGAACCCTGTCACCTCTGTGGAGGAGCCCACACTATAGCTCAACTGGAACACAAGGGGACAATACCAGAAAAGGCCTCACTCCATAGCAGAGTCTCCGTGCTCAGAAATGAGAGCATCTGTTACACTCCCTAAGTCTCTGCTTCTCAAACACCAGCTCCAGTTTAATTGAACTGGGTGACTTTTACAGCAAAAGTAAGAGAACCTTATAAACATGTCCAAATGGCTCAGCATCCTGGATAATCCAGGCCCTGCTGGTGTCATGTCTGGTCACGCTACTTGTGGGTTCTAGAGACCATGGCAGTGACCACGGCCATGAGGGCTATCTTGGACAGTATGAGACTCCACTGGAAAAATACAACCTTGGAGGAGTCAGGATAATAAAACTCGGGAGGGGGGATTGATGAACCCAATCATAATCATAACCTGTGCCCTTCTTGGCTTGTATTATATGAGTGTTTTTTTTTCTTTTGTCAATGAAATCCTTTATTCCACCAAATAAAATCATAGGACTGCCTATAACAGATGAAAGCAATATTTGAAGATCAAACTAAATATTTCTAAACTTGGTCTGTGAAAACATGGAAGCACTTTGGCCCAGGGGTCACAGGTTACAGTCAGATGTTAGCCTTAGCACCCTTTCATGTGGCTTCTCTGTTTTGGTTGCTAAATATTTAGAAAATCTTGATTCACACAAGTAAGTAGTTGCCGTTTGATACGAGTTTTGAATACCTTGTCTTGCAATAGCAGATATTTTTCTTTGACTTACCCAGAAGAGTTCAAAAGTAAGGGTAACTTTTTTTATTTCAGATTTGAGAACTGTGTGCTTTCCTCATAAATACGGAAGCCAGATAAATTCCTAGTCAGTGTCATCGCTTTCTATAATATCATCACCTCCACAGTGAAGCCAAACAAACTGAAATATTGAAGTTTGGAGCAGAGAAAGGTTTATTGTAAGGTCAAGCATGGAGAATGGGTGGCCCATGCCCTCCCCCGCCCCCAAACTCCTATCTCCACAAAGGGTTTCAGCAAAGCATTTTTAAAGACAGGATGAGGGAGGGGCGTGGTTAGTTGTTGCAAACTTCTTGGTGTCACAATCCTTTGTTCTTGCAGCTGCCCAGGTAGGTCTGGTTACAATGTTCCTATAAACCTCCAACAAGACAAATGTTACTCCCTGTTCTGCAAATTTTTATCTCTATATGAATGAACAGTGTTACACCTTTAAAGGAGCCCTGAGAATGGGCTATCCTATATATTTCAGGCTATAGGCAATATTCTTTTACAAAAGGTGCAGAGCCAGCCTGACTAAGCACAGGAAAAGGAACCGATCTAATATGGAGTCAGATTTGTTCTTTCCTATAATATGGCATTATTTTGATGTTGCATTCATCTTGTTCTTACTTTGTTATTATGCAGGGAAAGAGCATGTGGCCAGCAGATGTTCCTGGGCTTGGCTGGGTTAAAGTGGATTTAAGTGGGTTAAAGTAAGTGTAGCAGTGCTGCCTTCTCAGCCACCCTACCTGCAGGGGCCTGAGCTGACCCGAAGAGACCTGGCCAGTGCGGTGTGACATCCTTCCCCATTGATCACACTAGTATCGTCTTATCTCCATCATCACACAGTGGAAGCAGGAGACGATTCACAGCAAGGTCTCCAGGGTTAACCTGAAGCACAAAACTGGCATATTGTTAGTGCAGTGTGTTAAAATCTGATACATAACACATTGTTTTTTAAATTTAAAATTTAAGAAAACAGAAATGTATGCAAAAAAAGGGGGAAAACCACTACAGTTTGCAACCCCGGGATTGAAATAGCTCTCTACCGGAGTCTAGGCCCTAGCTATTCACAGCAGTGTGAGGGCCAGCAGCCTTGGCACCTCCAGGGAGCTTATAATAAACGCAGAACCTTAGGCTCTACCCCAGACCCGCTGTATCAGAGTTCACATTTTAAACAAAATTTGAGAAGCCCTGAACCGGATGATAACATTGCACCCATTCATAGTGGGGTCTGAATGATGTCCTAAAAGTTAAGAATAAGACCATTCTAATAATCCACTGGTCACATTTATTGCACAGACGCAACATAACAATTGAGATGCCTTCTAAATGATGTTAAACAAAATCATTCTCCTACAAGGCACACAAAACCTTTTACCTAGCTGATAATGAAGTAGAAAAAACAGACCAGATTTCTCTCCCATGAAATGCAGAGCCCATCTATAAATCACGTGTGTGCTCTTTCCATTTTAATGAAGCACGTCTATGCTATGGAGACAAATGGATTGATTAGAGAAATTTGATTCCATGTGATTTAGTCAAAATGACGCACATCAGGTTAATAGGGAGTTTTCTTCCCTTGTGATTTTTAAAAACATATTCTTTTATTACTTGGAGAAGGGAGATATGTATCTTTGCCTCTAAAGTAACCAGGTAGCTATGATTTGCTATTAGATTCCTGGCCTCCAGTTGCTTCTCACAGTAACAAGTATTGGAATGGGTAACACTGACAAATTCTTCATCCTGTGCTTTGAACAAATGGCTTTTGAGGAGAGCTGAGCCTCTCTTGGTCAAAAACTTGAAGAGAGGACCTTCCCATCTTGCTATTCATTCTCCACCAAAGGCTAGTGCAGGGAGGAGAAGTGGACACTTTGGGTGCCCGGCTCTGTCTTGAACCCCAGCAGGACTCCTGGGATCACCGATGTGCACTGCAAACTTATTTGACCCTGATTGCTTTGTCCATTATCTGGGGATCTTCTCAGCAACTATTGACAATTAACTGCCTGCTGTGAACTAGACTTGGAAAATTTAGAAAACTGACTTCTGACACTTTCCTTTTTATTCCCTTAATTCCTTAATGTCTACACCTGCTGTAATTACAGCAAAATTCAATTATAATGAAAATCCAACCGTGGGGGTAAAATAGGATTGTGGTAATTGTTAGAATGGAGAGGCATAGAAATAGGTTTCAAAAGCTTTCAGAAAAGCTATCTAACCAAAACAAGATCAATGCGGTTGGCTGCTAATTAAAGCAAACAGACAAAGGAACGAAGGCAACCTGGCTGATTTTTTTTTTTTTTATGTATGAGCTTTATTAAAAGGCTTACATTAAGTCAGCTTGCATTTTGAGGACTGTTGAAATGTTTTGTTCTTCTGTCTCTAAGGAAAGCATATAGAAATTGAAACTGACCTTCAACTGTATAAAGGAGGGATGAGAATTCTTAAAAAGGGAGGTAACTCCATGGAGCTTAAATACATTCAGACTCATTTATAGATAACCACTTATCTGAACATTTGGGAATTCCAGAGGCCTGTCGATGGATGTTCTATTCGTTTCAATCGGTAATGGGAAAAGGAGAAGAGGACAATTTGAAGTGAGGAAAAATATTTCTGTAGGTGTTGATATAAATGTACTGAACACTTTTTAGACGGATTTCTCTTTTAACAGATGACTTTATTTAGATGCTTTTGAGTTGGGAATGTTTTGGGGGTGCACATGTTTCTAAAGATTGCACACGTCTAAATAACTGCAGTAAAGACAGGCATCCAGGCACACACAGTTAACGATTGGGCTTATTTTCTTAGGCAAAGACCATTTTCTTTAAATTTTTACAAGTGATTTAAAATATTTATGGATTGATAGATGGTCATAATGAATGGTGATCATTAGGATTTTATTACCAGATGGGCTTTTTTCCAAAGGAGCAGAGGTCTCGCGCATGGAATTTTATTTGCAGAGTTTAATGAGGGAAGTTTAACGAGGGTGATCTATTAGACCTGGCTTTGAATGCCTGCTTTGCCCGAGCAAAGCAGGTGAGCTGGGACCTCACTGAGCCTCCCGTAGCTTTATGTAGAAGACGCATTCACCTGGACTTCTTCTCCTGACCAGCTGGTAGCATCCCTGGGCTAAGAATGTGTCTTGGGACAGCTTGACTATCAATTCCTAGTGACCATTTTCTAAGTGGAATGAGTTTCTCTTTGCTCTTGTCCAATAGCGAAATAAAATGTGAACATCAGCTCATGGATATATTTCTTTCTAGTTTCATTGTAAAATAAATGACCCCCCCACAGAGATATATAAAGAGTAAGATGGTACTTTTATTCTCACAGTTTGTTATTAACAGATTATCAATTTGGTCTATTTACTTCCAGACCTTTTTCTCTCTCTATAATAACAACAAAGACAATCACAGCAGAAACTACACAAGTTACTCTGCAATGTGTTTTATGTACTCAATAGTATATTTTACATGAAGAACTTTCCAGTGTATGTATTCATTTTAATTTCCTCATAGCATTCCATAGTGTGGACGTACCATTATTTATTTAAACATTCCCAAAATGGTGAAGTATGTTTCCATTTTTAAATTGTTAATAATGATAATAATTTTACATATATCTTTGTGCATGTAAGAAAACACTTCTGGGGCATTATTCCAAGAAGTGGAATTGCTAAATCAAAGCAGATTCATAATTTAAGGTCTGGAAATGCCACTATATCCATGGCAATGGTCTTCACACTCTGCATGAACAGTGAGGAACATAACAGGGAAACATTGGCCAAGGTTATGGAGGGGGAATGTGTTAAACAAGAAGAAATACCCAGAAAAGGTAAAGAAAATAAAAAGAAAAACCCCAATATTTAAAAAAAAAAATATATATATATATGCAAGTAAAGGGAGGTAACTCTTTTCCCCTCACACTTGCATATTAAGAAAAATAAAATAAAATCCAAGATTTCCTGGTTATAAGGAAAAAGATTCACCTAAATACTGTTTAGGGGAGTTTAGGGCATTTTGGAGGAAATTTTGGCTAGCAGATTAAACCTAAAATTTGTTATTTTCACCAAAAAGTACCCTTTAAGGTGACAAAGAGACCCACAGAAGCGGGGTATCAGAGACAGAATTCAGTGCTTCAGGCTCAGCAAATGGAAGCCACTCCCAGGGATGCTCTGGGCATTGTGCAGAGCCTGATGGGAGAGCAGGGAGCAAAGGTGGGGTGCGGCCAAGGTCTGGTGCTGTTTACAAAGGATGAATTTTGTAGGCAGGTTAGATTGTTCACAAGTTTATTTTTTGTTTCAAAGAGTTAGATTAAATTTCTCAGAATTACAAATTCAAAACCCTGTTGTTTAAGCTTTTTCAAAATTCAGCTTATAAAATTGTATTCTATGTATAAGTCTAGCAAGTATCAGCAATCAAATTGCAGACTTTGAATAATGCTTAATGCCATTTATGGATTTGATTAATTAAATGCCTTCAAATATTGTAAACTACATTTTTTTGACTTTTTGAAATTTATTTTATTTATTTTTTATACAGCAGGTTCTTATTAATTATCTATTTTATACATATTAGTGTATATATGTCAATCCCAATCTCCCAATTCATCCCACCGCCACCGCCCCCCGCCACTTTCCCCCCTCGGTGTCCAGACGTTTGTTCTCTACATCTGTGTCTCTATTCCTGCCTTACAAACTAGTTCATCTGAGCCATTTTTCTAGATTCCACATATATGCGTTAATATACGATATTTGTTCTTCTCTTTCTGACTTACTTCACTCTGTATGACAGTCTCTAGATCCATCCACAAATGACCCAATTTATGTTATGTTTTATTTACTCTCCAAGTAGTTTAATTTATGGTATTAAAAAACAGAATACCAAATATTTATCAAAGTTAAATATTCAGAAACATGAACATTTAACTTTGGTGAAGTTAATTTATTTGAGATGTTCTAATAAGTAAGATTTTTAGATCTAAATCAGTTATCTTACACTTTTTAAATTGGAGTTTACAAGGCTCATACTTAAATAGGCCAAGTTCCCTTAAAAATTATAAATATCAAATGATTATTAAGAAAATCTTTTCAAGGTTTTAATAGAATCTTGCTACAAGAAGAAAAAAAATACCTATCTCAGGCCAATTCAAAGCTCCAACTCTTGGCAGGTCCTATTTTATGAAAAAGGAAAAATTAGATATTCCTTGTTAGACATAACAAAAATAGTCAATTAATGATTATTAAACTTCTTGACTTGATGCAAGACTATTTAATGTCCTAAGTAATCTTCCTCTTAAGGGTTACAGTCTACTGACATTGCTCTTAATCTTATTAAAATTCACTGTAAATATGCTTAAAGAATTTTTTCAAAGTCAAGAATGCTAGTTTCATCCCAGAAAGATGCATGATATAGAAGTTTCTGGAAAAGACCACCTTTGGGACCATTTTTTTTTTTTCTTTCAGTACCATATTCCTTCTTCACCCAAAAATATTAATACTAAGGCTATGATTATCTTAAGCTGTTGATACTGAGTTTATGAATTTTGGGGATTAGAAATTTTATGCCTAAAGTAGACACTTATTATGCTAAGAGATGAACATGCAGACATTATCCTTGTTGGTGGTGCTCCTGGACCACTCTGGCCCCTATGCTCAGTCAAGTGCTCCACACCATTGATAGTGGGCTGGCCATGAAGTCTGTACCCTGTATTCGAAGACAAATGCATTTCTGAATGCATTTTCCATTTTGCTTAAGACTGTGATGAGTCTCTGCATTTTTCTATATTTTTGTAAGATTAGAGAGTTCTTAAGTTTATGTTAAATAATAGGTTAAAATTTTGAATTTTTGAGTAGGCTAAAAGGCTGTGTCTGGCTTGCATTAATAACTTATAAGGCCCTTCGACCAAAAGCAGGCAGAGTCTAGAAAGAATCTCATTAACTCAGATAGACTTAGCGAATACAGAAAATAGTCTTTGTTATCTGAAAAAAATAAAATAAAAACAAGAGCAGAGCAGGGACAGGGGTCATCTTCTTAGCTACTTATTTAAAGATTTCACAAATTAGTAATAAAAAGTGGTTGAAATAGAATCAAAACCTTCTTTCCCCACCCTTCACCACTGTATGAAATTTATAGAGTAAATTATATATCATATATATATGATATGATATATATATATGATATAGCATATCATTATGCTAATTATATAATAAATATATACTTGATTCTCTCCTGTGGATTTATTTATTCCCAATTAACCCATTTGTCATGGCCAACAAGACCTCTTCTCCCACCAAAAATATATTTTAAGAACTCTAAACTGACAGCTCCAAGTTTGCTAACTCGTTTCTGAAATCAGCGGGAAACTGTGTGAATTCCCCACTCCCTCTCACCCTTTGCAGAAGTGATGCTGTAAGATGCATGCTTGGAGTTCACTTTAAGGAGGTAGATCACATGGCATTTGGTGGTGGAAAGACTGCACAGTGCTTGAGAGTACAGGCTTCAGTGACAGGAGGCATGGCTCCATCACTTCATACGCGGACAAGTTATTTACACTCATCTTGTCTTACTATCTTCATCTGTAAAACAGAAAATAACACATTAAAGCTACATCTCAGATGTGATCATGAACACATGTCGAAGTTTCCTTTCAAGGGGAAAGACTTCAAGAAAGCCAAATCCACAACGTCCCAATCTTGGTGGAGATATTTTGTAGGAGACTAACCATGAATGTTTGGTTGAATGTGATTAGGTTAGTCACAAGGCTGGTTAAAGATCACTGCACTCTTTAACATCTGGTTAAAGGTAACAAGAGCTAGATGGGTAAATTGAATTTCCCAAACAGACTTTTTATCTCATTAAAACTTATCAAAAATTGTACACAGACTTAGCAGGAATGCTAGACATGTCTTCAAAGGAGCACTAAGTTGCATCATTTCAAAAGCATCTCCAATTTGTAGAAAATTATCTCTGTAAGTAATTCAGAGATTGTACTTACAAGTAATGAAAAGAAATTGCATCATTTACTCGTAGCCTTAAAGGCCACTAAAGAGGATCGCATTCATGGTGTCCATCTTACTTCTTCCCTCCTGCACCTGGGTTTCTGTCTCCTCTCTTTAAATTGCTTCTTGCCTGTGGTTGCACAGAAGGCTCCCTTTACGTGTCTCAAGATTTCTTCACTTAAAAAAAGGTGAAGCTCTTTGTCTCCCCTCTACCCCACTCAGCTCTTATTGTGCTGCTCAGGGTCAGGAAGGTAATAGTAAAGGTGAGGTGATAGGCTGTGGTTAGCTGAAGAGGCTTAGCTAAATGAGGACAGCTTCGGCTGGCTATTGCACCCCAGACATACGAAGTTTATTTATTTATGCAATCAACAGCCACTTACTGAGTGCCCACTCTGTTTACTATATTGCATACTCAGTGAACAAAATAGAAAACAACTTATGCCCTTACGGAGATTACCTTCCTTTGTGGGAAGACAGGTAACAAATCATAGGCTTAATGAATAAGCAGAGTGTATATTGTGTTAGAAGACAGGAAGTGCTAAGGATGAAAAAGTAAGGGAGGCTGGGAAAGAGGATTGGAGGTGCTGAGTGAAGGAGAGTTGCAATTTTATTTTATATATTTTTTTAAATTGAAGTATAGTTGATTTACAATGCTGTGTTAGTTTCAGGTGTACAGCAAAGTGACTCAGATATCTATCTATCTATCTATCTATACACATACACACTCACATATATATATATACACACACATACACGCTCATATATATATTATATATATATATGTATTCTTTTTCAGATTCTTTTCCCTTATAAGGTATTACAAAATATCGAGTATAGTTCCCTGTGCTATACAGTGGGTCCTTGTTGGTTATCTATTTTATATATAATAGTGTGTATCTGTTAATCCCAAACTCCCAATTTATCGCTCCTCCCCACTTTCTCCTTTGGTAACCATAAGCTTGTGTTCTATGTCTCTGGGTCTATTTCTGCTTTGTATGTAGGTTCATTTGTATTATTTTTTGAAATATTCCCACATATAAGTGATATCATATGATATTTGTCTTTCTCTGTCTGGCTTACTTCACTTAGTATGATAATCTCCAGGTCCATCTTTGTTGCTGCAAATGGCATTATTTTATTATGTTTTATGTCTGAGTAATATTCCATTGTGTCTATATACCACATCTTCTTTATCCATTCATCTGTCGATGAACATTTAGGTTGCTTCCATGTCTTGGCTACTGTTAATAGTGCTGCAACTAATCTGTTTTTTGTTTTTGTTTTTGTTTTTTTTTTGCAGTGAATAGTAATGCATGTACCTTTTCGAATTATAGTTTTCTCCAGATAAATGTCCAGGAGTGGGATTGCAGGATCATTTAAGTAGCATGATTATGGCAGGCTTCCTTGAGAACACCGTTTTATCAGAGACAAGAAGGAGGTGAGGAGTGGGCCATGTAGACATGTGGGGGAGAGCATCCTGGGCAAAGAGAACTTCAGTGCAAAGACCCTGACAAAGCAGCATCCCTGGTGTGCTTGAAGGACAACAAGGAGTCCAGCATGGCTGGGGGAGATGTAGAAAAGGGAGAAGAGTAGGGATGAATTTGGAGAAGTGATGGGGGTACATATCAGCAGGAATGGTAGGTCATTTAAAGATGTTGCTTTTACCTTGATTGAAACAGAAAGCCCTTGAAGGGTTTCAATCTGCTTTAGATGTTAATAGGATCTCTCTTGCTCTTGTGTTGGGGACATACTGAAGGGATCGGAGATGGAAGCTGGTAGACCAGTTGGCTGATGATCACAGTTGTTCAGGCAAGAGTTGCTGGTGACTCAGACCAGAGTGGTAGCAGGAGGTGATGAGAAGCGGTCAGATGCAGAATAGATTCTAAAAGCAGAGCCAGAGACATGTACTCGTCCCTCAGATGAGGGCTGTGAGGGAAGGGGGGGACTTGCAAGTGTTCGGGTCTGGAGAGTGCTAAGTATGGAGTTGCCCTCCTCTGATAGTGAAGGATGTGAGTAGAGAACTTGGGGGGCAGGAGGCAAAGTATGAGATCAGAAATTCAGGTTTGGAACATCTGACACCCAAGTGGAACTTTGAAGCAGGCAGCTGGATTTATGGGTCTGGAATTCAGGAGAGAAGACTGAACTTGAAATATAAATTTGGAAGTCACTGGCATGGAAAATCATGAGAGTTGCAATGACTGTTCTCAGTAATCTGATCTTCGTTTAAGAGAAGCCAAAAATTCATATTGATTCTTTGAAACTTTCTAAATTATAAACATACTGACTGTATTTTCCAAAACTATTTTGATTCTCCCTTCTTTCTTAATGCTTTTCCCAGGGTTGATCTGCTCCAGCTGGAAACTTGTGCTTGGCCTCAGTGAAAGCTAAGTTAGGGAAAGAACCACTCCGATCTTTCTCAAGGAAAAGGGCAGGGGTCCCTTTGTTCTTCCTAATGCCCAGGGGGGCAAAGTGTATTTGGCAGAAAATATGCTTGCCAGGATGCTTGAAACTGGACTCTAGTCTTTGGAGTAGGTCAATCTCTCAGTATTCTATAAAATACTCTCTTCTTTGAAGCAGCTTATCTAGCTGTCTCCCTTGCTATGCATCTTTAAGGAGAGACATTTTCTTTTCCTTCATATCTCCCTGCGAACAAAAAAGCACATCACCAAACAACTGTGAGCCAGAGCCATATGCCACGGAAGGCTGGACGGGACCATTAATGAGGTCCGTGGGCCTCTCCGGACAACTCTTCCTCCCACTTCATCTCTTACCTGGATGGTCCACAGCTCCAACTAGCAATGAGCCTTCTCTTTTGGAAGAAGTTTTGATTTCGGGGAAAATGATACATTCTCATATAAAACTCGTATAACACTTTTGTCCCGGTTATATTTTTTTCTTTTCTCCTTCCATTCCTAATTCTTTTCTGCCTTTTCTTCAACTCTTTCGTTCATCTCCCTTCAAATGATGCACATCCTACTTTTAGAAATACGCAAACAGCTTCTGATGCGTGTGCCCTGCTGTCCGAGTCCTTGCTGGCACACATCATGATGCTTCTTTGGGCTTCTGGAGAGTATGACATCAACAGTTGTGTTTATGCTGAAAGCTCTGTTTATTAAACATCGTACACCACAAGAAGGTACATCTGATTCAGCTATCTATGAAATATCATTAGGATTTTAGAAGATAGTTTTTCAGCATGATTATCTCGTAGCAAATTGAATTCAGTGCCTTACACCTAAGATTGTCACTGGCCTCACACTTAATGAGTTCTATTCACTTACATGTTTCCACACTGACCTCTTTCTGTGTTCATGTCTCAAGTGCTCAGTGTATACCAAGTAGAGAGAAAAAGAAACAAAACACCAGTTAAAATGAACTGATTAAAGAACACGGAAATTATACTCCCAAAACTGCCCTTTTTAAATAAGCCAGTTGGGGTTACACATCTTTTATTTTGAGTGTCTGCTTTACAAATGAGTTTTTCTAATCACAGTGTGCGTTGAACCAAAATGAACCAAGCTCAAAGGCAGCCCTGCAAGTATTCATTCAATTTTTTCTCGTTCTAGGAATATTAGATGTTTTTCCTTCCCCAAGTACTCTTTTTCCCTCTCAGAAGTACATCATTTTTTTTGAGTGACCATAAACAAATGAATTTCTAGCCTACATATCCGTTGGTAAATTGAGTTTAGTAACACTGTAATACAAGGTCTGTGTGAGGCTTTTTAAGTATGTTCAAAGTACCCAGCTAGTCCTTATACTTTTCCACAAGATCCCTCCTCCTACACGCCCCACTTAGCTTGGCAACATTGAGTTTTAAAAATATTTTAAAGTGTAAAATTGTAAGGAAAAATGTGTTTCTATTGCTGTTTGTATTTATAGGATGCTGATTTACAAAAAGTTAAGATTGTTAGTTGGAAATAAGAGAATCCCAGCTCAAGCTATAGCCTGAATAAATAGGGGGTTTTCCCAGAAAGATCTTGGGTTGTCTCACAGAATCTAAGCTCGATTAAAACAACCAGCCCGGGATGATGGAACTGTTCTGTATCCTAGAACTGAAAATCAAACGAAGAAAAACAACCAGCCCTCAGAAAGTTCAGGGATGCAACCTAATCTTGGAAACAGCAGAGGTCCGCCGTACAAATATTGTCAGGATTCTCTCCGTCTGTCTTTTCTGCTGCATTCTGGACCTCAGCAGTTTTTTTTTCCTCTCTCTTTTTCACTGCAGATAAACTTTCTTCCCATGGCCGAAAACATGGCCAATGAGAACTTCAGAGTTTTTATTTTATAGCTGCAGTCATCAAAAAAGGGGCTGATCTGAACTTTCTTGGTGCCCAAACCAAAAGAACTATAGGATAACTACCTACTAACCTGGCTTTGCTCAGCTTTCCATCTTTAAAGCAATTAACTTTTTGTTGGTGGAGGGAGGGGAACAGTAGTACCATTGTTTGTCAGTCATGGAATCTGACTCATGTGTCTCTCTGTGTGTGTGTGTGTGTGTGTGTGTGTCTGTGTGTGTGTGTCATTGGGGGAGGGGAGTGGGATGGGGTGTGATAGAGCAGCCATAGATATGTCATGTAAGAATTTGAGAGGTTCAGAGGGGAAAGATTTTGAGAAAAGTACACTGCAGGAGAAGCAGTATTCAGAAACAAGGAGTTCTGGATGCAAAAGAAGAAAAGGTGTGGAGGAGGGTGGGCCTTCACAGGCTCTCTATCAGGGCACACCCAGAGGCAGAGGTTCTTGCTTGGATTTTGTTCATGAGGACACTGATGCTTTCATGTGTCTCTGTGTGTGTGTGTGTGTGTGTGTGTGTGTGTGTGTGTGTCATTGGGGGAGGGGAGTGGGATGGGGTGTGATAGAGCAGCCATAGACATGTCATGTAAGAATTTGAGAGGTTCAGAGGGGAAAGATTTTGAGAAAAGTACACTGCAGGAGAAGCAGTATTCAGAAACAAGGAGTTCTGGATGCAAAAGAAGAAAAGGTGTGGAGGAGGGTGGGCCTTCACAGGCTCTCTATCAGGGCACACCCAGAGGCAGAGGTTCTTGCTTGGATTTTGTTCATGAGGACACTGATGCTTCAAGTTTATCTCACTTCCCCACAGCACAAGGTTACTGGTGGCGGGGGGTTGGGGGGGGGGGCAGAAATCTGTGGTTT
>NC_041215.1:32905805-32921098 GCF_002837175.3 Physeter macrocephalus
TGTGTGTGTGTGTGTGTGTGTGTGTGTCTGTGTGTGTGTGTCATTGGGGGAGGGGAGTGGGATGGGGTGTGATAGAGCAGCCATAGACATGTCATGTAAGAATTTGAGAGGTTCAGAGGGGAAAGATTTTGAGAAAAGTACACTGCAGGAGAAGCAGTATTCAGAAACAAGGAGTTCTGGATGCAAAAGAAGAAAAGGTGTGGAGGAGGGTGGGCCTTCACAGGCTCTCTATCAGGGCACACCCAGAGGCAGAGGTTCTTGCTTGGATTTTGTTCATGAGGACACTGATGCTTCAAGTTTATCTCACTTCCCCACAGCACAAGGTTACTGGTGGCGGGGGGTGGGGGGGGGGCAGAAATCTGTGGTTTATCTGAGTAACAAGCCTGTTTCTTTTCCACCAAGCTGGGTGGGGGAATCCAGAGGAAAGGTAGAATTTGGAGTAGGGAAGGGCTCATTTTTTGGTTTATTTATTGATTGGTTGGATTTTGTGATCATGTTCCAGAGCAAAATTACTGAGTCCCTTTTTCCCCCCCTTTTTCTGTGTTTTTAAGCCTTAGCTGAACACCATGGAGTTATCAAAAGGCTTTTCCCAAACAGAAGCCCTGTCAGCACAACAGTGTGTTTGCTGTGCTGAGCAGAAAATTTCTAATAATATGTCTGGACATATGCAGGAATATTAGTTTCTGGGCTTTGAAACAATCATTGCTGGAGGGTTTCCTACCTATGTAGGACACATAGGGTAAATCATCTTACTTTTCCTTGCCTGACATTTTCGGAGGCTGCACAATGAACCCTTTTGTTGTATTATACCACTTCTGTGATTTCGCTGTTTCTACCCTGTCCCTGTTGAAATTCATGAGATTTTACTTTTCCCGTAAAGATTGTTTTCAAAAATTTCAGTGTTTAGCATTGCTTTCACTCTTAATTTTATTTGTTATACATATTGAGCACTTGCCTGGTTATTTTTTTAGGAGAACAGTACCCGCAGTGTAGAGATTTTAAATCATGTATGTAAGAGATGAAGAGAATTACCGAAAGACACCCTGTAGTAAATTGCTGAGCTGGGATTTGCGTTCAGATATATGTAACCCTGAAGTCTGTGATCTTCGTCCGGAAGAAATGACTGTTGCCTTCACTCCCCTTAGCCCAAGTGACACTTAACGTTTGTCCTTGTTATTTTTGCAGTATAAAATGTTTGTTTTACTTCATTGTGGCCGTGCTTCATATCTTGAATTTTCACTTAATCCAGCCCCAGTCTGTTTTAATCCTTTTTGCTAACATCATTTGTAGTAGCTTTATGATAGCCCATTAATATTATGTACTACAACTTTCCTAAGAAATCGTCTCATGTTGGAAACTTACATGGATTCATCAAGGCATCATTGTGAATAACAATAATTAGCACACATAGTTTTATGTTTTGAAATACATCCTAAAGATAGAGCCATCTAAGGGTGATTTCTGGGTTAACTTATATGAACGTTTCAGAGAGTTTTTAAAATGTATGGTGAAAGTATTTTTCAGAATAGTCATACTGTTTTCATTATAAGTAGTAAAGGCCTCATTTTAAGGGTGTTATTGACTCTGTTAATAATTATAGAATTTCCTAGTATGTTAACTGAACAGATACCATCTTTTCAAATTCATGGGGAGTTTAAAATAGATTCCTGGCCATCACCCAAAAGAGAAGCAGGATTATGACCTCAGTTATTTGCCCCTTTCCCCTTTCCTTTAAAAATGCAAAACCTTTTCAAAATGCAAAATTACATCTTTGTCTATTTTGTTCTACAGTAAGTGAAAAACCTTACAAATTCTGACCACTTCAAATTAACTTTAAGTCAATGAACATGTGCCCTAATGTTGAAACGCTTTATTTAATTGCCTAAATCAACCCTGAGCCTCTTTGCCCAGTAGTACCAGGTGGACCCACCTCTTGTGGTGAGACCATTGTCTTATGTTCACGTATTCAAGTCTCACTCAGGAATGGGAGTATAGCAGACGGATTTCTACCATTAATTCTTGTAGTTGGATATAAGACGTTTTTGTTTTTCCCCTTATTTCAACTGATTTGGTTTATTTTGTTTGATTTTGCTCCATCTCTCAAGGTGTTTGCCAAACTACTGTGAACACGGAGGAAGCTGCTCCCAGTCTTGGATGACCTTCTCCTGTAACTGCAGTGACACAGGTTACGTGGGCGCCACGTGCCATAACTGTGAGTAGACTCATGCCTACCCACAGTAGAATGGGCAAAAATCTACGAATATCGGGGATAATGTCAGGATATATTCAACATGGGGTGGGCACGTTTTATTCATTCCTTCAGTGTGTGTTCCTTTTTTTTTTTTTTTTTTTTTTAATTTTTTGGCTGCGTTCAGTCTTCATTGCTGTGCACGGGCTTTCTCTAGTTGCTGCGAGTGTGGGCTTCTCTTTGGTGAAGCGGTGCGGGGGCTTCTCACTGCAGTGGCTTCTCTTGTTGCAGAGCACGGGCTCTAGGCGTGCAAGCTTCAGTAGTTGCAACACGCGGCCTCAATAGTTGTGGCTCTCGGGCTCAGTAGTTGCGGCTCACCAGCTCTAGAGTGCAGGCTCAGTAGTTGTGGCACATGGCCTTACTCGCTCCACGGCATGTGGGATCGTCCTGGACCAGGGATCGAACCCATGTCCCCTGCATTGGCAGGAGGATTCTTAACCACCGCGCCACCAGGGAAGTTCCCAACGTGTGATTCTTGAGAGCATACTCTATGCCAAACACTGTGGTGAGCATGGAGGATGCACGGATACAAAGCCATATCATCATGAAGCTCAAGGTCTACCAGGAAGACAGACAGGAAATAGGATAAGTGTTGAGGTAGAGGAAAGACAAGGTGCTGTAGGCACACAAAGAAGAGCTCTGAAGTCAACTGCATTGTCTAGATGGGCTAAGTTAGGCTGTGCAATAAACAACCTGCATCTCGGTGGCGTAAGTAATGAACAGTTGGGTCATGCCTGTGTTACCTGCATATCACAGGTCTGCAGGGGACCCTCTTCCAAAGGTGTTCTTATTCTGGGAAGCTGACAGAGACTCCATCATCTGGAATGTTGCCCTGTCAGGGAGAGGGATGCACGAGGAAACATGTGTTTTTAAAAGCTTCTACCTGGAAGTTTCTACTTGGACGCTTCTACCTGGAAGTGGCAAATGTTACTTCCACTCATGGAATCATTGGCCAAATAAAGTCCCATGAGCAGCTAACTTCAAGAGGGTAGAAAGTGTCATCTTCCCATGGTATCTGAGACAATAGAACCAGCATATTGGTGACAAGTACTGACAATGTCTGTGTGTCCATGTTGGGGAGGCTTCAGATAGAAGGTTTGAGCTGATCTCGTGATAGGAATGGGGCAGACAAGGAAAAGAAAAAAGGAAACTGAAACTGCAAGTAGTTTCACATGGCGGGAGAGTTCGGACAGTAAGTGGTAAGAAAGGAAGCAGGAAGTGAGGAACCTGGAGCACACAGAGAATAAGGGGAGAGGAGGAAAAAGTAAAGGAAGAACAGGAGCGCCACGATTTCCATAATTCGATAGTCCTGTCAGGGTCACCAAACAAAAAAAAGCACATGACAAAATAGAGAAGGTTTGCCGTTTGGAGAATTGTATGTCAAACTGTGTGAAATGAACTGTAAGTTTAACTGACAAAGGTGTAATTGGAAGGTGCTGGCTATAGTTGTAGGAGATTTCACAGAAAATGTGAACTTCTAAATTGACTTAGAAGGTAGAGGAGTGGGAGAAGGGCCTTCTAGAATAACGTAAGAGCCAACAAGGCTGGACCTTTTCTGAGGACTTCTGGGAGACTATCACTCAGGGCCAGATCTCGCCTGTTTTCCTTAAGTCCCTGCTGCTCCTGGCGTGGCACTCAGAATGCAGAAAGGGAATGGTAGATGCCAGCTGGGCTAGAATCAGACTCTGATCCAGGATGAACAGCGCTGATGCTCTCATCCCTGCAGACCTCTCAGCCATCCTGTGGCCTCTTCTATGCCTTGTAATGTAACATTCACCAATGGTGACCACAGAGGAGGCTAAGCAAATCAGAGAAGAAATAGCCCATTGGCCATATCATGAGATGACATTATTACTGTTAGTTGCCTGTAGAAGTGAAAAACACTGCCTGGCTTTATAATGATATAACTTACTTAAAATTTTCTATTTAGAGATTTGGAACAGTGAACAACGGACTGAGAGAGATTAGATTTAATTTTTAGCAAACTCTTATACTTGAACAAGGACATAATTTTAACACTCCGGAGCTCATTTTCTCACAGATCCTGTAAAGGAAAACTAACAAAATCTTGTGGACCATTTTAAGGCTAAACTTACAAGTTTCTAGTTAAGATTCTCAGTTAATACCAATCTATAATTTTTTTAAAAATTAATTAATTAATTTTTGACTGTCTTGGGTCTTCGTTGCTGCATGGGGGCTTTCTCTAGTTGCAGCAAGCTGGGGCTACTCTTCACTGCAGTGCACGGGCTTCTCACTGCGGTGGCTTCTCTTGTTGTGGAGCACAGGCTTTAGGCACGCGGGCTTCAGTAGTTGTGGCATGCAGGCTCAACAGTTGTGGCTCACAGGCTTAGTTGCTCTGTGGCATGCGGGATCTTCCCGGACCAGGGCCCAAACCCGTGTACCCTGCATTGGCAGGCGGATTCTTAACCACTGCACCACCAGGGAAACCCCCAATCTGTAAATGTGAGTCCGGTTCCAGAACTATTATCCCTAAACAGCCAAGAACAACATATACTTGGACAGATACATTGTAGGACACAGACAGGACTGTCCAGATTGTATGGACAATGCTCTTGTCAGAAGCTCAGAGGCAACCAGAGTGGCCATCAGTTTAATAGTGAGATGAGAGAAACTTGAAGATTTAAGTCAAAACTATCCAAATACTGGCCAAATCATATGATAACATTCCTATGATTTGTAAAGCTAATTCTCTTCACTTTCTCCTAAAGTAATTTAATATTTTGAGAAGTTCATCTCATCTCATGGATGCTCTCCTCCTTTAAATTTATCCATCCATCATGCTAAAAATAGATTTCCAACTCTATAAAGAAAGCGTGAACTTAAAAGTCGATGGATGTGAGGTGCTGATTTTTAAAGGAACACTGTCAAAGTTGATGAGCAGGAAACTTAACATACCAAGCCTTAAAAATCTCATTCTCTGTTTATCCCCCTTTCTGTGACATTACTCAGGGTCTATACCATGGGCTGCAACACTGTGAAACCCCTCCTTCCCTTCTGGGCACCCAGCCAGGACAGATCAGCGGTGCTTGGTTGGCTGTGAGGTTTGGATGCCTATGCAATTCAAGAATTTGTCTCCCTTTAACTAATCCCTCCTCCTCCCCCCAGCTGGGTGAGGAGCACTGTTTTGCGTCACGTGTGTAAATTGAGTAAATCAAGTCATGCTTTCCTGCCTTCAGAAGGTCTGTGTCCCGGATGTAGGGCATCAGAAATGAGAGCTGCTAAAATACAGAAAACAGAGCAGAGGAGCCCCTCGGGTAAAAGCCAAACAAGCAAGTTCACAAACCTGCTAGTGTGGAAATGGCAATGCCCTTGGTGTGTTGGGCTTTAATTCCTTGAAACAGTCATGCACAATCAGAAGAGTCGAAGCAAGACCTTTAGATTTGTAAGACATTTATAACGATACTTAAAACTCGTAATTTCTTGACTACTGGTCTTTTGTCTTTTCATGCTCTTTAGGATTAGTTTGGTTTTTTTCATTCTTGGTACATCCTAGTAAACGTGAACCAATAGAGCTGAGTAAGGACAGAGATAATTCGCTTCCTTCTATCTAGCTTTGTGGATAAGAGAGAGGTCTGGCTGAGGAGGAGGGTATGATGAACTCTGAGGAATGGTACAGTGGGAATTCCCAAAGGCTTTAAACATGGTAGGTTGCTGTTAAAAGTAGATATGTCATCATTGCATTTCAATTTTCTTTCCTCCTTACCTGATGACATATAAAGAACTTGGGTACACAAGTTATGTTACTTTTCAAACACACTTGGTTCGAAGCCTCCTGCTTAACAAGATATGATGATTATGTGGGCAATTCCTCTCCAATCTGTGGCAGGTTCCCCACAGAAGAAGGAAATATGAGATCGTCACTTATCCCATGAACTGACGTTAAACATTATGTCTGTAAGTTGCTTTGGTCAGCAATTTTCTCCCCTAAGTTGTATCCTATTTGCCAGGGGGAAAACTGAAGGTAAAATAATGTTTTCAGTCCTGGTGGGCAACCCACCCAGTGATCAGAGCCTTCCGATCACCAGAGGTAGTTACCAGAGCCTTCCGATCACCAGAGCTGGTTATTGGCTTTCTAAAATGTGCAAGTTTAGAAGGTTGTGTAATTGAAGCCAAACTACTGAGTACTCAAGGTATATCTTGGCCCTGGTATATTATGAATCCAAGTTAAGATTAAAAGGAAGAGGTTTTGTTATGGGAGCTTAATCATAGATTGGTCTGCAACATAATGATAAAGTGAGGTGGGCATTATTATTCTCCCCATTTTATAGATGAGCCCAGAAGGTTACGTATCTTCTTCAAGGTAACATATGTAGCAAACGAAGGAGCTGGGATTTAAATAGAGGGAATCTGGCTGTGATGCAAGATAAGCCCTATGTCTTATTTCCTTTCTCAAATAACGAAGACATTTTGCAAACCTCTGTATATGAACTTAGTGATGGGACATTCATGACGTCTTTCATACTGCTTGAGACCCAGTAGGATATTGTGATATCAGATAGAAAATGCAGTTCTAGAAGACTGAGAGGTGAGAACGTTTTTGTGTTCTAGAATAATCATGAAATCATCCTGGAAGGAAGTAGGTTGAGTCAGCACTTGAAAGACAGCTCAAATTAAAATGGATAGAAAGACGAGGGAAGCCTATTGAAAACAGAGGTTGCCAAGAGCCAAGGTGTGATGGTAGAATATATATGCTGTGATTTGGGACAATGCAGATGTTTGCCTGGCTCAAGAAAGGGAAAATAGCTCATTTCATTCATTCCTGAAGCCCAAGTGGTATTCCCATAAAGCACGTTCCCCTAGGGGAAATCTGAGCTCACTTCCCTTCATTACCAAAGCTTTTCACGCGTTATTGCAGTATCTATAAATATGACTTTAATGACTGCATAATAAATAGTCTATTTAATGACTTCTTGTTTTTATTCAACCGTTTTAATCTTTTTCTGGGCGGGGGATGAGGAGCCCTGTGTTGTTTCCAAATATTTATTATTCTAACCAATACCACAGTGAGCATCTGTGTGCTTAAATAAATTTTCACCCCACATGTTCCATTGTTTTCTTGAACTGGGCATAGGAATGGCATATTTGGGTCAAAGATTATGAATCATTTTAAGGATCCTGATTCATATTTCAACTAACTTTCCTAAAGTCTTGCTACAATTTATACTCTGATCACTATTTTTTGAGATATCTTGTTTCACCTTCTAAGCCAGAATCGTTTACTATATGTTATAAAACTATTTTACATGTTTTTACTAAAACATTTGCATACTTTTAAATTTTATTTCTTTATTTTTGGCTGCGTTGGGTCTTCGTTGCTGCCCATGGGCTTTCTCTGGTTGCGGTGAGCGGGGGCTACTCTTCCTTGCGGCGTGCGGGCTTCTCATTGCGGTGGCTTCTCTTGTTGTGGAGCACGGGCTCTAGGCGTGCGGGCTTCAGTAGTTGTGGCACGCGGGCTTAATTGCTCTGCGGCATGTGGGATCTTCCCAGACCAGGGCTCAAACCCATGTCCCCTGCATTGGCAGGTGGATTCTTAACCACCGTGCCACCAGCGAAGTCCCATAAAACATTTGCATATTGATATGGAAATTATTATGGACCCTCATGATGAATTCCAGATGAAGAATAAGGTTTTATAGGTGAATTATGCAGTAGGAATAAGATTATCTCTACAGAACTGTATTTAATCATTCAACAAGTATGTACCTTTTGAAAGCACATCTGATGTCAGTAACCAGGCAACTGACAGTGACTCTCAGCTTGTGCAGACTTGGTAAGGAGCCAAGTACCTACTCCTCATCTTCCACATGTCTCCTCATGAGTGGGACTCTCCTTGATCTCCTCAGTATCTATATCTGATCACATTCACATGGACCCTTTTCCGGGGTCTCTTCACCGTTTCTCAGCCTTTGCAAATCCCTTTTTACCATGTAGCCTCTCTGACATCCTAACAGTGCCTTTCAGCTCGCTTTTCAGCTTGTCAAGAAAGCGTCTGCTTTCCTCCTCTCCCAAGCTTGATATAGTGCCTCCCCCGTTGGGCAGTGAATAACCAGGTATTGATTGGGAGCATATCAAGTTGTCTGGCGATCAGCCTCTAAGGTAGCCATCATAGAGGGATAACACTTTAGCTATTTTAGCAGTAGGTAAATGGTCCTCTCACTGCATGATATTTCATGGTTGAAATGAAAGGTTAGAGAGGGTAGGGGATTCTGGTAATAAGAGGTTTATTTAAAAGCAGGACTCATATCTCTTTGCTCAGGTCAACTCATATCCTAATATTATTCTGTGGGTTTCCTATCAGGATCTAAAGAAAATTCATCTCCAGGGTTCACCCTGAATATGCCATCAGCAATTGTTCTAAAGCTGCAACTAGCTACCTAAAGTAGAAGAAGAAAAACAAAAACAGTAATGCTTTTTAAAATCTTTTTATTTTATATTGGAGTATAGTTGATTAACAATGCTGTGTTAGTTTCGGGTGTACAACAAAGCGATTCAGTTATACATGTACATGTATCTGTTGTTTTTCAAATTCTTTTCGCAATTAGGTTGTTACAGAATATTGAGCAGAGTTCCCTGTGCTCTGCAGTAGGAATGAATTGTTGAATCCACACCCTGCTTCATTTTATGACACTAGCCTTTGGTGTCATCATTACTTTTATTCATGTTAACTCCCCCACTGAGACTCTAAACTCATTTAGGGGAGGAACTGTGTCTTGCTTACGTTTGTACTAACCATATCTAAAGAACTGGTGACATCCAGGGCACATCATGCAATTGGTGAGAGAGACAGTTACGCAGAAAAAGATAACTCTTTGTGCCATTAAATGGGGACTCTGTAAGGACAGGATGGTGTCTGAATCTTCTCTGTGTCCCCAACCCTTTGTCTAATCCCTGACACATCGTAGGTATCTGCTGTTGGCTGTATACACGGATGGATAAATCAGATAGGAGCACAGAGTGATGTGGAGTTACTGGGGTAAGGGCACTGTCCCTTTCTGGGGGAGGTGAGAAAGTTTTCACAATAGTTGACATTTGAGCAGAGGCTTGAAGGATGAGAAAGAACAAGGGACACAAGGGACACAAAAGACAGAGACACATGAAGTGTCGTGCAGTAGGGAGTACTACGAGCTGCTTAGCACAGCTGGAATCTAAGGTGAAATGGAGGAAAGGGGAGTCAGGATTTGCAGACAGAAGGGAAGACGGGTGTTTCATTGAGAAGGAGCTTGTTTCTCTGTTGAGCACCTAGGAGCCAGCCACAGTTTCTTGGTTTCGTTTTAATGCTGAGAATTGACTTGCTAATATATATTTCGTTGTTTGTTTTTTTATTTAGTAAGTTCTTTCTGGAACTCTAACTGTGATAGTATCGTAGAACATGCACTGAAGTCGGAAGACAACTTCATGTTGGGTGCAAGGGTCCAAGTTGGGTGTGTGTTGGGTGCAAGGGAGAGATACGATGCTATTTGCAATTATGTGAGCAGCAAATAATGAGAGTCAGAGCAAGCTAGAAAGAAGGGACCTGACTTGAAAGGCATATGTAACATTGGATCAAACAGACTTGGAGACAGATCGAATACAGCAGAGAGAAGGATGGCTTGTAGCTTTGTAGCTTGGAAGACTTCATGAAGGAAGGATGTAGTGACTAAGCCCCCAGGTCGCTCTGGGCCTGACAGTCTCACATCAAATCCAGGCTCTACAACTTACAAGATGTATAACCTGGGGTGAGTTATGTGAGTGCTGTGTGCTTTAATGTCCTCGTTTGTGATATGTGGCTGGGAATAGCAGCCACGTAATGGAAATATCATGAGGATTAAATAAAAGAATTCCCATGAAGTATTTAGCCTTGTGCCTGGCAAATGCAAAGCCCCTGATCCATATCAGCTACCATTTGAACAGATGGAAGGCATATGCAGACCGAGGCAAAGACTTAGCAGATGAAATCTTCAGTTCAGTTTGGGGCATGATGTTTGCCTGGAGAGATGTTACCTATGCAGAAGTACCCGGACATCCCCGAGTCAGGTCCTGGGGGAAAGATCATGATCACTGGGTGTATAGTGGCTGAAGCCGTTTGAATAGTTGAAATCAACTAGGTATGGTGGGCCAAGGGTGGAAACTGCCAAGTAAAATATTTTAAGGAGCTCAAGAAGAGGTACAACTGAGACACAACTAAGAAGGAAGTGTGGGGAAAGAAAAAGGAAGAACGAAGAAAAGGTGGTAACCTAAAAGGCAGAAGAGTAGTGTTCTGAGAATAGATTATAAACAGAAATGTCCAAGCAATGTCCCCCAGGTTACCTTCTCATTGTGCTTGGTCACAGTTGAATGGCTGGATGTTTACATAAGAAGTTGGAGAAAAGCACAATAAGTGAAAGAAAGGCAACCTTTCTCAAAAGTTTATGTTTTAATTAATTAATTTGTTATTGAAGTATAATTGATTTACAATGTGTTAGTTTCAGGTGTACAGCAAAATGATTCAGTTAAATATAAATATATATTCCTTTTCAGATTTTTTTTCCATTACAGATTATTAAAAAATATTGAGTATGGGTCCCTGTGCTGTACAGTAGGTCCATGTTGGTTATCTATTTTTTTTTGACTTGTACCTTTTTATTCTTTTTTTTTCTTTTTAACATCTTTATTGGAGTATAATTGCTTTACAATGGTGTGTTAGTTTCTGCTTTATAACAAAGTGAATCAGTTATACATATACATATATCCCCATATCTCTTCCCCCTTGTGTCTCCCTGCCTCCCACCCTCCCTATCCCACCCCTCTAGGTGGTCACAAAGCACCGAGCTGATCTCCCTGTGCTATGAGGCTGCTTCACACTAGCTATCTGTTTTACGTTTGGTAGTGTATATATGTCCATGCCACTCTCTCAGTTTGTCACAGCTTATATAGAGTAGTGTGTATATGTTAATCCTAAACTCCTAATTTATCTCTCCCCACCACCTTTCCCCTTTGGTAACCGTAAGTTTGTTTTCTATGTCTGTGGGTCTGTTTCTGTTTTATATGTAAGTTCATTTGCATCATTTTTTATATTCCACATATAAACAATACCATATTTGTCTTTCTCTGTCTGACTTACTTCACTTAGTAGGATGATCTCTAGGTCCATCCATGTTGCTGCAAATGGCTTTATTTCATTCTTTTTTATGGCTGAGTAGTATTTCATTATGTATATATTTACCACATCTTCTTTATCCATTCATCTGTTGATGGACACCTAGGTTGTTTCCATGTCTTGACTATTGTAAGTAGTGCTTCTATGAATATAGGGGTGCATATATCTTTTTGAATTAGAGCTTTTCCAGATATGGGCCCAAGAGTGGGATTGCTGGATCATATGGCAACTCTATTTTTAGTTTTTTAAGGAACCTCCATACGGTTTTTCATAGTGGCTGCACAAATTTACATTCGCAGCAATGGTGTAGGAGGGTTCCCTTTTCGGGAGACTTTGTTGATTGATAGCTATGATAGGTGTTGTCAGGATCCAGGTGATTCAAAACCATTACCTGCCATTGAAGTGATTTTACTCTCCTTCAGGAGGAAAGACCAATATCTTTGCATCCATTAATAAACAAGTAATGCAAGGTGGTGTGCAGTTATGTGCATGGGTCTGACTGCAAGGTACCTGCAAGTCTGTGAAGAGAGAGATTAGAGCAGGATGAGCTGAGTTGAAAGGCTTCTTGGAGGATTGGTCTGGCCTGGACACAAGGGCGGGACTTGGGTAGGCAGAGAAGTCTTAGGAGAGTGTTTTTCAAGGGTGAGAATCAAAGGAAGGATTTGAAATAAGGAAGAGCATGGAGACTGTTTGGGTTTTACTCAAGGCACAGCGTAAGGGCAAGGGAAGGAACATTCCTTGAGCTTCTTTTAAGTGCCATGCACTGTAATGGGTGGTTTCTATAGGTCATCTCACTCTCTGAGGCACCCTCACATCCTTAGCTCTAACCTTGTTAGACTGTGACTTCCTCAGACAGCGGGGTCTTCACATATGCAAGTCTCCTGACCAGAGATTCTTCTTACACTTTCTTTGCTTGAGTAGCTTTGTCAGCTCCTGCAAGAAGCCTACCCAGACCTTTCCTAGACCTTGCTCCTCCTTATCCCTTTAGCAGCCACTCACAGAGAATTGATTCCACCATATCAAAGTTAAATGTTTAGTTCTTGTTTTTCTTCCTACACTGCCGGTCTTCCATGTGTTCCTCTCTCTGGCACCAGCTGGCACATAGTAGAGGGTCAATGAATGTAAACATCTTTTGATGGCCCAAATGCCTAAAGCCACAGAGCTGGTGGAAGTGGGATTTGAACTCAGTTCTAGATGGTTTGAAAGCCCTTCCTCTCCACATTAAAACATCTCTAAGTGTTGAGTATGACCTATTTAGGAAAATAATCTAAAAAAGAATGGATATATGTATCTGTATAACTGATTCACTGTGCTGTACACCTGAAACTAGCACAACATTGTAAATCAACTCTACTCCAATAAAAATTTTTTTTAAACCTCTAAGTGGAAGAAAGAGCACACTTAAATATTTTATGGAATATGGTAGGATTATAAACAAACGGATATGAAGACTTCTGATTCGACAGGAGGGGGAATGAAGGTTGTATATTCACCTCGGATCGATTCTCTTCCTTTTGAACATATCTCAACGATTTAAGCATTTCCCACAGTCATTTCCTCCATGGTGATTTGTTTTATTTGTTTTTTCCTTCCTCTTTCTCTCCATATCTCCCTCTACCTCCCCTTCCCCTCTTTAATTGAAGCTGCAGTAAAGCTAACTTCAAATACTTACATTGGACTGACAATGTGCAAAAATGTAATCACAGGGTTTGGCTTTTTTCTAAATCCTTAGAAGCAACACAAGATCCCAAAATATGAAAGAGGATAATTAACTGGAGATAATTTAATTGTTGATGTTGCCTTCCTTTGGAGAACCATTGATATTTACTTTGAACACTGAACGGGAACAATGCACATTTATTTCTAGTGCATTTCAGTCAACAAAAGACTGATTGCCATAGAAATACAAAGCTCTGGTGTATCGCATGAGTTAGAAGTAATCTGGACTGGGTATATACATATTAAACTCAATATATAAAGACACATTTTCCAACTGTGCCTCAGCTTTGGATCCAGACAGATCTAGGTATAGTTATAGCTTTCTGGTCTTGGACAAATTACTTGCTTTTTTTCAGCCTCGGTTGCTTAATCTCGAAAATAATAACTCATTTAACAGTTATTGTGTGGATTAGAGGTAGGGGACAAAAAATATCTAGCATAATATTTGGGATTTGGCATTTCCGTGTTAAATGGTGTCTACTATATATTTAAAATGATGTGTTTGAAAGTTTTGGTGTACTTTTCATATAAGAGACATTCAATAATTTATCTTCCTATGCTATCAAATCATAAGGCTGTAGGAACGCTTTTTACACTGTAGATTACTAAACAGATATTAGGTTCTGGCATAGGTATTGCCGTTGGTGAAAGAACAGAGAGGTGACTGTCATAGAAAGAAGCCCAGGCTGCGATCAAGAGACCTGAGTCAAATCTATTTGTCATAAATGACCCTAGGCAAGTCACATACTTCTTGTAACCCATATTCCTCAGGGGTACAATGTTGATTATCATGAATTGTACATGGTCACTATGAAGGGTTATTTTGATTTGCCCCAGTTGTATGACTCGGAACAAGTGTGTTGACACCCTGTAGGGTGTTGCAGTTACGCCTTGCAATAGCGTGTTATCATTATACTGTACAGTTGCTATTTCTCCTCTTTGCCATTTTCTGATGTTCTAGCTCAGAATAATATGTGCAGAGATCATATAGCCCATATCTTGACTATGGTTTAGAAAACACTGAGTACTCTTTCATACTCTTACTGGCTCCAATAACCTTGAAGAGTAAAGCAAGTGGAAACATGAGGAGTGTGAGGGTCACAGATGTTTTAAGCTCTTGCATACTTCCTTTGAAACTTGTGGTTGAATTGAACTATGGTGATTGTTATTTGGAACGGATCAACGAAAAGAATAGTAAGAGTAATAAGCAATAAGAGAAGGAGAGAACCAGTGTGGATGCTTCAAGTACTTTATTAATTCTATTTTCAATAATAGAGTAAGACTGGACTATCTAAATTGTGATGAAAGAAAGGATTTCCCAGGGTGCTCAGTCTGAATCTTGCAAGCATATTTTGCGTATGTAATTCAGAGATAAAATTCAGAAAAATATTCCTTTATCCATTAAAATTCTATAATGCAATAACACTGTGACCTATGGCAAGTAATTCCACTGATCTGAGCCTTCCTTGTGCCATTTACCAAAGGAGAATAATAGACTCTGTCCCTTATTGCGACTGGCATACATTCATGAATCAGCGGGCGTGAAATCCCTTTGACAAGTTTGATTCTAACCCTTCCTTATGAATTCCTTCTTCTTATACATTACATCATTTTGTTCCCACGGCAACCTTGGTGAGAAACAAAGCAAGTATTCAGAGGAAGGACCCAAGATTCAGAGTGATTTAGAATGGAGAGCCCAAGGAATTTCAATGATAAGACCTGAGTAGGACTCAAACCTGGATATTCTTATTGTCTCTGACTTGGTCAGTGTGAGTATCCTGCAAAAGGTTCTCCAGCTATATCATGCTCCAGGTAACATAAGTTGTGGTTAGTGAAATTCTGAGGTTAATTTAAAGTTTAGTTTCTGTTCCTTGTTTTCTAAAAGAAATTCTGAGTCTCTTACTGCTCAGCTTCAAATCCTTCATTGTCCCCATGATCTCAATGATAAAATCCCTGCTTCTCAGCTGAGTAAGTGTGGCTTTTCATCACTTGGAGCCCTCCTAAATCACAATAGTTTTAGTTATGTCCCCATGTGGATCAAATTATAGTAGCTGTCATTGACTTTGTTTTTTTTGTTTTGTTTTGTTTTGGGTTTTTTTTTGCGGTACGCGGGCCTCTCACTGCTGTGGCCTCTCCCGTTGCGGAGCACAGGCTCCGGACGCGCAGGCTCAGCGGCCATGGCTCACGGGC
>NC_041215.1:32921109-32957599 GCF_002837175.3 Physeter macrocephalus
GTGTCCCCTGCATCGGCAGGCGGACTCTCAACCACTGCGCCACCAGGGAAGCCCCTCATTGACTTTTCATTCCTTAAATGCATCGGATTCTTTTTATCACTCCATTCATTTTTGTTCAAAAGTGTTTCTATTTTATTTTTATTGAAATAGCATTGATGTATACAATATTATATAAGTATCACTCCATTCTTCAGGCCATGAATTTTCTTCCTAACTTTTCTTCTAGATCATTCTTTATTCTGCCTCAGCACTTGCCCTGAGTATCACTTTCACATGCACAAGTGGTTGCCATAATTGATCTTTCGATCTTTCTTTGGCGTTAGTTTGAGCTTCTTGAGGTTAGGCACGTTGGTTTTTCACGCATATGTCCCCAGACCTAGCACTAGGTCTGTCATACTGCACGCACAAAACAAGGGTTGAGAGAATGGAGTTCCTATTTTCAACTTGTTTGCACTTCCTTGAGGTGTATTTGTGTATCTTCTGCATTGAGAGGAAGTAGAAAACAACAAATCATCTGATACCCCCAAGGCATCTGTCAGGCTTTCTTCTCAATTGGATGGAAGAACTGAGGCTCCTGCTTTGGATTCAAAGCATATTTCTTAAAGATCCCCACACCAAGTCCCCTATTAGCTCTCAAACAGGCTTGTAAATCATCTTTCCGTTGTCATAGTTGTAATGCACGATTTTAAGATACTAGTAGAAATGGGACATTTGGATAAGTAAATATATGTGGAAAATGTAAAAAGAAAATAAAGCTGTCCATCATCATAGCAGGACACACAACTGAGTTTATTAGTCTGTCAATGGAGGAGATGTCAAAGTCAGTTTTCGGCAGCACAGATGTCCTGCTGGCAGCTAATGCAATGATGAAGACCTTGGCAATCATTCCCTCGCTCCTGTCTCTCTGATCCCACCATCATGACGGCTGGAAGAGGAAGCAAGCGAATCCATCCGCTAACATATGATTTTATTGCTGCGTGTTGTCTAAATGGGCGTTCAGTGGAATCACTGTAATACAACTTGCAAACTGGGAATTCGTGGCACTCACAGCCTGTCAGAGGAAAGACCTATGCTCTCATGCTTCTGCGCAAGAAGAGTGTTTGGTCCAACGACATCCCTAGGGTGTTCTCAAAAGAAGTAGAAAATAAATGTGTTTTAAAACTTTTTTATGGAGATGACGTATGAAAAGAGAATTGCTTTTGAAAATTAGGCTGCCTTGGGTTCAATTCCAGGCTCTACCAATGATTCATTGAGTAACCAGGGAAAAATTACTCAACTTCTCTGAATCTTGGTTTCTCATTTCTAAATCTAGAAATAATAACATCGATGTCTTAGGAGTTTTTGATGATTAAATAAGAGATTACACTTAGAGCATCACAGGTGGTACCTATGTAAGATGCACTCAATTTGCTTTGCTTCATCAAACCTCTACACTTTTACTTTTTCTGGTCTTTTAGGGATAAGTGTTAGATTAGTAACAAATGCTGATTTCCACGTTTGGAAGGGACCTTCTAGTACAAGTCATTTACATATGTTATTTACATCCTTCCTTAAGGTGATGCTCTAGAAACAGGCTGATTAATATCTCCTGCTTCTCTGGTGGCTAGAAGGTTTGTTTCTCCTAGAAGCTGAGATCTACCTTTTTCTAACTTCCTCTGGTTAGTCTTTGTTGTGTCCTCAATGAGCCTATCATGGACAACCTGCCAGTTAAGGCCTCCTAGAGGAGTCTTGACAAGTCCCCCAAAGAACAGGCCTCACCATCATTTTGTTCCACCACTACCACACCTCAGTTGCCTGGAATAAAGTATGATGTTGACCCTTTGAAAACACAGGATTCAGAAAGTACATAGGTAATAATAATCAGGGAAAGAAATTGCTTTTACTTAATTATATAACTATATATATTGATAATTAATATATAGTATACTTTTCATCCTCATAGTATAATCATTCTAATTGGTCCTCAAATTAGTAAACATAGATGATTCTGCAGTTTACTCTGGCTGCTGTTATGTTGAGATTTAGGTGAGATGTTTATTGTCATTTAGCACCGCGTTTTGTAAATCTCTCCTCTTTTCAGATCACCCTTCCACACAATATACGTTTATATCAGGCATGTATAAATATCTACTCTGGGTCCCCCAGGGTGTTACCCAAGCAATTGAAGATCCTATTTCTGTTCTCAAGAACTTTCAAACTAGTAACAATGCTGAGGGGAAGGGAAACTATATTATCCATTCAAAAAATAACACAAGGTTGCACAGAGTCAGGGAATCAATTGAATGTAGGTAAAGATAGAAATACAGGCACCAGGCATGGAGGACGAGATGAAACATGAAGGAAGGGAGAGCTCAGCCGTTCTGGACTTGAATGGACGCTGGTCCATCTGCATGATGTGCACAGCAGAGGAATTGGGGCAAGGTCAAGAATCCAGGCTGAAAGCAATGTGACTCCGTTAGGTTGGGGTTCTTATATCTTATTCCTCTTATGGCGAGGAATAATGATAAGAAGCGAAACTGCTATCAGTCAGGCAAGGTTCAAGCAGATGAACAGAACTGGGAGGAGATAGATATTAAGAGATCTCTTGCCAAAAAAATGGCTTATGTGACTGAGAGAACTGGCCAGGCAAATCCAAAGTCCATAGGACAGGCAATCAGGAAGGGCAGGAAGTCTAGGGCATGAGCTGAAGCTGTAAGCCACGGGGGCAATTTCTTCTTCTGGGAAGCCTCTGCTCTGCTCTTAAGGCCCTTCAACTGATTAAAGCAGGCCCACCCAGATGTTTCAGGATAATTTCTGTTACTTAAAGTCAGCTGAGAATGGACTTTCATCACATCTACAAAATACCCTCACAGCAATAACCAGATTAGTGTTTGATTGACTAACTGGGGACCCTAGTGTAACTTCGTTGAAACAGAAAATGGACCACTCCAGTCTGCCTATCTGTCAGCCTGGCACCTGTATTCACCTCCTTTAACCATATTTAGTCATATCAGTTAACCTTTTCTTTTGTTTTCTTTTCGTTTTGAAATTTCTACCTCGTTATTTCTTTTTTCTTTGTTCTATTGAAGTATAGTTGATTTACAGTGTTGTGTTAATTTCTGCTGTACAGCGAAGTGATTCAGTTATACATATATACATTCTTTTTCATATTCTTTTGCAGTATGGTTTATTACAGGATATTGAATATAGTTCCCTTTTCTATACAGTAGGACTTTGTTGTTTATCCATTTTATATGTAATAGATTGCATCTGCTAATCCCAAACTCCCACTCCATCCTTCCCCCACCCTCTCCCCCTTGGCAACCACAAGTCTGTTCTCTACGTTTGTGAGTCTGTTTCTCTTTCATAGATAAGTTCATTTGTGTCCTATTTTAGATTCCACTTATAAGTGATATCATATGGTATTTGTCTTTCTCTTTCTGACTTACTTCACTTAGTATACTGGTTACACTTCCGCCTGACTTATCATCCTTCTGCTTCACATGGTACACGTCTCCTGGGCACACCTGATATCATTCAGGTTTGTGTAGCACCTAATGACCACACTGATCACAATGTTATCCTCATTGGCCCGGTGTGACTAAGATGCTGAACGTGTGCTATTTTGTGCAATCAAAACACAGCTCTACATTTGTCTCCTCCCCTCCTTGCTTTAACTTTTATTTAATGAAGATAATTTTCTATTGCCTTTGAGTTCAATCTTGGCCAAGACTTCTTGGGATTATTTTCTGTCTCTTAGGTGATAGGCATTCTTATGATTCCTTTATATAACAAAACATAAACCCAGTGGAAGAATTTAAAAGGCCCAGGTTAAGATGGGCATCAAATCTTCAGTCTTCATTCAAAGGTGAGATTCTAAAAGGCTAGTGGCAGGTGAGGATCTGTGAAAGGGGAAGGGATGTGTGGGTGGAATAAATTTTTTTCTCAGTGTAATTCCCAGAACATTCATTCAGGTTGTTGCCTTTTTCTTTGTTCAGTTGTATCCCCTAGTGTGAACCACAGTTTGTGTTTCTGGATAGATAGAGCAGCTGATACTTAGGCTTCCTGTCAGGCTGCTTACTTTTGGGTCAGGATCTGTCCTGGAGGTGCTGCCTGGCTTCCCCAGCATCTCATCGTGTGGGAGATGAATGTCAGCCCCAGTGGTGAAGGACCCCCCCTTCCCCTGGCCATTTGCTGATACTGGGGCTCCTGATGGATCCCCTTTTGGTACTTGAAGGCTTACCTGGCCTTGTCAGAGGTAATCTCTTTTGATTCAGTGGGGTGAGGGGAGGGGGAGGATGATATTACCTGGGCTGCCTTCTTTGCTAGATTAAGATCAGGAAGTACTGTACTTGAGTAACCTTCTTGGGACAAGATGGGGGTGTAGAAGCACTGCTGCTGTGTTACCTCTTCAACCCTGAGGTCCCAAACCATGTTACTTTTGTCCTCTTTGCCCATTTCAGAGCTCTCCTTGGCCTCTTGTGTTATTTTCCAGGGTGAGAGTTTAATTAGCAAGGACAATCAGGGAGAAGCAAGTTTAAGCCATCTTGTCTGAATTGGAGGTCCCCCCATAGATTTTAAGAATATGATTTTAAAGACAAACAATGCTTGAATTTTTAATTCAAATTTTGAATAGGTAATATGTTCACAGGGCTCACAGATCAATCCATATAAAAAGATATGCAGTGAAACCTTGATTTTCACACCTATCTTCTACCTGCCTAGACCTGCCCCCAGGATGTAATAGGTAACTTGTGTCTTCTCCCTGAGTTTCTTTGTAGGAATCCAAGAAAATACAAATGCATGTTACATATACCGCTTTGCACTTTGCTTTTTTCAAATAATGATCTGTCTCAGAGCTCATCTTTCCGTGTCAGCACATAAAGAGTTTCATTGTTCTTTTTCGGTTGCATGGAATTCCATTGTGCCCTAATTCATTTCATAAGGCCCAAGTTGATAGGCTTTTAAAAATTGTTTCTAATCCCACACAAATAAAACCACAATGAATAAACTTGAACATATGCCATTTCACACACCTGCAAATATATCGGTAGGTTAAATTCCCAGAAGAGGGATTGCTGGGTCAAAGGATAAATGTGATGTTGCTGCATATCGATTGCCAAATTGACTTCCGTGGGCCTTGAGCCAGTTTTCGCTCCCACCAGCAATGCATGAGAGGGCCAGTTTCCCCACACACTCACTAACAAAGAGCATTGTCAAAAGTCTGGGGTTTTGGGCTTCCCAGGTGGCGCAGTGGTTGAGAGTCCGCCTGCCGATGCAGGGGACGCGGGTTCGAGCCCCGGTCCGGGAGGATCCCACGTGCCGCGGAGCGGCTGGGCCCGCGAGCCACGGCCGCCGAGCCTGCGCGTCCGGAGCCCGTGCTCCGCAACGGGAGAGGCCGCGGCAGGGGGAGGCCCGCGTACCGCAAAAAAAAAAAGAAAAAAAAAGTTTGGGGTTTTGCCAGCTGAATAATTATTTCCTGAGAAAATAGAAATAACATTTTTAAAGGCTTGGTGGTGTTTCGCAAATGGTAGGAGAGCACTATGAAGGTTTGGTTCTCCCTCTTCACAGCCTTCAGTGTGCCTAACAGCTTTCTTTGTTCATGATGCCAGAAAGATACAATCCGTATCTATATCATCTGTATCTATACTTATATCTATCTATACAATATGTCTGTAAGTATCCGGTATCTATTGGGTCGGCCAAGACGTTCGTTCGGGTTTTTCCTTAAGAGGTTACGTAAAAACTCAAATGAACGTTTTGGCCAGCCCAGTAGCTATCTGTATATATAGACATGTATGTATATACACATACACACACCCTAACCCTAGCCCTAGCCCGACCCTTTATATATGTAGATCTAGATCTACATATATAAAGTTTTTAAAACTTTTAAAAGGTTTGAAGAATAGAATCTCTGCACGTGGAGTGATTTACAAGGCGGCACTTGATTTTCTGTTAAAGAGGTGGAAGATAGAAGATTCTAGAGTTCAGAACAACATGGGATGCCCTGTGGTTGAGATAGCTTTATAGATGGGGTGAGGAGGATCAGTTCCTTACGGGATGCAAGTGTCTGCACAGGTGAGGAAGATTTGGGGAGTGGGGGGTCCTTGGTGGCAGGAGGAACATCTGGGTCCCTAAAGGCTCTCCCTAAAGGATCACAGAATGTTAATGAAGACAGTAGGGGAGTCACATGCAGCTGCCTTGTGAACCAGTAAGGAGGTCAGGTGGACGGATAGGCTGCTTAGGGAGGGAATGGGCTGACTGTCTCGAGCAATTTGGGGCGGGGACACCCTCTTTTCCACTTTCCAATCCTTCAAAAGTCTTCTCTGAACAACATGGATCTCTTGATTTCTCCATGAGTAGAAATCATTTCAGGTTTCTCAGTTGTAAATTAAAGTCGTGTGAAGGTGGGAATAAAAGTGCAAGAGGGAAAAAAGTTGAAGGTTGAAATCCAGTCTTTGGGATAATCTTCTCTTGTCTCCTGATTCTTCCTGCTTAAAAACTCCAATCTTCTAATTAGAAGATAAAGAATAAAAGGGAGCACACAGTCACTCTTATGTGATTCCTCTAAGAAATCAAAGCTCTTTCATTTTCAATTTTCTAGCAAGACAACATAAAAGAATCTCATTAAGGACTTGGGGGAACATTGGTAAAGGTTAGGCAGAGTTCAGGCAGCAGGGACCGAGAAATGTTTGAGAGTTTGGGCAAAAATTGGGTAACTTCAGATGTAAGTTTTCAGGAAGCTGAAACTGAACAAAAAGAGAAGACTCACAGGTAATGATCAGTCGAGAGACATCCTCTCAAACCCGAAGACCCAGCAAGTGCAAGGAGGCAAACAGATGTCCTGAAATGCAAGCTTCATAGGAAGAAATGGGAGGCGGTGCATGTGGAGGTCCCGGGCAGCTGAGGAAAGGAAGATGCTGTGCTACGTGTACGTGATGGCTCTCCAGGAAGACGAAGACATCTCCACTGTAGCACAGGCCATCTTCCCCCAAGGGGACAGTCCTGTTGCTGTGTACATAGTACTGCAGGGAAGCTGTTTATGAGTCCAAGAAAGAGACATGTTCTTAAGCTGGGACTCATAAGGCAGGGCTTTAGTGTAGGTTTTAGGCTGTAAAAGGATACAGCTGCTGTGGAGAACAGTATGGAGGTTCCTTAAAAAACTACAAATAGAACTACCATACGACCCAACAATCCCACTACTGGGCATATACCTGGAGAAAACCATAATTCAGAGAGATATATGCACCCCCAATGTTCACTGCAGCACTATTTACAATAGCCAGGACATGGAAGCAACCTAAATGTCCATCAACAGAGGAATGGATAAAGAAGATGTGGTACATATATGCAGTGGAATGTTACTCAGCTGTAGAAAGGAAGAAAATTGTGCCATTTGCAGAGACCTGGACCTAGAGAGATTGTCAAACAGAGTGAAGTAAGTCAGAAAGAGAAAAACAAATGTCATATAGTATCGCTTATATGTGGAATCTAGAAAAATGATACAGATGAACTTATTTGCAAAGCAGAAATGGAGACACAGACGTAGAGAACAAACATATGGACACCAAGGGGGAAGGGGAGGTGAGATGAATTGAGAGATGGGGACTGACATATACACACTACTTATGTATAAAATACATAACTAATGAGAACCTGCTGTACAGCACAGGGAGCTCTACTCAGTGCTCTGTGGTGACCTAAATGGGAAAGAAATCCAAAAAAGAGGGGATCTGTGTATACGTATGGCTGATTCACTTCGCTCTACAGCAGAAACTAACACAACATTGTAACGCAACTATCCTCCAATAAAAATTAATTTAAAAAAGAGTAGGTTTTAAAATGACTTATTAAAACAGGTGGTGAAACGTCTCTCTCTGGCTCCTATCTGTTTTACCATGAAACTTGAAAGACTGACATGCAAGCAGTCTGGAGAGATGATACATGGAAGTAGCTGGATAAATCTGGTGCACTTTGCAATGTCGAGGAGTCATGTGCCGTGCAGAATGAGCTTGTTTTCTTTGGGTCAGGAGGCCTCAGTGGCTGTCTCTTGTCTGCCGGTCTGCAGTCATCTGATTAGGGAAGAGAGGGCACATGTGGGCAGGGAGCAGCCTCATGAGGACAGCTTTCTAGTGGGGGTGATCGTTGCTTACCTGGTGGCACCCACCCTGGAAACCAACATTTGACTCTAAGACGTAGGCGGGGTCCCCCAGTCAAAGTCACCGTTTATAACAGTTTCCCACCAGGATCTTTAACTCAAGATTTCTAAGGACAGAAGGATAATGGAAGACTCAGTTCAGTCTGGAATGGGAATTAGATTCAATTTAATATACATATTTATAAAAGATGAAAATAGATTCAGTGAATGACAAGATCAGGCTCCAGGATCCCCTTGCTGGTGATAAGAGAAATGTTCACATATTACGGTACAGAGAAGTTATTCTGGCTTACACGTGAGTTAACCTGAATTTGATACTAACTAAAATAGCCTGTTTGTGGCCTGTCAAACATACATTGTGCGTCTGCTTTAATTGTTAGAGAAAAGGGCACATTGACCAGAAGTAAAGACAGTCCATCTTAAAAATAAAGATTAAACGCCTCCCTTCCAGTGCTGGTACCCATTCGATGATAAGACACCCTTCCCAGGTACCAAGGCCATGCTGACTCGCTGGCTTTGTGTGTGTGGCGGGGGTGGGGGGGTTGTTTACCTTAAAGACACGTATCCCTGACTTGTTTAATGTTCTTTGTTCTGATGAGATATAGAACTGTGCTGGAAACGCTGTTTCTCTGGAGCAGCTTCTCAGAGTGATCTGGGAAGCAGGCTTCCAGGCTAATCCTCAGTTTGGCTCAAATACAACTCTTTTCTATTCTTATTATAGATTGTTTATTGCTTATTTTCATTGACACTGAGAAGCTGTGTACACCCTTAACCAGCAAAGTGAATATTTCTCCGGGGCCCTTCTTCTGTTGGGTTGCAAGGCCATCCCTCTCTGATGACCAGGGATGACGTCTTTTTTTCTCTAGGAATCTTTGTCCAGAGTTCCCACTTGGGTTTATGCAAGTGTTCCAAAAATATTCTTTACGCAGCAAAGCTGTATCGCGTGCTTGGTGGTAGGCCAAGGTCACTGTCCCTGCTGGTTCACGGCTCTGAATGCCTCTCTCCTCTCCTCTGCAGTCAAGTCCACGCGTCCTTCTCAAAGCCGTCTCAGAACCATGTCTGGGCGTCTTGAAGAATTCCCCCAGGGGGCTTCCAGAATTCCACTTTACAGCTTCTGTTCATGTCCGTTTTCATCCTCTTCCTCTCAGTTTCTCTCTCCTCTGGATAAAGTTACCATGGATCAGGCACCTATGATACCTCAGGTGCCTGAATATTACACATACTTTCCTGTCATCCCATTTCATTTTCAAAGCATGCCCGTGAGGTAAACACGATTATTATATTTTATAGAAGAGGCAATCGCACGGCAGTGGTAATTGGGTAGCCCCTCTCTCTTTCTCTGGCTCTGGGGATGTGTCTGGTTTCACTTTCTAAGACACAGCTGCACACATGGCTCTACAGCAGAGTGAAGTCAAAGGCAGGATAAGCGTCCTCGGATGCCAAGCAAAGCCTAAGCCAAGAGTCCAGGCTCCTTGAGAGAGGAGCTCAGACACCCCCCTGCAAAATGCAGGCTGCTAGCTTAGCTCCATGATGCTGGAATTAATGGACTTCTGAGGCGGGCTCAGTCTCCTTGCTCTGAGCTGGGACAGATGGAAGTTTCAAAAAGCCCAGAACGTATATCATTCTGGGTATCCATTTAATAATTGTTTTTTCTCTAAATTATTTTTAGAATGAGAAAATAAGTCACTACAAACTGTCAAACAGAAGTGGCAAGTGTCATGACCATTGTGAGTATTCTGTGAACTCTGTGATGCTGAAAAGGAATTTGTAAACATAATCTGGTAGGAAGAATTATGGTGTGTTTTAGGTGTAATCTGGACAGAAGTGGGCATCCCATTTTGTACCAACATGAGATGTCCTGAGTAACAAAATTAAGGATCTTCTCAGTGAGAGTAGCTTCGGGCACTTTTGTTAATCTCTTGGTGTCACAGATCATGTGAACCGAACGTACTAAAATCACACACTGTTTTCGTTGTAAAGTGTCTTTGTCACAGCTTAAAAAATAGGCATTAACCAATTCGTACAAGAAGCTGCATTCTTTATGGTGTGCAAATGCAAAATATTAACTTATTTTACCAGTGTGCCCTCTGCCTAGAGGATTCTAGACTCATTAATGATGATGATACAAGGCAGTCAGATAAATATTGTGAAATTATTTCCAAGGTTGCCTTCAAGGAACTTTCTCTAGGACTGCCCCTATTCCTCTGTCTACTTGAGACAAGTTTTGTAAACATATGACCACAATATAACTATTTTATGAGTTTTTGTTTATTTTCAGCATTTAGAGGAGAGGCCCGGGAGTTTAGAGACAGGGAACAAATGTCAGATTCTCAGATCCACAGCTTACCAGCTGGGGTGGCTTTGGTCAAAGCTCTCAGACTGTATGAGCTCATTTGTATTATCCATAAATAGGAATGCTTGTTACCAAGCTTGGCACTCAGAAATCTCCCAGTAACTGAACTAAAGTTGAAGATGCAAGGGAAAGGTAGGCTTAGTAAAGTGATAAATGATGCCCAAACCTCAGTGGCTTAGCAAAATAGAAGTTTCTTTTCGGCTCACATCACACTGTAGTATGGCTGACCTGGCCTGTCCCATGGGGACTCAGTCCATTTATATCTTATAGTTCCACCTGCTTGTAGGTCGTTGGGACCTTCTATTCCACTGGGGAAAATGTGAGAGTCAGACAATGGGAAGTTTCTAAGATTCACCCCTCGCAGTGGGACATGTGTCCTTATCCCATTTCTGCCGGAGCAACACTAAGTTACTCTTAGTAGCTCACACATGTCATGCCATCCTACCTGTGATTCTTTTTTTTTTTTTTTTTTTTTTTTTTTTTTTTTTTTTTTTGTGGTATGCGGGCCTCCCTCTGCTGTGGCCTCTCCCGTTGCGGAGCACAGGCTCCGGACGCGCAGGCTCAGCGGCCATGGCTCACGGGCCCAGCCGCTCCGCGGCATGTGGGATCCTCCCAGACCGGGGCGCGAACCCGGTTCCCCCGCATCGGCAGGCGGACGCGCAACCGCTGCGCCACCAGGGAAGCCCCCTACCTGTGATTCTTAAAACATGCTATCAAATCAAAACTACAATGAGGTACCACCTCACACCAGTCAGAATGACCTTCATTAAAAAGTCTACAATAATGAATGCTGGAGAGGGTGTGGAGAAAAGGAACCCTCCTATACTGTTGGTGGGAACGTAAATTGGTGCCACCACTATGGAGAACAGCATAGAGGTTCCTTAAAACACTGAAAGTAGAGCTGCCGTACTACCCAGCAATCCCACTCCTGGGCATATACCAAAAGAAATCTATAGTTCGAAAAGATACGTGCACCCGTGTGTTCATAGCAGCACTGTTTGCAATAGCCAAGACATGGAAGCAACCTAAATGTCCACCAACAGATGAGTGGATAAAGAAGATGTGGTACATATATACAATGGAATACTACTCAGCCATAAAAAAGAATGAAATAATGCCATTTGCAGCAACATGGATGGACCTCGAGATTATCATACTAAGGGAAGTAAGTCAGACAGAGAAAGACAAAATACCATATGATATCACTTATATGTGGAATCTAAAATATGGCACAAATGAACTTATCTACAAAACAGAAACAGACTCACGGACATAGAGAACAGACTTGTGGTTGCCAAGGGGAGGGGAATTGGGGAGGGGAGGATTAGGAGTTTGGGGTGAGCAGATGCAAACATATAGGATGGATTATATAGGATGGATTATATTATGTTTATAGGATGGATAAACAGCAAGGTCCTACTGTATAGCACAGGGAACTATATTCAATATCCTGTGATAAACCATAATGGAAAAGAATATGAAAAAGAATATATATGTATGTGTAACTGAGTCACTTTGCTGTCCAGCAGAAATTAAACACAACATAGTAAGTCAACTATACTTCAATAAAACAAACAAACAAACAAACAAAAAACGATGTCACCTCTGCCAGGAAGGCTGCAGGATTGCTTGTCAGCCTAGGACACTTCTGCACAGCTTTCCAGACCCAGCTCAAGTGCTGTCAAACTAATGCCTTTAGTAGGCCTGGCTATTCTTTTTGTCAGATGTAAACCAGACTTTGTACATTTCCTCATCATCGTGGTATTTCCATGTCATATTATATTGTAAATAGTGATATGTTCATTTCTTCATTAGTCTACAGGAGAATAGAAATTAGCTTTTCTTCTTAAAGTCTCTGAAAATCAGTGTAGTTATTGCAGAGAAGTGACATGTAGAATACAGAGCGCATAGTGCAGAAAGGACTTTTACTTCCCAGATTAGAGAGATGCTCATCCAATCAGAATGCTTGCTGAGTGTAAACCGCTGATGTATCCAGAGCCTGAATCCTGGGCAGGTTTACTCTGGGCTGCAATGTTCCCAGTCAATCTTTGATGAAAGGATATGGAGGAGACTTTTCTGCAGAGCAGGGGTAAGAAGAGGAGTAGAAACTGACTACCCTTGAACTCTGTGTGTTTGCCTGGAAATTCATTATAAGCCTCCTGAAGTAGGTCCGCAAGCATCCTTTTATGCTTCAGAAAAATGAAACTTAGAACAGTAATGAGGCTAGGTGTAGAAAACTCATAAGCAGCAAAGCCAGGATTTTAGTTCAAAACTTCCTGGCTTAAAAACTTTTCTCTTTTTCTCTGTACCCCACAAACGCTGTTCTCAAGGAAATGAACATTTGGTTGTGAAGTCAAGGATTGCTTACATGAAACAAACAGTGAACCACTCCAAGTGAAATGAATCTACTTCCCATTGTGTGACTCCAGCTAGGAAGAGGAAGATCAGAGAATGTGGACCTGGAATTGGGCCTTGGAGGGCTAGATGTAGCAGGCCTTTTTGTTCTATTTCATGCATGGGGGAAAAGATTGGAGGTCTTCACATGGAGGTCCCACTCACCCGATGGCATTTTTAAGACCAAAGCCAAGGTTACTGAGTGAGTTAGGCTGTCTTATCTTTGGGATTATTTTCCAGCTGTATGAATTAACCAAATTTTTATCCTCATTATCTGATCTGTTCACAACATACAAGCCTACTGCATTAGGGAATTTTGTTCTGTGTCAGTTGCCAGGAATGCCATGAGTTAGGGGGGTCCCTGAACCCTGTGGGTAGAAGGAGAGGCCAGCTTAGCCCAGTCTGGAACAGACACTGGCTTGTCCTCAGGGCTCATGATTTCACCTCTCTGGTCCTCAGCTTTGGTTGAGTTTTGTTTTGTTTTTATGTATAAAATGGATAGTAAAATATTCCTTTTAATTGTATATCTTCTCAGAAGCTTTACTTCTTCACTTTTTTAGCTGAGGGCAAGATAAAGTGATGTGATCAAGTCAGGAGCCCCAAGCAAATGCAAACACAAATATTATCTAGGGGTGCTTTTTCAGAGGTCAGGATTACAACAATCTAAAGGCTTTCTTTGTTATGATTAAAGCCAGAAAGTCAGGATTAGGAGACTGTGTCCTTCTAAGGACCTTGGAGAATTTCTGGAGCTAAGGGCAATTGCGTTTGCAAAACTAACTACGGGGGTGGGGCACGAGAAAGTTTGTCAATGTTTGCTGGAGACTGATATTTAAATAAGTCTCGGGATATAATCTTTGATTTTCCATATTTAATGTGTCTCAATAACATGCAAGAACCTTTTTCCACAAAGGAGAGAATACACAGAGCACAGCCATGGCTGGGGTCAGATGTCAGCTCCCGTGCTGACTGCTGACGGGTATGTGAGCCCGTAGCACTCAGGGTGCTGTTCTGAGGCCCAGGGTCTTCCCTGGTGGCGCAGTGGTTAAGAATCTGCCTGCCAATGCAGGGGACACGGGTTCGAGCCCCGGTCTGGGAAGATCCCACATGCTGTGGAGCAACTAAGCCCGTGAGCCACAACTACTGAACCCACGTGCCACAACTACTGAAGCTAAGTCCGAGCGCCACAACTACTGAGCCTGTGCACTAGAGCCCGTGAGCCACAACTACTGAACCCACGTGCCACAACTACTGAAGCCCTCATGCCTAGAGCCCGTGCTCCGCAACAAGAGAAGCCACCTCAATGAGAAGCCCGTGCACCACAACGAAGAGTAGCTCCCGCTCTCTCTGCAACTAGAGAAAGCCCACACAGCAAAAAAGAGCCAATGCAGCCAAAAATAAATAAATAAAATAAACAAATTTTTTAAAAGGGAGGCTCAGCCTATTTCTGTTCTGTAAATAAGTTCATTCGTATCATTTTTTTTTAAGATTCCACATATACACACTACTATATATAAAATAGTTAATCAACAAGGTCCTACTATATAGCACAGGGAACTCTACGCAATATCTTGCAATAACCTATAAGGGAAAAGAATCTGAAAAAGAATAGATATATATAATATATGTGTATATATGTATATGTATAACTGGGTCACTCTGCCATACACCTGCAAGTAATGCAGCATTGTAAGTCAACTCTACCCAATTAAAACAAAAGCGAAAACCAAAAACTTAGGCTCGACGCTGCTGTGTGAGGTTAGCCATCCTGCATGTCATGTGTCTCAGGCTGTGTCCAGCACATAGTAACAGACGTCTATAGTATCAGATGGTAGCTGTTACCATTCTGTGACCTAGAGGTCTGCTTCACTGCCATCTCCTTGTGCTGGATATATTTCTCCTTCACATTTTTATGCTTCCCTATGTGGTAGCCTGGAGTGATTCTGAATCTTTGTGTAATTAGAAATGGACATCTGGATTACAGGGACATACATTGAAGGCTTCACTCTTACCATTGTATTGAATCAACTTGTGAACATTTTTTCCCCCAGAAGAAAGTAATACCTCTCTTTCTCTTTAATTGATGTCTGATTAGTTCTTTCCATATATATGGAATCCTAGATAAGCTATACAATAGTTGTCTTTAAATTTAAACATGCATAAAAATGACCCTGGGCCATGCTTAGGCTTCTTCTATTTATTGATTGATTGATTTATTAAAAATTTTTTTTTCCATTATGGTTTATCACAGTATATTGAATATAGTTCCCTGTGCTATACAGTAGGAACTTGTTGGTTATCCATTCTATATATAATAGTTTGCATCTACTAATCCCAAACTCCCAATCCCTCCTTCCCTCGCCTCCCTCCCCCTTGGCAACCACAAGTCTGTTCTCTATATCTGTGAGTCTGTTTCTATTTCGTAGATATGTTCATTTGTGTCATATCTTAGATTCCACATATAACTGATATCATACAGTATTTGTCTTTCTCTGATTTGCTTCACATAGTATGATAATCTCTAGGTCCATCCATGTTGCTGCAAATGGCATTATTTCATTCTTTTTTATGCCTGAGTAATATTGCATTGTATATATACACCACATCTTCTTTATCCATTCATCTGTTGTTGGACATTTAGGTTGCTTCCATGTCTTGGCTATTGTAAATAGTGTTACAATGAACATTGGGGTGAATGTATTTCCATTCATCTGTTGATGGACATTTAGGTTGCTTCCATGTCTTGGCTATTGTAAATAGTGTTACAATGAACATTGGGGTGAATGTATTTTTTCGAATTATACTTTTCTCTGGATATATGCCTGGGAGTGGGATTGCTGGATTGAACAAAAAGACCTACAGGTGCATCTCCCTGGCTTATCTCTTAATTTTTCTTCAGGTGATTAGTGCAAGTCTTCTCGCTTGTCTTCCTGCCCTCAGTCTATCAGTTCTTTCCAGGCTTCTAGAGAGGTCTCTCAGAGGGCACATCTGCTAAAGACATGTGTGGTCTTCACCTCCCCACAGGGTCTCTCCAGCCTGTTCATTCATATGTTTCTAAATTCACCAACACCCATTTGTGGAACACCTACTCTGACCAGGAGAACCCCAGAGAATACAGTGGTCCTCAAGATCCAATTCCAGCAAAATTCATCCTATAAACGGAGAATACAATTTAACTTACTCCCTTGTCTGACTTAACATTTGAGAGCAGGAGTGATACCTTATTCATTGAGTCCTCAACTCCTAACCCTATGCCTAACACAGAGTTGGGGTACGGTGCATATTTGAAAACTTCTCTGAAGAACTGTGTAAATGTACTCAATCCCTTTCTGTTTTAATTGTTTTAGAATATTTACATATGATAGCTATCCTTGCAAAGAAAAGAAAACTCAGGTGATTAAGAAACTTTCCAAAGTCCTTACAAAGCATCAGTGGTGTTTGAATTCAGACCTATCAGGTTCCAAAGGTTTTCTAGAAAGACATCAAATGGTAAAATGGTAACTTTATTAAGCAAGAGTTGAGTAATTTACTTATTTTTTCATAGTTAACTTATTTTTTAATTTTCACTTTTTATAATTTTTATTGGAGTATATTTGATTTACAATTTTGTTTTAGTTTCTGCTGTACAGCAAAGTGAATCAGTTATACATATACATATATCTACTCTTTTTCAGATTCTTTTCCCATATAGGTCATTACAGAGTATTGAGTAGAGTTCCCTGTGCTATACAGTAGGTCCTGATTAGTTATCTATTTTGTATGTAGTAGTGTATTTATCAATCCCAATCCCCCAATTTATCCCTCCCCCCCATTTCCCCCCTGGTAAACATAAGTTTGTTTTCTACATCTGTGAAGAGTCAGGTAATTTAATGAATGAGTTGGTAATTGCTCTTGATTTACACCGATTCATGATGAATATTACTCCCCCAAAGAAATACAGTATCACCAGGAAAACCCAAAAGGGGAGAAAAAAATATACAGAGACTTAGCGTTCTGAGCAAAAGTTGAAATTATTATTTTGACTATAGGTATGCCAGTGCTTATTGGAAACTTGAGTTTTCAGCAAATGAGGCAGAATTATAAACAAACTCATGGTATCTGCTACTATTTAATAAGTGTAGCTTTCAGAGTTTGTTTTTAGAACAAGGTTTCTCAAGTTTTAACTTGCTAAAGAATCACCTGGAAATATTGTTAAAACACAGTTTCCACAGCCTCATGCCCAGAGATTCTGATTCAGGATGGGTCCATGAATTTGCATGTCTAAGCTCAGTTATGCCAGTTGCTGTGGTTTGAGAACCACACTCAGAGAATCACTGCTTTAGAAGCTAAGCCCTCTGAGGTTCATGCCACACAGGCCTGAAGATTCCCACTGCTTTGCTTCCATGCACCTGATGAGCTAGACTTAATTCAGAAGTACATTCCTAGAAAGGTTTATATTAAGCATGTTTACATATTTATATTTTACATTTGATATATTTTTATTTTATATATTGCAACATAGCACACTATTAAGGATAATTACTGTATGTTTTACAGATTAATTTACTGAATCACAGAGGGTCAGGATGATGTAATCTATAATGGGCATATAGACACAAGATTTTCAATTTGAATTTAGCAAATGGTGCTTCATTTCATCTTTATTTTAATGGAAGAAAGGAGAAAATGGAATCTAAGGAGAAAATGGAATCTCCCTTAATCTTGGCTGTAGTCTTGGGTGGCAGCAGAGCTGGATGCGGCATCCTCTTTGCCTTGGGAACTCATTGGAGGTCATCTGATGGCCGTGGAGCTCTATTGGGACACCATGGGCCAAATCGAATGACAGATACCAGGGGTCCAGTGCAGTGTGTCCTGGAGGTATCCAAAACACCTTCTGGGACCTGTTCTGGGACCTCACATCCTGCCCCTTGACTTTTTTTTAAGGTTTATTGAGGTATATTTTTGCATTATAAGTGTCACGTATTTAAATGGTACAGTCCGGTGGTTTTTAGTACATTCATGCTGTTTTACAACCATCATCGGTACCTGATTTAGACCTTTTCACCACCCCGTATACATTAACCATCACTCCCCACCCTCAATGCCCAGCCCCCAGCCCCTACTGTCAGCCCCTACCAGCCACTAGTGCACTTTCTGTCTGTATAGCATTGCTTTATTGGGACACTTCACATAAATGGAATCATTCAGTATGTGATCTTTTGTGACTGGCTTCTTTCACGTAACACAATGCTTTCAAGGTTCAGGTTTCACCCCTGTTTTAGTATATATCCGTACTTCATTCCTTCCCATCGCCTAATGAGATTTCAGTGTACGACTGTGACACATATTTTGCCCATTAGTTGATGGGCATTTGGCTTGTTTCCATTTTTTGGCTGTTTATGAATAATGCTCCTATGAGCATTCATGCACGGGTTTTTATGTGGACGCGTGTTCTCCTTTCTACAGAGTATGTACTTCAGAATGGAATTGTTGGGTCCTATCCCCCTTTTTATGGCTTTTGTTTTAAAATAACTGATGGCAATTTGGGAAAAAAGTGCCCAGAGGTCCTGTGCACCTTTTACCCCATTTCCTGCAACGGGAACATCTTACGTACCTGTGACACAATATCAAAACCAGGAAACTGACATTGATCAAGTACACAGAGCTTATTCAGATCCCTCCATTTTGATATGCACTCGTGTGTGTGTGTGTGTGTGTGTGTGTGTGTGTGCGCGCGTGTGTGTGTGGTTTTGTGCCATTTTATCACTTGCAGAGATTTGTGTAGTCACCACCATAACCAAGATGCAGAATAGTTTCATCACAAGATGAAACCTTATGCTGTCCCTTTATGGCCACATCCACCCTCCCCCCATACCCCTATCCCTAATCTGTTTCCATCTTCACTAACCTTTTTTAAAGTAATGAAAATGTTACAGAATGTACATCTATTTTCAGCCTGTACCAGCTATGTGCAGGCTGGGCCATCAAAAGATCTATTTTCCAGTTTAATCCTCTGACACATTTTTTGAACTAATTTCAGCAATCCAATCAGTTTTAACATATTATTTTCTTCTTTTCTTTGCTGAAACCAGCGCAAGGCAGAGTCCCGCAAACCTACTGCACACGAGGTTTGATAAATTTAATTAAATAAATGGATGTTAATGCAAAATGCTTCACAAGCATTTATTTAATTACTAGAATTAATTTGATCGTGTTTATATCTGTAGGCCGTGTATGTAGATCTGTAACTAAATATGCAATCATGTAGTAAATACATTGCTGGGGACAGAGCGAGTGAGGAAGGAAATAGGACGAAACCATATTTAAGGCCTGAAAAATATGTAATGAGTAAGTTCCTTGTCTATTTCTGTAGTTTTACGATAGGAATATAAATGGTGGGGCAGAAAAACTACAGCTCTGACCTTGGTACTTGTAAAGGTGAGGTCTAAATAAAACTGTTTTGCTGTCTGAATACTTTCATGATCTTTAATGAGAGTGGACATCACAAGGATATTTCAGACTGTCCCTTAGGTAATAAATTAGCTGCCAGAACTAGAGTCAGACTGTTTTCCTTAAATATGAAAACACCGCTCCATCTACTCTGTCCAGCTACATGATACATCTGTTCATATTGATATAAAAATCTATTCTAAAGAGTCTTAATATGTCCATCATCGTCCTTTTAATCAAAGAGCACATATCTTTGTGTGTGCCCATATTAGACCTTTAAATGTAGCACGAGCATTTACTACTTGCTGTTTTCAGTGGAGACAATCTTTTTATTAAGATTTATTTTATTAAAGTACAGTTGATTTACAATGTTGTGTTAATTTCTGCTGTACAACAAAGTGGTTCAGTTTATATTATATATATATACACATTCTTATTCATATTCTTTCCCATTATGGTTTATCACAGGTTATTAAATATAGTTCCCTGTGCTATAGAGTAGGTCCTGATTAGTTATCTATTTTGTATGTAGTAGTGTATATATCAATCCCAATCCCCCAGTTTATCCCTCCCCCCCCATTTTCCCTTGTTTAGTGTATCATTTAAAGCTTGTGTTTCCTTATTTATTTTCATTTTGGATGATCTGTCCATTGGTGAAGGTGGGGTGTTCAAGTCCCCTACTATGATTGTGTTACTGTCGATTTCCCCTTTTATGGCTGTTAGTATTTGCCTTATGTATTGAGGTGCTCCTATGTTGGGTGCATAAATATTTACAATTGTTATATCTTCTTCTTGGATTGATCCCTTGATCATTATGTAGTGTCCTTCTTTGTCTCTTGTAATAGTCTTTAAAGTTTATATTGTCTGATATGAGAATTGCTTCTCTAGCTTTCCTTTGATTTCCATTTGCATGGAATATCTTTTTCCATCCCCTCACTTTCAGTCTGTATGTGTCCATAGGAAAGCTGGTTTGGTGGTGCTGAATTCTCTTAGCTTTTGCTTGTCTGTACAGCTTTTAATTTCTCCGTCAAATCTGAATGAGATCCTTACTGGATAGAGTATTGTTGGTTGTAGGTTTTTCTCTTTCATCACTTTAAATATGTCCTGCCCCTCCCCTCTGGCTTGCAGAGTTTCTGCTGAAAGATCAGCTGTTAACCTTATGGGGATTCCCTTATGTGTTACTTGTTGTTTTTCCCTTGCTGCTTTTTTGTTTTTTTTTTTGGAAAGCTAAATCTTTTTTTTTTTTTTTTTTTTTTTTAACATCCTTGCTGCTTTTAATATTTGTTCTTTGTATTTAATTTTTGATAGTTTGATTAATATGTGTCTTGGTGTGTTTCTCCTTGGATTTATCCTGTATGGGCTCTTTTTCTTCTGAGACCCCTATAATTCGAATATTGATGTGTTTAATATTGTCCACGACGTCTCTGAGACTGTTCTTATTTCTTTTCGTTCTTTTTTCTTTATTCTGCTCTGCAGTAGTTATTTTATCTTGCAGTTCACTTATCTGTTCTTCTGCCTCTGTTATTCTGCTATTGACCCATTCTCGAGAATTTTTCATTTCATTTTTGTGTTGTTCATCACTGTTTATTTGCTCTTTAGTTTTTCTAGGTCCTTATTAAACGTTTTTTTATATTTTCAACATTTTATTTCCAAGATTTTGGATCATCTTTACTATCATTATTCTGAATTCTTTTTCAGGTAGACTGACTATTTCCTCTTCATTTGTTAGGTCTCGTGGGTTTTTGCCTTGCTCCTTCATCTGCTGTGTGTTTCTCTGTCTTCTCATTTTGCTTAACTTACTGTGTTTGGGGTCTCCTGTTCGTAGGCTGCAAGTTCGTAGTTTCCATTGTTTTTGGTGTCTGTCCCCAGTGGCTAAGGTTGGTTCAGTGGGTTGTGTATGCTTCCTGGTGGAGGGGACTAGTGCCTGTGTTCTGGTGGATGAGGCTGGATCTTGTCTTTTTGGCGTGCAGGTCCATGTCTGGTGGTGTGTTTCGGGGTGTCTGTGGCCTTATTATGATTTTAGGCAGCCTCTGAGCTAATGGATGGGGTTGTGTTCCTGTCTTGCTAGTTGTTTGGCATAGGGTGTCCTGCAGCGTAGGTTGCTGGTCATTGAATGAAGCTGGGTCTTGGTGTTGAGATGGAGATCTCTGGGAGATTTTCACCGTTTGATATTACATGGTGCTGGGAGGTCTCTTGTGGACCAGTGTCCTGAACTTGGCTCTCCCACCTCAGTGGCACAGCCCTGATGCCTGGCAGGAGCACCAAGAGCCTGTCCTCCACACGGCTCAGAATAAAAGGGAGGAAAAAAAGAAAGAAAGAAGAAAATAAAATAAAATAAAATAAAGCTATTAAAATAAAAAATAATTATTGAGAAAAAAATAATTTTTTTAAGTAATAAAAAAAAAATAAAAAATGGACAGACAGAACCCCAGGACAAATGGTAAAAGCAAAGCTATACAGACAAAATCACACACAGAAGCATACACATACACACGCACAAAAAGAGAAAAAGGGAAAAAAAATATATATACCGTTGCTCCCAAAGTCCACCTCCTAAACTTGGGATGATTCGTTGTCTATTCAGGTATTCCACCGATGCAGGGTACATCAAGTTGATTGTGGAGCTTTAATGCACTGCTCCTGAGGCTGCTGGGAGAGATTTCCCTTTCTCTTCTTTGTTCGCACAGCTCCAGGGGTTCAGCTTTGGATTTGGCCCCACCTCTGCGTGTAGGTCGCCTGAGGGCGTCTGTTCTTCGCTCAGACAGGACGGGGTTAAAGGAGCAGCTGATTCAGGGGCTCTGGCTCACTCAGGCCCGGGGGGAGGGAGGGGCACGGAGTGCGCGGCAAGCCTGCGGCGGCAGAGGCCGGCGTGACGTTGCACCAGCCTGAGGCGCGCCGTGCGTTCTCCCGGGGAAGTTGTCCTGGATCACGTGACCCTGGCAGTGGCGGGCTGCACAGGCTCCCGGGAGGGGAGGTGTGGAAAATGACCTGTGCTCGCACACAGGCTTCTTGGTGGTGGCAGCATTGGCCTTAGCGTCTCATGCCCGTCTGTCTCTGGGGTCCGCGCTGATAGCCGCGGCTCGCGCCCGTCTCTGGAGCTCCTTTAAGCAGCGCGCTTAATCCCCTCTCCTCGCGCACCAGGAAACAAAGAGGGAAGGAAAAGTCTCTTGCCTCTTCGGCAGCTTCAGACTTTTTCCCGTACTCCCTCCCGGCTAGCCGTGGTGCACTAGCCCCCTTCAGGCTGTGTTCACGCCGCCAACCCCAGTCCTCTCTCTGTGACCTGACCGAAGCCTGAGCCTCAGCTCCCGGCCCCCGCCCGCCCCGGCGGCTGAGCAGACAAGCCTCTCGGGCTGGTGAGTGCCGGTCGGCACCGATCCTCCGTGCGGGAATCTCTCCGCTTTGCCCTCCGCACCCCTGTGGCTGCGCTCTCCTCCGTGGCTCTGAAGCTCCCCGCTCCGCCACCCGCAGTCTCCGCCCGCGAAGAGGCTTCTAGTGTGAGGAAACCTTTCCTCCTTCACGGCTCCCTCCCACTGGTGCAGGTCCCGTCCCTATTCTTTGTCTCTTGTTTTTTCTTTTTTCTTTTGCCCTACCCAGGTACGTGGGGAGTTTCTCGCCTTTTCGGAGGTCTGAGGTCTTCTTCCAGCGTTTAGTAGGTGTTCTGTAGGAACAGTTCCACCTGTAGATGTATTTCTGATGTATTTGTGGGGAGGAAGGTGATCTCCGCGTCTTACTCTTCCACCTTCTTGAAGCTCTCATTTATTTTTTAGTATAAGTAAGTTCATCTGTATTTTCTTTTATTGCTTCTGGATTTTGAATCATTGTTAGTTAAGTTTTTGCCGCTTCCAGGTTATAAAGAAGTTCTTTCTTATTTCAAATATGTACATATTTGATTTTTTGGTATTTAAATCCCTTGTTTGGAATTTGATCCTGATCTGCTGTATGAGGTGTGGATCTGATTTTATCTTTTACTGTGTGGCTTCCCAGTTTTCCCAGCACCAATTATTAAAAAGTCACGTTTTTCCCTATTGATTTGAGCTGCTTCCTTTATCATATACTAGGTTTCCCTGTGCACCTGGATGTCTTGGATTTTCTGTTCTGGCCATTGTTCTCTTGATCCATGCATCCATTTATCCATCCATCCATCCACATTAGATATAGATCCAGTAAAGCTGGCCTCACCAGCTCTTCTTTTTCAGTGTTTTCCTTGCTCAGTTGACTAGCTTGTTTGTTCTTCCAGATGAGCTTTATAATCAATTTGTGTAGCACAAACAAACAAAACAAGCAGACAAACTAAACACCTAATGGTCTCTTGGTTAACACTGTGTTAAATATATACATTAACTATGGGAGAAATGTTATCTTAAGAGGATGTTCAAGTTTATTTGTGTGTTTAGGCATATATTATAGTTTTCTTATTTTGCTGTTGAATGTTTCACATAAAGTTTACACTTGGGGATCTTCCTTCCTTTCTCCCTTCCTGCCTGCCTTCCTTCCTTCTTCTCTTCCCTTCCCTTCTTCTTTTGTTTCTTCTTCCTGTCTTCCTTCATTCTTTCTTTCTTCTTTCCCTTTGATATTGTAAAGGAGGGTCCACTATCAATATTTTCTAACTAATTTTGCCTGTAATAGAGGAAAGCTATTGATTTCCATATGTTAATCTTATAGCTTACAACTTTTGTTTTTAGTTATTTCACACTGATTATTTTAGTATTTTTAGATACGTAATCTGATTATCCATGCAGAGTATAACTTCTTCCTTTCTAATTTGTATGCCTCCCGTTGTTTTTTCTCTTCTAATTTCGATGACTGAAACTCTAACACAATGTGAAATATTAGTAGAGATCATGAAGATGCTTGTTTTTGTTCGCATGCTTGTACTTCCTGGAAGTGTTGGTGAATTGAACGTATGAATTTAACTTCACTTCCTCCTAACACTTCACATAAACAATAGTAATTGATTTTTTTTAATGGTCCTGTCAGTCAGCAGCTGATCCCCCTTGCCCCTTACTACTTGCCAACCTTCAACTTTAATAACGAGGTGATCATAAGAGATGTAAAGTGTACCTGGCCAGGAGTTAGGGAAGCTAAAGGAGATAGCCCGTCTGCAATACCAGCTGGCGTGGCTGCCCCACATTTACAACTAAAGTCAGAAGATAAGCAGCAGTGTGTGTCATCTGCAACAGCATCTCACGCCCTGCATCGACCTCACAAGCGTAAAATGAATGTGTGTGGTGTCACTTCCACCTTCCAAATCTCATGTAACATATCCCTCTAAATCACAGACTCTAGCAAGACCAAGAGAGAAGCCCTACAGACATTAACGTGAGGGTTTCCCACAGAGTTGTCCAGCCACTTAACCCTACAATAAAGCCCATGGAGGGCGAACCACAAACGTTTGCGTAGTGTTGACACTTAGTGCTGACCACTGTTAAATACAAGAGGACCACAGAAGATTACCTGACATCCAGAAAAGAGTCTAACATGCCAGATAAAACAGAGACCAAAATAAAACACAAAGCAAGTAAGCCAATTAAGCAACGTGAGCACATAAACACACACACACCCCTACCTTGGAGGAAATAATGGACACAGAAAGAAGAAACTTTTCTAAAAAACGATATTACAATTAATATTTTCAGAGATTCTAGAGATATATTTCATCAATGAATCAAGAATTGCATGCTGTTAAAAAGAGTATTCAGAGGTGGTGGGGGGTGAGGGAAAGCCTCCAGGGGATTTAAAACTGGGAATGACCCAAATGACCTACAGTGGCTTAACTGTTAAACAAACTGTGGTATATCCATACCATGGGATGCCACTCAGCAGTTAAACAGAAATAAGCTATTGGTGCATGAAACAACTCAAATGAATTTCGAGGGAACTGTGCTGTGGGAAGAAGCTAGTTTCAAGAGGGAATGTCCAGCATGATGGTGGGGAGATGGCCAGAGGAGACAGCTATGTGCCAGGTTGGAAGCATACCAGCCCAGATTGCCGCAGGTCAGAAAGATCCGTAAGATAATTTTTCAAATAAGTTGAAATCCATAGAATACCTGAAATGTCCAAATATTAAAAAAAATAATAATTATTATTAGAGACATTTTCAAACATACACAAAAAGTTAGAATAGTATAATTGTCCGCAATGTACCCTCCCCTGTTTCAGTATTTATCAATAGGCTACCATTATTGTTTCCACTACGCCCCTCTTTGTTTTCGATGAAGTATTTTAAAAAACAGATTGTGGACATAATCATTTTACTACAAATCCCTAAGTATGTCTCTCTGACAAAGATGAACGTTTTATCTTTTAGAACGTAACCACACTACCGTTATCATAGCCAACCAAAAATATTTAAAGATACCAAATCTGATTTTAATTTTTCTGGTTCTCTTAATTTTGTCTTTGCTTTGTTGGAATCAGGATCTTGACAAGGTCCATAACGCAGTGTCTGAGTGATATGTTTCCTGCATTTCTGCCCCCCCTATTGCCATTTATTTGTTGAAGAAACTGAGTCAGATGTTCCCAGAATCTGAATTTAACTGATTGTCTTTTTATAATGTTGAGCGTGTTTCTTTACCTCTTACTGTGAATTAGTGTTTAAATCTCAGGCCTTGATTAGATTCAACTTCAAATTTTTGGCAAGAATGTATCTTAGGTGGTGCTGTGTATTTCTTATTACCTCACGTTGCAGGCCTCTTGATAATCACTTTTGGGGTTGTTGAGATCGATCGGTGAGTTTGGGTATTGTTAATTTAATCCCTCCACTAAAAAAGGACCCCCATCAACTTTTCATCTAATGATTTAGCAATCCTTGATAATCATTTTCTAATTCTTTATTTCATTGGTCTTTATTTCATTCTGCTGAGGGCAGAATCATGAAATGATTGTTGTCTTAAGTCAGTTCTGGAGTGGTCTGTAACCTGGCAATGCATAACTGATAACGCAGGTACTAGAGATGAAACAAGATTACCGAATACTGGTTATTGTTGAAGCTAGTTGTGATATCAGGTTTATTTTATTACTCTCTGTGCTCTTTGCATGTATTTGATTTTTTTTTTTTCTTTTTTTGCGGTACGCGGGCCTCTCACTGCTGCGGCCTCTCCCGTTGCGGAGCACAGGCTCCGGACGCGCAGGCTCAGCGACCATGGCTCACGGGCCCAGCCGCTCCGCGACATGTGGGATCCTCCCGGACCGGGGCACGAACCCGTGTCCCCTGCATCGGCAGGCGGACTCTCAACCACTGCACCACCAGGGAAGCCCATGTATTTGATTTTTTTGTGATAAAAAGTTAAGAAGAAAATACTGAATTTAAATATCACTTGAAATAATTTGTAGTTAAATTCATTTATTTTAGTTTCCTTTCATATTTATGAATTGCACCTTTTCTTCTAGTATATTTAATTTTGTTTTTTTTGGTTTTTAAAAATATTTATATTGCTTCAAAGTTAAAAATTTGGCATATTCAGAAAGGCCTAGTTTTTGTCCCTGTCCCCTTTCGCTCATCTTTCTCTCTCCATAGGTATCCATTTAAATTAGTTTTCACCTGAATATTTTGGAAGTCATTTTAGAGAGTGTTAGTGAATGTGTAGTTAAATTTGTGATATATACCTAGAAAATAAGGCAAATGAGAAGAAGAATAAGACAGTTACTAATTTCTAGAAAAATGAAATTGTGTTCAGGAAAGGAAACAACCACAGTATCATATTTGCTATTCATGAATAGCATGCTTGCTGTTGTATTAGCATAAACAGTAATGATTGATCTAACTAAAATTGTGGTCCTACTATATTGGCAGTATGTGGAAACCGAAAGTTCTTTATATGTGGGGAGAGGTGATGAAAAAAGCTAAATTCTCATCTTTCCTATTGGTAAGTGAATAGATGACCTATAAATATGGAAAATCAAGAAGTAGCAGTAAAGACATACAATTTAGAGATAGAATAGTTAGTACCAAAAGAATAAGCTAAGAGGTAAATGTCATCATCTCTGCACAGAAGGGAGATAAGGCCTATTGGTTTTTCTTAACAAGTCTTGTGATTCATGAAAAAAAATTAAGTAAGCAAAAAATTGACAAACAATAGGAGGCAACATAGCATGAAACAATTTAACATTAATAATAATAATAGTTTATATTTATCAAGCACTTCCTACATGCCAAGTACTATGCTAAGTGCTGAACGTGGATTATCTCTGAATTCTTACTTCAGTTGTATGAGATAGACTCTTTTTTTATGCCTATAGCCGCATGAGAGAATTAATGCTTTGAGAGTATATTAGCTATTTACTGCTGCATGATGAATTACAGCAAAAGTTATCCTCTGGAAACAACAGACGTTATTACTTCATAGTTTCTGTGGGTCCTTGAGCAGCTTGGCTGGATAGTTCTGGCCCAGTCTTATGGGGCTGCCTTCAAGGTGTCAGCCAGGGCTACTGTCACTTCAGTTAAAACTCTGGAGAGAAGCTTCCAGGCTCATGCTGTGGACCTCTTCAAAGGGTTACCTCAGGACCTAGCAGTCAGCTTCTCTGAAAGCAGGTGCTGCAGAAGAAGCCGAGTTGGAAGCCATGTGTCTTTTTACAACCTGGTCTTGACAATGACATCATCTTCTGTCAGAAGCAGGTCAGTAAGTCTAGACCACACTCAAGGGGAGGGCGCGAATTCCAAGAGGTGCTGATGAGTTATCTTATAGGTTGCCAGGTGTGTTATCAGATGTGTGACACACACCTTGGTGTGTTACCAGGTTTAGGCCAGTACAAATAAGCTATATGTTATGCTCAATATGCAGGGTGCAAACTGACCCTCCCATGGACCCACCGCTTCAGAAATGGTGGGTGACTGCAAGGGAGAATTACATGAGTACAAGGACCACCTTGAATTCACTCTAATTTATACAAAGTCAGAGCCTCTCCAGCTTTAGAACTTTATTTGTAATGAATTATTTGAAGCACCCCTCACACTTGATCATGTCAAACTACAGCTTCGTATTCCTGGGCTGGGGCATTAGTCACAGGGGCATGGTAGTTAAGGTGAGGAGTTAGTGCTCTGTCTTTAAAACTGTTAGGAGCCACTGAAGTGTTTTCAACACAGGAGGATGACATAATATTGGACGCATACCTGCTGCTCTGAGCTACATTACTTTGTCTCAAGCATCAGACGACATTCTACTTTCTCATGTGTGAAGCAGCAGATCCTCCTTTCCACCCTACCAAATTCATTCATGTGGGTGTAATGAGATTTATAAATTTCTTTTACCTTCAGACTGTTCAAAGTATCCCATCTCAGGACAGCTGTGTCTGCCTCTCTCTGAGCACATAAAGATCTTTGTGGCTGTAACCAGGCTGCGAGCTTTTCAAGGCACAGACTCATTGCCACATCCTTGGTCTGTTGTTTGGTGGCCACCACACTGTTGACACATATGAGGAACTCAGTAAATGCTTGTTAAGTCAAAATGGACTAAACTTGATTGGGCACCTACTATATGATAGTTATCGTGCTGAGCTCTGGGTACATAGAAATAAGACCGTGTCATTTTACTTTATAAATGAAAAGTCATGGCTGTATATTTAGTTTTAAATTCACTAATCAAACATTTTCTTATTGAGGTATAGTTAATGTACAATGTTGTGTTAGTTTCAAGTGTACAAAAAAGGGATTCAGATATACATATATATGTATATATTATTTTTCAGATTTTTTTCCCTTATAGATTATTACAAAATATTGAGAATAGTTCCCTGTGCTCTACAGTAGGTCCTTGTTGGTTATCTATTTTATATTTAGGAGTGTGCACATGTTAATCTCCAACTGCTAATTCATCCCTCCCCCTACCCCTTTCCCCTTTGGTAACCATAAATTTGTTTTCTCTGTCTGTGAGTCTGTTTCTGTTTTGCAAATAAGTTCATTTGTGCATTTTTTTAGGTTCCACATATAAGTGATATTATATGATATTTGTCTTTCTCTATCTGGCTTACTTCACCTAGTATGATAATCTCTAGGTCCATCCATGGTGCTGCAAATGGCATTATTTCATTCTTTTTAATGGCTGAGTAATATTCCATTATATATATATACACAACATCTTCTTTATCCATTCCTCTGTTGATGGACGTTTAGGTTGCTTCCATGACCTCGCTATTGTGAGCATCACTGCTATGAACATTGGGGTGCATGTATCTTTTTGAATTAGAGTTTTCTCCAGATACATGCCCAGGAGTGGGATTGCTGGATCATATGGTAGCTGTATTTTTAGTTTTTTAAGGCACCTCCATACTGTTCACCTTAGTGACTGCACCAATTTACATTCCCACCAACAGTTTAATAAGAGGGTTTCTTTTTCTCCACTCCCTCTCCAGCATTTATTATTTGTACATTTTTAACTTTTGATCTCCCACTGTGAGTGTGGCATTCTGCTAGATGCTGGAACACGGCCTCAAACTACACACTGCCACCACTCTTAAAGATTCTGTAGCTATTGCAGGAGACAGAACAGTGTATGATGCCCTAGCTTCACAGCTGTGCAAGCGTAGGGGAAGGACAAACACATCAGCATAGGGAAGGGCTGTTTAAGAGGGAAGATACATGCCCAGGAGTGGGATTGCTGGATCATATGGTAGCTGTATTTTTAGTTTTTTAAGGCACCTCCATACTGTTCACCTTAGTGACTGCACCAATTTACATTCCCACCAACAGTTTAATAAGAGGGTTTCTTTTTCTCCACTCCCTCTCCAGCATTTATTATTTGTACATTTTTAACTTTTGATCTCCCACTGTGAGTGTGGCATTCTGCTAGATGCTGGAACACGGCCTCAAACTACACACTGCCACCACTCTTAAAGATTCTGTAGCTATTGCAGGAGACAGAACAGTGTATGATGCCCTAGCTTCACAGCTGTGCAAGCGTAGGGGAAGGACAAACACATCAGCATAGGGAAGGGCTGTTTAAGAGGGAAGGGGAGACATTTTGGAGGATGTAACCTTGGAATTGTTTAGAAGAATGAACATTAGGATGAATGGAGGAGGCAAGCCCATCAAACGTTGGGCCACTAGTTTGTTAAGGCTTGGGGAGAAAGTTGAGGTTATAGGAGAAAGGAAAGAAATCACAATTGAAAGTAAATATAATAAGTAAGAGTTACTGATCCTCCAAAGGGATATGAGAGCCAAAGCCAAGTTTATTCTCCGTTGCCTTTGTGTCTTTCCAGCCCTCTACGAGCAATCCTGCGAGGTGTACCGGCACCAAGGCAACACAGCTGGTTTCTTCTACATCGACTCAGATGGCAGTGGGACCCTGGGACCTTTCCAAGTGTACTGCAACATCACAGGTAAGGGTGCAGAATTCCCACTCACGCTTCATGTCACTACGTGATGCAAAGGGAAATCCACTGGAAGGGGACACTTGCATAAATAAAAATTTAGAGGACCAACTTCAGGGGGGAAATGGTATTTAGGTAAATAATAGGATTTAGCAGCTAGGTGATTTTCATGAGAGAAGAAAACCTGTTAATGGTCTTGACAAGGCTCCACTGAACCAAGAATTAAATATCAAGCATTTTCTGCAGAGCTGAACAAGGAAACAGAAAGAGAAGGAAAATAACCCAACAGACAAAAAAAACAAAAGTCAAAATCAATAGAAAGCCCTGATTGAGGAAGTGGGAAATCTTGATTCAGGTCTGGCTCTGAGGACCGTGTGACTCCGAGGGTCACTGCGAGCTTCAGTTCTGCATCAAAGAAGTGGAAATAGTAGTTCCTGCCTCTTAGAGTTGTGAGGATGAAACAGAATCATCTGTGTCGCTGTAACTAGCCAGGGTAGTTATCCCGCAGATGCTTAACCAAAACACTGAGCTATTTCTGTTTTCCCTGGCAATCTCATAATTTCTTGCCACTTTTTTCTAAAGTGCCTACGGACGTATTAAGAGCCGATTATTACATGGGTTTAGAAGCAGCATGTGATCACTAATTTATTCTTAAAAAACTAATTCCACACCCCAAACCTGATGTAGTATTTATTTAAAAATATAGCAATGCAGGCACTCCCTCTGTTTAGAATGTCACTTGGCACATACACATTTTTTGTTTGTTTGTTTGTTTGTTTTGAGCACTGGCCTTCGGAGACACCAGCAGAATCATGTAATGAAGAAGAAAAGTAGAAACCTATTAAGGCTCTTTGAGTCCTCAGGCCCCAGACTTCGCTGCAACAGGGCGACCACATCTGTGGAGGTCTGTCTCTAGCCAGACACTGTCCTGGCCACACAGGATATGCAGAGAAATAAGGCATAGTCATTGTCATTCATGAGGCAGTAAAATCAGGGAAAATAGCGTGCAGTATCACAGGTAGAAATGCAAGCAAGCCATTGCCAAAATGGTGATTGAGGACATTTAGCAGTAATTTGCCCATCTGAATACAAAAGGCCACAGGTTTTCTGCAGAAAATGCTAGTTACATGGAATTGGATGCCATTTTATTTCATTTCCATCATACTTCATCTCTTCAAAATGTATGCTAGCTGCTTCTCAATAGCCCTATAACATAATTAGAAATTGCGTTACTGTTTTCTTTTCACGGTTGTGCCAGCCTATAATGTTCAACAACCTGGTCAAGAAGTAGGCTTCTCAGTGGATCTTGGTTATTTTCAAAATTAATTAACATATGGATCTCTGGGGAATCATGTTAAAAATAGACTTTGCAGATCCCGAAATTCTAAATTCAGTAAATGCACTTCTATTGAGCTTTCCAAATGATTATGATGCAATTTGTCCCTAGTCCACGATTTACAAAAAAAGGAGGAAGTGTTTTGCTTGCAGAAGAAGGCAAAGGAGATCAGTGCCTGCTGAGTGATGGGTGTGACAAATAATAATAGGATTTGTGGTAATGGCATCAATGACTCAGCTTCTACCATCTTTGGGAACTGAACTGAGAGTTTACAAATATCATCTCTTTTAATTCTTGGCAACAAAAATATGAGGTGGATATTTTTAACTCTATCTTACATAGAAGAAAAGAGCACATGAGACTTCCATGACTTGCTCGAGATAAGAAATCCTGGGACTAATAGTCAAGACTCAGGAAGCAAACAAGACCTTCTGGTGCAGCAATAATCTATATCACTAAAACATTAATTGGATACTTTGTATTGCTTATGTTTTGCTTGAAGCCGTGCTTTTATTTTTGTTATAAAAATAATCATTGCTGGGGCTTCCCTGGTGGCACAGTGGTTGAGAGCCCGCCTGCCGATGCAGGGTCACGGGTTCGTGCCCCGGTCCGGGAAGATCCCACGTGCCGCGGAGCGGCTGGGCCCGTGAGCCATGGCCGCTGAGCCTGCGCGTCCGGAGCCTGTGCTCCGTAACGGGAGAGGCCACAACAGTGAGAGGCCTGCGTACCGCAAAAAAAAAAAAAAAAAAAAAAAAAAAATCAATGTTAATTATGGAAACTTTAAGGAAAAGAAGAAATGTTAAAGTCACCTACAAACCGCAATCCAGGGATTGCTATTGATATTTTATTGTTAGAATTTCCTTGTGACTTTTTGCTATGAATGCATATGTGTGTTTTTCTATGAATGTATATGTTTTTAAATGTATATTTTTACACCATGCATTTAAGAGACAAGCACAGACATCCTATTTTCATTAAAATATATAGTTTGAAATTAAAATAAATACATTAAATATAGCTTGACAAATTTAACTCTCCAAAATAATGTAAGTATAATGACACTGATTCATAGGCCTCATTTACATGAAATGCTCTGCCTCTCTTTGGAAAGACCTCTCTCGGGATTTATGTTTGATGTTTTGTCCAGGAATGGCTAAAGATGAATGTTTACATATTGCCGTTTTGCTGACGTGATGCTCAAGGCATCAGGACCTCTGAGTTATGTCCCCAAATTGATAGGGTGTGTTGTGCACGATTGGGGGTTTCTTTGAAATATGCTCTTCTGGTCACGTGCAGTTGCAAAATATATAGGTGTTTGGTTTTGTTTTTGTTTTCCTAAAATACCAGTAAAAGCAAACGTCTGTGTAGGCGAATTATATCCATATTTAACTGACAAACATTTTTAATGCCTAAATATAACGATAATGAAATACGTAATTTTTTATTTGTCAGTATTAACTGTTCTTAAATATGAGTGACTTACAACACTAGGAAAAGTGTGACAAAGTGGTCCAGAGGAAGGGGGAGGGAGAGGAGGAAGGAGGGAGGAGATGGCCAGAGGAGACTTGCTGGGTGTTTAACTCCGGTTTCTAAGAGCACAAAGCTACTGGTCTCTGCACTTTTCAGAGGTCTTCCTGGGGCATAACACAGAGAGTGTGAACCAAGCTGGGACGCAGGGAACCTGGGCTCTCTCTCTTTCTGGTCTTTGTGCCTGTCGGCTGGGTGCTCCCAGCCTGGCTGTGCATCTCGAAGATAAGGATCTGGAGCTAAGTGGTCCCTCCAGCCTCCCTCATTTAGAACTCCCTGAGAGATCATTTGAGGTTCCAAAGGAAAGGAGAAGTTTCCCCTAAGTCTGCAGATACTTGCAAATGGATGTCATGAGGGTAAAGGGCGGGTTTTAGTTGTGGAAAACAGTAAATCTGGATCCCAGCTGCCTCGCATCTCTCTTTACAGTGTACCCTGGGGGTAGCTCCCCATTTCTATAGGTGAGGTGGCACCTTGCCCATCCCGGGAGATTTAAGTCTGTGCATCTTACCTACCACGGGGTGATCCTGGGGAGATGAGGTCCACGAGTGCTCAAGGAGCAGCTGCCCTCTTTGGTGTAAGGCAGTGTGATCTCTGCATGGGGACAGTAGGACAAATTATAGTAGTAACTTAGGGGGTGATTAGGCTTATTGGTAAAGTGGACTGAATCTAGGCTTCTACAGATTTCGACAGGGTGCCATAACCCAGGCTGCATTCTGACACTAGGGGGTAGGAGAGAAGGATGAGAAAGATAAAGAGTTAAGCTTCCTCAGGAATACACACTTGGCCTACTTTTAACATATCTCTAAATGATGTACAATTCACTTCAGCTCATTGTAAATTTGCACATTTCAGGCACTGCACAGACTGCAAAGGATACACAATCGTGTCTGTCTTAGTCTCTTCGGGCTGGTCTAGCGACATTCCGCAAATTGAGTGGCTTCCAAAACCCCAGGAGTATATTGTCTTACAGTTCTCAAGGGTAGAAGACCAAAATCAAGGTGCCAGCAGGGCCACAACCCCTCTGACACCTGTAGGGGAGTCTCCTTCCTGGCCTCTCTCCAGCATCTGGCAGTTTGCTTGACCCGTGGGTGCGCCTGCGCTCCTAGAAGCAGCCCCTCAATCTCTGCATCCCTGGGACTGTCTCCCTGCTTCTGTGTGATTCCATCATAGTGACATTTTCCCCTCACATGTCTGTGTGTCTGTTTCCTCTTTGCTTATAAGGACACCAGTCATGTCGGCTTAGGGTCCAACCTAATGGAGTATGACATTATCTTAATTTGATTACATGTGTGAAGAATCTATTTCCCATCAAGGCCTTGCACATTCACAGGTACAGAGTGTTAGGTCTTCAAGCGATCATTTTGGGGGACACAATTCAACACATAAGAGGATTATTTCAGTCTCCTCCACAGGCTAATCATGGAAAAGACACAGCAACAATTAAAATGTCTTGACAAGGATAGCACATGTGTAGTGTGTGTTGAGAGCCCACAAGAGGGGCACCTAACCCAGCCACTCGTGGAAGAGCTATCAGGCAGCCAGGAAACGTCTCTTAAGAGCTGGATGGAGGGTAGGAACTGGCCAGAAGAAGACGCAAAGGAAGGCATTTCCAGGAAGAGCAAATGAATGTCAGGAACAAGGTTCCAGGGTCCCTTGATCCTGCACGTTTGTGGGGACCACCCAACTCACCAGGATGAGCTGCTAGTTTAGAACACTGAAAAATGCATGTACCTGAATGACTAGAAAATAAAAGGATCACAGTGACTTGATTAGGGACAAGCAGAGGTTTCTGAAGATCCATAATCTGAACTTTAGTTTCCCAGCAAGGAAATCGGCTATCTTAATTCCAGGGAAAAGAAGAATTTTTTTTCCAATTTAATTTAATTTTTACTTTATATTGGAGTGCAATTGATTTACAATGTTGTGTTAATTTCAGGTGTACAACAAAGTGATAAATATACATATATCCATTCTTTTTCAGATTCTTTTCCCATACACATTATTACAGAATGAGTAGAGTTCCCTGTGCTATACAGTAGGACCTCGTGGGTTATCTATTTTATATATAGTAGTGTGTACACGTTAATCCCAAACTCCGGTTTTTATCAGATCATTCTTGAGCATGCCAGACTATTTAGCTGACCCTGAAGGAAAGATGAGCAACTTTCTGAGTACCAACAGCAAGCCACCATCCTCAGGTTATACACGGTCTTTAGCACTGTTCCCCTCTCTGGAGGACTGGATCTGGCTTACATTAGGGACTGTTTACAAAGGCATGAAGGTACAAGAAGAAATTATGGGAATATACTGTACTATGGAGCTAGTAACAAAGGAGATGTTCCCACCATCAGGCCCATGGAGGTGAGGGGAGGGCATTTCGCCAGAGCAAGAAGGAGGGCAGGATGTGAAGAATCTGTGCCTTGAGACAGCTGTGACGTGTTTGGGAACAGCCATCAAGGAGCTTGGGGTGTAACCTCAGTCTCTCCTCACCCCTTCCAGTCTCCTTCCTAGGTTTCCGTCGAGCAAATTCCGCTAGAATTCAGAAGGCAAGAGCGCTTATTGGTGTAATGCCTTTAGCCAGCCTTCCCGGGCACAGAGAAGGCTGCAGAAGGATGGAAAGTACATCTAGTGGGGCAAATGGAAAATATATTGTTTATAAAGAACCGTCCAGAGAAGCCTGGGGGGGAAAAATGATTTGAATTCATGAAGGATCAAGGATGGTGGTGAGGTAGGCTTGGTGAGTGAAATCCACAAACCATGCAAATATATGAAGCGTGGATTTGTCCATTAGATTCCCACCTGAAGCAGAAAGGACCTCCCTTTGCAGGTTCAGTCAAAGCGAGGTTAAGATGGATGCAAAAGGGGCTTCCCTGGTGGCGCAGTGGTTGCGCGTCCGCCTGCCGATGCAGGGGAACCGGGTTCGCGCCCCGGTCTGGGAGGATCCCACATGCCGCGGAGCGGCTGGGCCCCGTAGCCATGGCCGCTGAGCCTGCGCGTCCGGAGCCTGTGC
>NC_041215.1:32957704-33013534 GCF_002837175.3 Physeter macrocephalus
AAAAAAAAAAAAAAAAAAAAAAAAAAAAATAAAGATGGATGCAAAAAGCATACATGAAGGAGAGACTTCGAGAGCTAGCTTACTCTAAGAGTTGATAAGCAGCCAGTCAAGTGATAAATAATTAAGGGGCAAGTGGACAACTAAGGGAAACTGTGACATATACCAGAATGTAATGTTTTGTTCAAAGGGACAACTGGGTCCCATGCCACTACCTGGTGGTAAAAGTCCCCTTAGCCTGAATGTGGACAGTTTCAGCCAATGATGTAAAGTTTGTGATCATCCTTGGCTATGCTGGTCTAGTTGGGCAAGTAGGGAGGGGTGCATTTGAGACAACAAGGAATCTAGTAGGACTCAGAATTGTATTGCTGGATGAAAATGAATGTAAGGTAGACTCACAGGATAGGTTAGATGCCACCTGGACGGGAGGAAGTGCTGGGCACTGAGATCAACGCAAAGGGAAAGACAGAAGTGGAGAAAGAGCAGGGCATAGGAAGTAGCTGGAGTTAGCGAACATCTGAGGTGCCTGTACAGGAAGTGTGTGTTGATGATACATGAGAATGTGGTGAGTGTATCATCAACTTGGCTGAGTCATGATGTCCAGATATTTGGTCAGACATTATCATGAATGCTTCTGTGAAGGGGTCTTTTAGAGGAGGTGAACACTTAAATCAGTGCACTTTGAATAAAGCAGAATACCCTCCAACATGTAGGTGGGCCTCGTTCAATCAGTTGAAGGTCTTCACAGAACAAAAAACTGACCTCCCCCAAGCAAGAAGAAAGTCAGCCAGCAGACTGTCTTCTGTCTTTGGGATTGAACTGCAGCTGTTTGCTAGGTCTCCAGCCTCCTGGTCTACCCTGCAGATTTTGGACTTAGCAAGCCTCTACAGTCTTGTGAGCCAATTATGCACTGGAAAAAAATATATATATGGTTTTTATATCCTGTTGGTTCTGTTTCTCTGGAGAACCTTGACTCATGCACTTGGTACCTACAGGTTGGGTGTGCTCTCCTCTCATTTTCTGAATATTTCTACCATGACACTGATCACACTGCATTATAACCACTGATGTTTACTTCTGTGTTCCACGGGACTGTGAGGTCCTGGATGGAAAATGAGAGACAGAGTGTCAGGAATTCCTGGATCTACTTTTACACATACTCTGATGAGTCCAGTGTAAATGGACTGCTGGGAAATCACAGCCAAACTGAAGATTGATTTCTGCCTTTCTCTATTTTTTCTTTGCACTTCCCATAATTTATCTTAGACTAAGGCCCTGACGCATTACATCAGTGACAGTTTGGAACCATGGATATTGCCTTAATGTCTCTTCTTAACTGGGCTTGAGCCATTCCTACTATTGGCAACCTCTTCTGCAAGGCCAAGAGTGAAAAGTGTCCTGCTGCCCCTAATGCCCCCAAGACCCTTCACTGCTCTCCAGCCTCCACAAACCCTTGCTTTTCTCCAAACGTAAGACTGACTAGTGGCAGGAACACGTGTTTTGGAGTCACACTGGAGTTCCCGTTTTAGTGCTGGCACATTCTAGTCGTGTGACCTTGGACAAGTCATTTAACATTCCTAGATCTTGGTTTCCTTATCAGGAAGGTGGAGAATAAAAATGTCTTCCTTTCGAGATTAATCTGAGGAATAGAATATGCCTGCAAGGTTCCTAGCCCCCAAATGTAGATGATCAGGAAACAGAGCAGCCAAATATCATGATGTAGTGTTAACCATGACCTCTTTCACTCTCACTGCTGTTCTAGTGGTATAGATAACATCTATAAGGCCATCCGAGTTGCAAAAGATAGCTATTTCCTCTTGCCAGAAATAATGTCTTTATTCCTTCTGCATTGCCATGAGATTTCAGAGGCTGGAGGGATTTCTAGGAGCCTGGAGGGAGCATTTCTGAGGGGAAGCTTCCCCTATCAATAAAGCAGAATTAGAAGGGTGAGGCACTCTGACAAGATTTTCCCTAGAACTTGACGTTTCAACTCATTCAGCTGTTTACATTTTGCCAGTTTGAATGTTAACAGGACACCTTGTCAGCATGTTAAAAGATGTCTCCCAGCCACACACTGTTCTTCCTCTGTGCAGTATAATTGCATAGTGAGATGCAAAATTGTCTAGAACCACTAACAAAAACACATTTATTTCCCGTCTTGATGGATACAATGCTGGTTTCGTGTATCTAGGCCTGTACGGCGATCATCAGGCATTGCAAGAAGTTTGCAAGGAAGGTTTAGTCAAATCTTGAAAGCAAAACTTGTTTTCCTTCTCAAAGAGCTCCTAATCCATTTGCAAACAACCTTGCAAGTTTCCAGGTCTTAACACTCTTGCTATTATGATGCTCTGTTTCTCACTCCTTTGGCAGCAGGCTCTGGTTTCATTAAAACTCATCAAAGCATGCGTAATGGAGTAGGCAGAGAAGCTGCAAGTAAAGTCTCTCCAATATTCCTGTACATATGTGTGCAGTGGGATTGCAGGTAATAGATTATCATCCAAGTCACTGAGAGAAAGAAAGGAATGCGTCCATCCAGTTCGGTCTAACAGTTGTTGGCCTTGCTTCCCAAAGTTAGAGCAACATCACTGAGTTTACAGTTTTATGTATGGCCTGCACAAGGGTATGTGAGTGTACAGGAAACAAGAGTTACCCATGACATAGGACGGGACCACTTACTTATGGCACATTTATTTATCCCCAAACTTCTTAGCGTTGTTAATTTTCTGCAGCTTTATTTCACACCAAAGAGAAGTAGAATTCAATTGTTGGGGCCATGTGCATTTGTAATCAAGTTTTGTCTTGGTATCCCCTATTGGCTGATTTCTACCCCCGAACACTCCACTGCTAACACACACACACACACACACACACACACGCGCGCGCGCGCACACACACGCACACGCACACATACACGCACGCACACCAAAAAGGAAGTATTAGCTTCCATTGCCCTGCCAAATTCTTCTACAAGGACAAGCTGGGCTCAAGTTCTCAAGTTTGTTTTCTTAATCGTATTTTGCATAGCCATCATTGCAGAAGTACTGTTGCCAAAAAATTGTGACTTGATTACAGACTGTGTAAAATATCTACTGGGCACAGGACTAGTTCAAGTTGCATCACTGTGAAGTAGCTGGAATATTGTTCTCTTTTTACAAATGTGCTAATGAGGCTAGTAAGTTATACGAAGAGGATTCCAATTAGAGCCATCAGATCTAAATTTTTTGCTCTGTCTGGTATGCAGTACTTCTTATCAAAGGGGTCTAAAGCATGGGAGGCAAACTTCTTCTCTTTGAATCATTATGCGTTGGTTGTCTGCTCTGGCCAGGCACTGACAAGGCACTGAGGATACAGAAATGATTAAGATGCGGTCCCCCAAGTCCACAGAATTTATCATCTCATGTCCTTGTGGTAAGAAAACACCCGGATCTTTCCCACTCTGATTCAGAATTCACACAACAGCAAGAGTGATGCTTTAAAAACAGATCTGACCATGCCTCTGCATCCCCTTCCCCTTCTACCTGTGCAAACTCCAAGCTCCTTACTCATGGCTTACAATTTTTGAAGGACATTGTTGTATAATGTGTTCATATGCATTAATTAAAAGTCTTAGTACAATGTCTGGTACTTATTACATCCTCCAAATTATGATTGTTATTATCTATTATAATTATTTAGGGGCCACAAACAAGGCCCCTGGTCTTTGTATTTCAGTCTGTCCCTCTGTACATGATGGGTGATGACAATAGCTTTTTATGATTGGTATCTAGTCAAGTTACATGAGTTAACATTTAAACAATGTTGGAGAGTGACTGACACAGAGCAGGTGGTGGAGAAAATGTAGGTTTTTCTCCTTCTCTTCCTCCCCCTTCCCTTGGAAACATGCCGCTTCTCTGTGGGCAGCAGGTTCAGATCGATCTGGACAGGAGACCACAGGCTGTGTCCCCGGTAGCCCAAGCATCGTTTCTCGGTTGAGACTCGCTCATGGGTGACATACGCATGGTGGCTCACTAGCAGTTTAACCAGTTGGAATAATCCTTGTGTTGTTGCTTCTATTCCAGAGGGACAATTTGCTTTCTGTAAATCAGGTGTTTCCCAGAGGACTCTTTAGGGCTGAAGAATGGTCATTCACCAGCTTAGAAGAGGGAAGCTTTTTTAAAATGTCTGTCTCCCTGTTTAATACATCATGCTGTCATCCAACGCGTGGTGACCACATAGAGCTTCCAGAAGGCTGGTCTCTTAGGTGAAGCTGGGGAGTGGATCTGCTTGCGTGGAAGGCCCAAGCTTTAAAGGGGTCTCTCTGGACTGGCGGCAGACAGCATAATCTCCTGCTAAATTGTGCCATTAAAGAAAACTACTAAGTCATAAGGGTGTAGCATTACCCTGAAAGTAAAGCACTGTCACCTTTGAATTGCCATGAGTTTTCACAGGCACTTAGAGAAATGCCTTTCACACCAGTTTAGCGCGGCCGGTTGGCTCCAGCCACAGGGGGTGAGGACAGGAGTTCTCAGCACAAGGGTGGGGGGAATGATTGCAATGTGATTTCCATTGATTTATTTGCTCAGTCATAAATTCACGCACACACCCCCCCTTTACTAACTTATTTCTTGAATTCCTTTATTAAACTCTCATTTATTTACTCATTCTTTAATTCTCTCATTTATTCATTTCCACCATTATTTGTTCATGGGTTCAGTTACATTATTCATTCATTCATTCAGCCAGTCAGTTATTCAGCTGGCCATCCAGGATAAGCCATTCAAATAAATTTTTCAGCACTGATGGAGATGGGCCCTAAGGTTTCAGAATGGGTGCTTGTCTTGTCCTCAAGGAGCTCACAGTTCAGAAAGGGAGTCAGACTTTGTAAACAGATATTTTCCGCCTGGTGTGGAAGATGGAATAGAAGCCAGTAGATGGTGCAGAAAGAGTACAGAGGACACGGTGGTTAAATCAAGGGATACGAGGAGACTGGGGACAGTGCTGAGAGAAGATGTGCTTGAAGAGGTTCCCTCTGAGCTGAGTCTTGTCCTAGAAACAGCTAACATTTAACTGAGCATCTATTTGTTGGAGGTGCCGTGCTAGGCATTTTACATCCATGAGGTCGTTCAGGTTTTCTAGCAATCATGTGAAGAAGGTACCATTCTTTCCATTTTATAGGGAAGGGCACTGAAATCTTGAGAGGCTAAATAGCTTGTCCAAGTTCTTGCAAGGAGCGAATAGTGAAGCCAGAAGTTGGGTCTACACCTGTGATTCCCGTGCCTCGGTTCCTAGCCCAGGTGACACAGATGCTCTAAGGCAAAAAAAAAAAAAAAGAAAGACCCATGTGTCCACCCTTCCTCTGGCCTGTGCTGCCTCCATCCATCGGTCAGTGCCACAGTGGAAAGCTCTTCAAGGAAGTGACCCTGAAGGAAGGAGGTCTGTATCATACTTTCCTGGATCATCACTTTACTCATTTATCAATTGGGATAATCATATCCACCTTTCATGATTTTCTGAGCATTCGATGAGAATTATATAAAACAAAAGTTCTTAAATTTTATTTCTCTGCAAAATGAACTGAGATGAATGTTTGAAATGCCTTTTCTAAGGCCTATTCCCAGCAATGTTTATTCGGTAGCTTTAGGACAGTGATCAAAAGTAACATTTTTAGCAAGCACCTGAAGATTCTGGACCTTGGGAAGTATCTATATAAGGTCATTAGCACAGTGTATAGCATTTAATGTCTCCTTCCGTATTCGTCTCCCCACTTCTAAGGTGGTGGGGGGACTGGTCAGTGACTGAAAGAGCTGTGCTTCTTAAGACCTGAACACAAGGCTTATCCTGACCCCTTCTTTTTTTTTTGTGGTATGCGGGCCTTCCTCTGCTGCGGCCTCTCCCGTTGCGGAGCACAGGCTCCGGACGCGCAGGCGCAGCGGCCATGCCTCACGGGCTCAGCCGCTCCGAGGCATGTGGGATCCTCCCGGACCGGGGCGCGAACCCGGGTCCCCTGCATCGGCAGGCGGACGCGCAACCACTGCGCCACCAGGGAAGCCCCCTGACCCCTTCTTGATGGACTTTTGACAGCACATTTTTATTGCAGATACCTGGCGAGCCCTTCCTCTTGGTGTGTGGGGATCAGGACACAGTCCAAACAACCAGTATATATTGAGGCTCCCCTGTGTTCTGTGCTGTATAAGCCACTATAAACCACCGACCCTTGTGCCCTAGGGCCTCATACTTAACTTCCAGCTCTTCAATCCCTTCCATTTAGGCCATCCTATTCCATATTTAATTCATCCAATTATCCTGTAGATACTCAACAACCATGGGATCCTGGGCATGTTCACTTCTGTGAGGCTCAGTTTATTCATCTGCATAATGGGGACGATCGGTCACTCTTACCTCAGTGGGTTGATGTGCAGATTAAATAAAATTAAATGAGCAACATACCTCATATGCTCAGTACAATATCTGGCATTCTCTAAGCGCTCCGGAAATAGAAATCACGATCACCCAGCTCCATCATCATAGGAAGATCTAAATGCTGAAGGAATGCAGAGGCAGGAGTGATCAAGTAAGGCTTTGCTGGAGACATAGGGCTTAGGTATGAAGTGGAAAGATAGGTGTCCCAGGCTAGGCAGAGAAGAGAAAAGAGGAAAAATCAATCTTGATGAGCTCAGCGGTGGTATGGGTGTGGCGATGCAGTGAGCTTGTAACCAAGGGCTCTTTGCCTCGTTTGAGGGCTCCTGGCTCACCTGTGTGTTCTAATACAAGATTACCATTGGGCAAGCACTTTTTTTTTTGTTGCGGTACGCGGGCCTCTCACTGTTGTGGCCTCTCCCGTTGCGGAGCACAGGCTCCGGACGCGCAGGCTCAGCGGCCACGACTCACGGGCCCAGCCGCTCGGCGACATGTGGGATCCTCCCGGACCGGGGCACGAACCCCTGTCCCCTGCATCGGCAGGTGGACTGTCAACCACTGCGCCACCAGGGAAGCCCAAGCACTTTTCTTGATCAGGAGAATGAAATAACAAGTGGGAGTCAAATATGTCGCCCAGAAAGCTTGCCTGTTCTCGCTCACTTTTGCTCTGAGCCCAGGATTCCGGGGAGAGATGATGACTCAGAGTCAGTCTAGACCTTCCAAAGAATTTAAAAAGCCCAAGATGTACTAGCAGCTTGTGATTCCACATTCTGTGAAGTAAAGGAAGCAGAGGGACCCTTTGTCTGGGAGTCTTTCTTTATAACTATTCACAGCAGGTGAACTCAGGTCTCGGGAGCGCCAATCAGCCTTTCCTGCTCCGGGCACAAGAGTCTGTTCTATTTGTATCTGCTTGTAAAGGGAAGCTGGTAAGAGACATTTGCTGGTTAGACTGTCCGTGGGGACGGTTCCACATGGCTTTTTCCATGCCACCTATGAGTATTCTGTCCAACTCTCATGCCTTTTATCCAGTTTTATTCTGGAGTGTCATCTCCTCACCTCCTTCTTTAGACCGAGCCCTCATTCTTTTCTCCCATGGCTGTCCTTTGCCCATCACCATTCTCAAGGCTCCCCCTTGAGTCCACATAATCAACAAACATCTATCCAATCCAGCATTGGTGGTAAGAGCTTGGGCTTGGTTTGATTTGCATCCCAGCGCTGACACTTCCTAGTTTTGTCAAGTTATGTGATCTAGGGAGTTACTTGGGCTCCTTGTTCCTTAGCTTCCTCCTTTGTCATTCATAACAGAACCTATGTATGAGGTGGTTGTGAGGTTTACATGAGTTAATCGTTGTAAACCATAAGAAAAAAATTCCTGGCATTATATACCCAATATGTGTTAGCCTTAATTATTTTCATCACTCTATCACCAGAAACCTTGACACTGTTTTCTTGGTGTTTCTGGGGATACAGTGATGAAAATAATAACTAATAAATTTTAGGAATATATAACACCTGGTGCCTTGAAAGCACCCCTGCAGACTAATTCAGCAGCACTAACCGATACTTACATTTGACTATAGATGGGCTACCATGGGGTGAATGGTTGAATTTGATAATAGTTTTTGCTTTTGGGTAATTATTTGGTCCATTGGTCCTTAGCTCTGTGTGTGTGTGTGTGTGTGTGTGTGTGTGTGTGTGTGTGTGTCTATAAGGGCACATGCACACGAGTTTGCTGGGGCAGAGTAGGATAGTTTTGAGCCTTTTCTACATGTGAAGCACTGTGTCAAGCACTATCTTATTTCCCCAAAGATTTTATTCTGAAAAATCCAAACCTACAGAAAAGTTGAAAGAATGGTAAAATAAGCATCCATAGGCTTTTCACCTAAACTCTCCAAATATTAAAATTTTGCACCATTTGCACATATTTGTGCTACTGTCACCCACCCCCCTCCTGTCCTTCCTTCATCCTCATATAAAATGTTTTTTTCTTTTTCTGAACTATTTGAAAGCAAGTTGTGGACATAGTGATAATTTAAAGGTGAAGCCTTCACTTGCATCTCCCGACAATACACACTATGCTATATAAGCACAAAAATAAAACCATAAGAAGAAAATAGACATCACTTCAATGAATGTTATCTGGTATATAATCCATCTTGTCCCTACAGTGTCTTGTATAGCAATGTCTGTTTTTCTATTTTTATTTGGATCTCAAGCAGTGTCCATAGGTGGGATTTAATCGTCCTGTCCCTTTAGTCTCTTTTAACTAGAAGGGCCCGCCCCCTAACCCATCTTGTTTTGTTTGCTTTTCATAACAGACATTAAGTTTTTGAAGAGTACAAGCCAGTTGTTAAGTAAAATGTTCCCAGGGGGAGCAGGGTGAGGGAGGGGTGGATTGGGAGTTTGGGATTAGCAGCTGCAAACTAGTATATATAGACTGGCTAAACAACGAGGACCTACTGAATAGCACAGAGAGCTATATTCAATATGCTGTGATAAACCATAATGGAAAAGAATATGAAAAAGAATATATATATGTATATGATCCCTTTGCTGTATAGCAGAAACTAACACGACATTGTCAATCAAGTATAGGTCAATAAAAAATAAACTTAAGAGGAAGTAAAATGTTCCACATTTTGTTTTTTTCCTGGCTGTTTCTTCATTGTTGGACTACTTTGGCAGAAAGCCTCATGGGGGGTGTCTCCCATCAGAAGGCACACGATGTCAGTTTGTGCCATGACTGGGTTGCTCTGTTCCATTCATTTGACTAAAGCAGCTCCACCAGATCTCTACATTGTGAAGGTGATTTACAATCAGTTATCTGTGGAGTTCTATGCAGACATTATGTGAGTATGCTGTTCTCCATCATTTCCTCCCCATGTGTTAATGGTCCTGACCTGTGTAAGTCATGACACTGGAGTTTGTAAAATGTCGTTTTTCTAATTGTATTATCCCTTCTGCATTTATAGCTGTTTTTGTCTACAGAGCTTTTTATTTCTTACCCTGCCTCCATTTACCCTTGTATCAGTAGAGGCTCATAAATTATTTCACTTTAAAACATTGTTACTATTACATTTATTAGATGTTCAAATTGTCCCCAAATTAGCTAGTAATGGTCGCTTTAATTCTGTTCCTATGTCTTTTTTGCATGACCCCATTAATCTTGGAGCACTTCCATGCTTTCTAGCACAAGATGCTCCAAGACGTTACCTTGAACTTTCCCTGCCTAGACCCAGACTCAGCTATTTTCCCAAAAAAGCCTAGTTCCTTTTTGTAGCAAATGGTATTTGAAAGTTAAGATCTAGGTGTTAGGTTTGTTTATTGCTTCTCAGCCTTTTTTGTGGACAGAGCTAGAAAATGTGTGTGTGTATGTTTAAGTTATGCGTTGATACATTTATCTTTAATGCAAATCCAGCACCATTAGATCTTTTCTCATCATTCTGTCTTCCATATATATTTCTCTTCTCTCACACTGAGAAATTATCCCAGCATCAATATATTTTCTAATTTATTCTATCCTGTAATATACACCAATAGTTTCAGAATCACATCAGCAATAGCACTACTAATAACAAGGTAAAGTTTAAGATTTACCTGAATTTTAAATTTTGTTCTTAGACTATATCCTCAGGATGTATAGCTAGACAGAATAGAGTATTAAAAAAGTTACTTGAATTATTTTTTTTTCTCCCTTGTGGTTATTTTATCTATTTAATATATAAACAGGGTTTTTTGTATCTGCTTAATATTCAGTTTTAGGGTTTGCCTTTTTTCATCCTTTTGATTTAATTTTATGTTTTAAATATATAAAACATTTTACTGTTACGGAAGTCAAATATATTTACAATGGTTGACCAGGGATGTCTTGTTCTCACTCATATTGTCTTCACTCTGTTCTTACCCATCTCCTCTCGATAATCATTTAGTTTATCCTTCCTCTGTGTATCCCCTTTTCTCCTTTGTTCTTGCACAACATGTAGCATATAGTCTTTTGCACCTTAATTCCTGGCAGTCATTCCATCTATCCTGGAAATCATTCCAGCTCGCTTTAGAGAAATCTTATGTGGTCTTTATTATGACTACATAGTATTTCACTGTGTCAGTTAACTATACTGTGTCCAATCAGACATCTATTGATAGATAATTTACCTTGTTTTTCCAAAATTCTGCTACTTGTAATAGATATTCTGGGCTGCACAGCAGAATTTCAAGTATGCATTGAAACATCGTTTCCTATCATGTATCACTTTCCTGTTGATTTTGAGAGCTGTCACTGAAGCCAGTAAAAGTCTTGGTAGTCTGTTGAAGGTTTAGTTCAGTGGTAAGTGAACACCTACTCTGGGCCAGGTGCTAGGCATACAAAGACTTAAGGAGACATTCTCTTCCCTTGTATAGCTTACAGTTTAGCAGGGGGTCTGAGTAAACAAGTTGGAGTAATAGCACTTGAGTGAGCCAAACACAGGATGCTGGTGGAGTTAGAAAAGGCTTCCCACTGGAGATGATGCTGGCACTTTGACAATAAAATTGATAGTGTGATGAAGTCCAGAACAGGGACGTCAGCTGAAAGAAAGATAAATACTTCCATGTTCCTCTTTGAGCTTTCTTTTTGTCAGTCACCTCCAGAACCAGAATCTAAGATCTGTGGAAGCAGAGTAAGTAGACTCTTCCATATCAGAAGGCTTGTCTTCTTTTGTGACCTGGTGAGAGGTGACGTAAGTGCTGGGTGACCCTTCTTAGGACCAAGGCAAGCACTTTGCAGTCAGCTCGCTACTCTATGAGTTCCATCTTGGCTACCTTAGCTCTTACTAAAGGAAGGATGGGGACTACTATTTACTGTGTACTTGTGGTCCAGGTACTGGGTTATATATATTGTCTTTGAGTCAGTCTCATCTAATCCTCATGATAAAGTGTGAGGTAGAGATTATTTCTCATTTGCATTTTGAGAAAACAGAGGTTCAGAGAGGTTGGAGAGAATTCCAGCATCACTCTGCTAGTAACTGACAGATGGAGGGATTGAATTCAGGTCTGTGTCAGTGCCCAGAGTTTTCCTCAGAATGCATCAGAACAGTGCCTGCCACAAAGATGCTCCTAAAAGCCTCTAAAAATGTCTCTTCCCATCAGGTGACTTGGATGTGCAGCCCCCTTCCCCCCCCCACCCCGCCCTTCCCCTGCCTGGGAGGCGGGCACAGGCTCCCCTTGGCCACACATTTGCTGCTGCAAGCTTTCAGCTTCCATGGAGCTTCTTTCCCAGAACCAGCTGTGAACACCTTACGCTCAAGGTCCGGGGTGGCATTCAGCCTGGTACCCCTCATCACACCACCTACTCAGTCCCTAACATCGTGCTCTGCACACACTAGACTTTCCGTTAAGTTTTTCTTGAATAAACCAGCGAATCAGAAACAAAGTACCATGCAATGCACATGAAATCTATTCAAGACCACACATCACCCCCCCCAAGATCATAAAACAGATTTCCCAGGTCTCTTTGATCATGTCTCTAATTGTAAAGCAAGGGAGAAGAAAACCCCCCAAAAGGGTACATAAAAAAGTAAAGGCTCGAGCGAAGTAGTAGAATAAATCACGGTCAAGTATGTTGTCTGGAAGTCATCAGGTGTGTGGTCCAGGCGGACTGATGGAGGAGCGGCAGGGGCTGAAAGGGGCTCCCCGCTCCCCCGTACCCCTCCGGCGCCCCGGGGCCTGCGGTTCCTGCTTCCAGCTAATGCAACGTGCACGGTGGCCCTACCAGGGGTCTTAAACCGGTAATGCTACCTCCCCCGAACAGCCGCAGAAGCCCAGACACTAAAAGCAGCCGCGTCTGCAAGTGGTTTTAGCAGGCAAGGAGGATGCTCGCCTAGGCAGCTGGGCTGATCCACAAGGGAGGGGAAACAGCTCCTGCGGGAATTCTGAAGGCTTTTAAAGAAGTTGAAAACTGTTTTCCACCTCTTGTCTTCTTTCCCGTTAAAGGTTGAGGAGAAGGTGGCACGGATCCCCTCAGCAGAGGTTCCCAGAACTGTTTCCCGCAATGAAGTGATGCGTCCGCTCCTCCAGAATCACTTCCTCTAAAGGGCTTGCGGCAGTTCAGCTCTGATTTCTAGTCGGGTACCCTGAGCCAGCCTCTGCGTTCAGCTCAGCGCTGTGCGTTTGATTAAGCACTCACGGCATCACTGCTCAGTGGAGTATCTCCAGTTTACAGAAGCAGAGACTGAGGCTGCGGGAGGTTCCCTGTCTCTGCTGGGGTCAGGACTGTGGTCAGTGGCAGAGCTGCCAGCCGGATCCGTTGTTCCCAAAGCCCTTGCTTTGCCTCCATTGCATCTGCCTCTACTGGCTATAGAAGCCCTTTCTAAGCCGATATTTACTCAGCGGCCATTGCCAAAGATTTAAATGGGGAGATGAGGGACAAACATATGCAAAGTTAAATAACTCTCAATGCGAAACGACAAGAGATGGCATGGATGGTAAATGAGTGGTAGAGACAGTGCTTTGAGGATTATTTAAGCTGTCTTTACCCTTGGCGTAGAAAATTCACTTTGTCAACATAGATAACTATATAAGAAGTGACCCCAGGGACCTTTCTGTAGACTTGCTTTATTACAATAGGAGTATAAGTGAATTGGCTCCCTTTTCAAAGGGCTATAAGCAGCTCCCCACAGTGATTTAAGTTCAATTAAACCGGGTATTGACAATCTGTAGACTTCCCTCTCTTCCAAGCATTGTGAGAGAAAAATTGAAGGTTTCTTTTCTGCCTCTGCAAAGTGACAGATATGTGTATAGAATGAGGTTTTATTAATCAGAGTTATCTCTTGTCTCTCTCTCTCTCTCTTTTTCCACTCTCCTCCTGTTTGTTCTTTCTTCTGAGTGGTGATCTCCATGGTAACAGATGGAACAGCTTATAGCATCTGTAATGACTATTATTAATAATAATAATGATCATCACAATGATAATACCGACCAGATAGAAAGAGAGCCAAAATAAGAGAGTTAAATGGTGTCTCTGTATGTAAACAATTTACAGTTTCTGAAATGAGACTGAGAGGGACCAGGCAGATCACCTAGAGCTCCAGGACGAAGGTTCCTAGAGGGCTTTCCTGGGGAGACAACCGGGAAAGCTCTCACAGCACGGGTAAAGAAATAGAATATTCTGGAATATCCTGCCATTACTACTCTGCTGACTCTTTGTGAAACCTCTTTTGGTTTTCTCTTGATGATGTTGTTGACTGCGTGTAGTTTGATCGTATCACTTGAAAGTTCTTTTACATGTGAACCCTTACCTGATACATGCTGGTGAATAGCCTCCTCTTGATGAAGATCTCCTGAAGTCTTACACGGCGCTCAGTGCCAGCCGAGGTGCTGATGGTCTAAGGATGAGAGACCTCTGTTGACCTGTCCATTCTCAAGGAAAACAGCCAGCCCCAACCCTGCCACCAACAGAACTCTGGGCATCCCGGCTTGCCTACAATCTCAAGAGTACTTACAACAGCATGAGACATCTGTCATTCTCATGCATACCACGTTTTCCCCCAACTGATGGTAAACTTTTGAAGAAGTTAGGCAGTGCACTATCCTCCTGTGTATGTACCCTGGGGGCTATCACACAGTATACATAGAATGAGTGATACATTTCACATCCTGGGAGATCTCAGCTTTGTAAAGAGATAGACTTGAAAGCTAAATTCACAAAGCAACGCGGGAAATGCTTTACTAGTCTTCATAACAACCCATTGTCATATCTTTGAAATGAAGCCTTGGACCTTTATAACACATGCTACTTGATGGCCTATGGCCTGCAACTCCTTTATGCTTAAAGGTGGCATGATAGCTTGTATGGATCTGGGTTATGGCATCATTTACACTCAGGCAAGTGCATTGGGCTGAATGCTGCTTTTAAAAAGCAAATATTTTATTTTTATTTTTTAATGAGATATAATTGGCATACAACTTTGTGTAAGTTTAAGATGTACAATGTGTTGATTTGATACATTTATATATTACAATATGATTATCATGGTGGCATTAGCTAACACCTCTATTATGTCACGTAATTATCTTTTATTTTTTCTGGTGGGAACGGTTAAGATCTAGTCTCTTAGTAACTTTGAAGCTTATAGTACAGTACTGTTGACTGTAATCATTATGCTGTGCATTCGACATCTAGAACTTATTTCTCTGCTAATCACAAGTTTGTACCCTTAATTAACATCTCTCCATTTCTCCAAAGCTATAGTAAGTAAAACAGTATGGTATTGGCACAGAAATAGCCACATATACCAGTAGAACAGAACAGAGAGGCCAGAAATAAACCCTCATATAAATGATCAATTGATATTTGACAAGGGAGCCAAATACACTCAATGGGTAAAGGACAGTCTCTTCAATAAATGGTGTTGGGAAAATGGACAAACCCATGCAGAAAAATGAAATTGGACCCCTATCTTATACCACTCAAAAATTAACTTGAAAAGGATTAAAGGCTTCAACAGAAGACCTAATAGCATAAAAACCTAGAAGAAAACATAAGGAAGAAGTCCCTTTGACACTGGTCTTGGCAAAGATTTTTTGACTCTGACAGCTAAAGCACAAGCAACAAAAGAAAAAAATCAACAAGTGAGACTACATCAGACTAAAAAGCTTCTGCACAGGAAAAGAAATAGTCAACAAAATTAAAAAGCAATCTAAGGAATGAGAGAAACTATTTGCAAACCATCTATTTGATTAAAAAAACCAAATATTTTAAATACATAGTAACTAATTTTAGAATAACTAAGATCCTTAGTGAATTGAATAGGTTTCTGCCAGTTCAAAAACTCTTCAAATGCAGTCCTCTCTTAAGCAGAGAATTTGTCTTGGGTAACTCAGTACATGTATTCCTTTAAGCAAGTTAGAAAGATGGGGCTCTGTTTTTCATCATGGGGCTGAATACAGTAGAAGAAATAATAGAAAATGATCTGGGTAGCAAACCGTGGTATCAAGGGCAATGATTTTCTAGGTTTCTGGGTCTATGAGGACTAAACGACAGATTCAGTTTTAGACATCTGCGGAAATGCAGGGGATGAAAATAAATATAGAGACACATGATTCTATTTCAGAGTGAAAAGATAATTGGACAAGATGATAATTATTTATTATATACAGCGGCAGCTATATTACGAGAAACTGCAGTCCAGACCTCTAGCTAACCTAATTTGCCAGATGAGTTTCCCACCCCCAACCCTCTAAGGAATGAAGTCCCCGTCCTCATGTTAACATCATCGAAAAGTTCGAACATAAAGAGTCTTTACTCTTTTGCACGCCAGACAACCAGTTATGTGTCCATGTAAAGCAAGATACCGAATCAGTATAATATCATCATGGATGGAAAGATTAATATAAATATCCCATTTACCAATGAGGAAACTTCAGAGATGTATATAACTTGCCCAAAGTCTTACTGCTGGAGCAGAACATAGATGCCCATCATATGGGCTACTTTCTAAAGCCAGAAGTCTCCCGGTACCTTGAGCCCTAGATGCATCTCTAGAGACTAGAACTTAGGGTGGATGTCCTGTGGTGGAGGGCAGGTGCTGGAGGCAGGTCAGCCAAGGGGATGTGTACGGAGCCTGGAGGACTTTATGATGCTCTGCCAATCATAGCATTTAGACGATTTACTCCGCAGTCTCTGCATGAAACTGGACCGACTTGAGTTACAGGGAAACCTCTGCTGGTTTCCTTGTGTGGGACTCCAAGTTCACAGAACTGCCAGAGGGAAGCGTTTCCTGTTCTGGGTCTTTGGAATGTGTTTTCCCCATGGGTCTGCAGAGAGAAGGCCAGGCTCAGAGTGTCTCCCCTCTGCCCCCTTTAGGTGTTTGTGGGTCTTACTCTCTGGTCAGGGAAAGAACCGTGTTAATACAAGCTACCATGAGAACTCCAAGAGACCAGTTAAGGCTTCTTCTTTTTGATGCTGTTGTTAATATCAGCATCTGGTATCTGTGAGCTCCTCGAGTTGGAGATGTTATATACCTTTATCTAAGAGATACACGCAGATTTCTGTTGAATGTCGTTATTTAGTTAATAAGGGAGCTTCTCACACTAATCCCCTCACTTAAATCTTTACAACCACCCTCTACAGTTGGCATCGTTGCTGGTTTTTTTTAAGTGTTACTGATGAGGAAACGGAACTTTAGAGAAGTAATCATTTGACCAAGGATGCTTACCCAGGAAATGTAGAGCTGGCACACAAATCCAGATCTTCTGGCTCCAGAACCCATGCTGTGTCCACTAATCTCCACTGTGCACTGACCAAATTCACCATCTTGAACATTTAGCTCATGGGTCCAATTTTATTTAAAGTATATATAGGTCCATGAATGGATCTCCCTCCATCCACATAAAAGACTCTTCAAAACGAATCTTACTTGTTTGAAAATCCTTCACCTAGACCTTCCCTAGCTAAGACCACCTCCTCACCTGTCCCCATCCAATTCCAAGCGTCAGGAACATCAGCCATCAAAGCTGCCTCTCCTGAGTGGCACTGACCCCTGGCCTTTCATGTTTTGTCGGGGTTCAGGGCTTAATCTGCACTGCTACCCAGGAAGTGGGGGGAAAATAGAAAGTGAGAAAAAATAATGTCCATTTGTCTCCTTGTTTTTAGCCTTTATGTTGCTCTCTCCCAGGAGACAAGTAATGAGAGGACAAAGGGCACCTTTGAAATGAAAGCCAGCTAACGGACCCTAGGTTTCGAGTAATCGTCTCTCTTCCTGTCGCGCAGACTGCGCTTGTGATGTCTGTTAAGTGAACTGTGGGGACCGTTTGGAGATCTTAGTAGTTCCTTTGTATCTTCTGTATATTGCATGTATCAAAAAGGACCTAGAGTTGAACTATTAAAAACAGTTCACTCTCAGGGCCAGAACGTGGGGTTCGCAATATTTGTGGCTTTAAGATAAAAGACTGTCTCTCTGACATGGCTTCCTTTTCCATCTTGCCAAAGATAGAATATGGTTTTAGAAAAATGAGCTAATGAGTGAACAAATAAGAAAATTGATAATGAATGTATGAACATTGGATGCATATATAGATAGGAAAAATCAGTGTACGTTTGGAAGGAAATCCACATTTATATGATTTAATGATGCTATGTGGACCACTTTGGGAATCAGAAAGATTGGATACATTGAGACGGGGGACAGGTTTACTTTCTCTCCCCTTCTTACATTTATATCTATATTTATATCCAGCATCTATATTTATACTATTATCTACTATGATTATTATCAGTACTGGAGACGATGTACATAAAATGTCCTAGTATGGAACAGTAGTATACCATCTATTATTAGAGGTTAGATTTCCATTTCTTCTGAGCACCGTGGACATTTCAAAATCAGCAGTTTTTTTCTCCCTCTACAGTATTGCGTTATGGAGCAATTACTTTCTTTGGTTATTTTATTGACACTTGTCTATATTGGCACCAACATTTTTGGAGTTTCCAGTTAATTATTTATGTAACATTATTACTTTTACCAATATGAATCATGTTTTATTTTTGCTTTCAAAATCAAAATCCAAAAACCTTCATTCTGATTTCTTTTATAGACTTTATGGAAAATGTCATTTTGTCTCGATTAAACATTGGAGACATATGGGTTATCAGGGGGCTGGTTTTAGGAAACAGTGTTACGATGAATCAGAATGTTTGAGCAGAGTTCGGTTTTATGCTGCAAGGAACATTTCCATTTTTAGGAATTGGGAAAATAGAATTGAGAGCAAACTTTCTCTTCCTCCTCTTTCTGACACATATTAAAACTGAAGTACAGGGCAATGAAGTTATTTATCCCAAGTCATATACAGAGTTAGGGTAGAGGACATATTAATACTGGGGATCCTGGTTGCCAGTTTTTCCTGCTTCTCCTCCTTCTCATGGCCAACAGCCACGATCCTGCTTCTAAGAAGTACTAGTTAGAAATAGTGTTACCGGCAGTGTATGTGCTCACCATTCTTGTCTAACAGATATGCCTTGGGTCCTTGCTCTACTTCCTAGACCTTGGTTTCCTCATTTGTAAAACTAAGTGGGTGAGAGAGGAAGGAAACCATGTGACTTCTGGGCAAGGTTCTTTTCCAGCTCTGAGCATCTATGAAGTGCGATGACATTATTATGTGGGCAAGATTCTCAGATGACAAAAGCTTCTCAAGCCTTCCCATTTCCTCTTTCTCTTTATCTGTAAGCATGTTCAGAATGCAATTCTATGTCCAATTGTAAATGTTTCAGTCTATTATTCCAGAATGTCTGATCATGCCTTGTGGCTTCTTTTGTTTGAACTGATGATTAAACTGAGCCCCAGAAAAGTGAAGTGACTTGTCCAAGCTTGTCGTTAGTAGAATAGGTTTCAAGTCAGATCTCTCAGGCTCTAAAACTAAAATTCATCACCTTTCTTCGCCTTCCATTCTTACCTATAATAGGTAAAATATGTTCTCCATCCCTGACCCACAGGGCCTCATCTCTGCATGTTGTTTTAATGCAAACCTCTTAAAATATTTTTGGCAAGTAGAAGTAGCATGGCGAATAAATATTAACGAACTGCAGGTAAGTGCCTTGCATGTTCAGTGTCTATTACACAATCTCATCCTTGTTATGATGTATATTTCACAGATTCTTTCTGTGTATAGGTCTTATTTTCAACGTGGTACTTATGGTTCTCTGAGACAACGATCTATGCTAGTGTTTCTCTTGTGAGGAAGTGTGTGTGTCAATATCTGGAAGTAGGAGCTTTGGAGTCAGACATCCTGGGTTCCAATTCTTGCTTAGACATTAACTATGTAATCTTAGGAAAACTGCTTAATTTTCCTTATTCACTTTTCCCTCAGTTTTGATGTGGCAGGATTGACTCCCTTCTGATGTAGACAATGTCAGTTTTATTTTGTTAATTTATGTATTTAATAGTTTGAACATTTAACATTTAATTTTTGTTCATTTAATTACCAACATTTTGTGCATTCGACAGCTTCTCAGTGATCTATGTTTTTGTGTGTATGTGATCGCCACGATAATTATCTTCAAGGATATTTAGTTATATTCTACTTCTGGTCACAAAGTATCTAATTTCTCAACCTCTAAGTTCTTCCCCATCCAAATTGTCCTTTCCCACAACAGATGAATTCATTTCCTTTTATTCTTGGTCTACCTATTGTCTACCTATTTGTGTTTCTTTCTGTTCTTGTTCCATGGCTTTGCATAGATCGTGTCCATTTTAAAGGAGATAATGGACGTTAAATGCTTAGCATAGAGACTGTGGAGTAAAGGCTTCACAAATTTAGCTCTTAAGATAATTAACCCTCACACTAACTCTGGGTAGAACTCTGGGAGAAACAAAAATTCTCTGGCCAAATTCTCTGCATGAGTAGAGTGCTTGAGCGGCCGTTCATCGATGCACATCCAGCCACCATCCATCACACTGCAAGCATGATTGTCTTTTCTTTTTCCAGCTTTTTGGAGGTCTGTAAGCATGATCCTCTTTTGACCTTCCTTGATTGTGTTTTCTGGGCAGAGGACAAGATCTGGACATTGGTGCAGCACAACAACACAGAGCTGACCCATGTGCGAGGTGCCAACGCTGAGAAGCCCTACTCCATGACCTTGGACTACGGAGGCAGCCTGGAGCAGCTGGAGGCCGTGATTGACGGCTCGGAGCACTGTGAACAGGAGGTGGCCTACCACTGCAAGAGGTCCCGCCTGCTCAACACGCCAGGTAAGAACCACCCCTGCCCCGGCCCCTTTGCGAAGGCCATGCAGGGCGACCGCAGTGTGGCAGATGGGCCCTGAAACCCTGGAACACGTAGGAGAAGGGGGTTTGCCAAAAAGGGGGCTGCAGCTACAATGGTTCCCTATGCCATGAGAGGAATGCCACCAGGAGAGACTCCTGATGGACTAGTCCTTGCTCTGATACCCAGGGTGTGACCTCGAGGGCGTTCTGTAGCCTCTCAAGATTTTCTCCTCATCTTCAAAAAAGGGGCAGTGACAACACCCATCTTGCAATCGTGGTGAGAATGGAGAGTTTCTTGAGATCAGTGGCACTCGAAGAGAGCATTTGAGTTAGACGTAGGAAGTGTGAAAGCGGAAATGGTTATCTCTGGCAGATGCGAAAGCACCAAAGATCTCAGCACATTCACCAAAGAGCAATGAGTTGTGTCTGGGGCAAAGGAAACATAACGGAGCAGTATTAGGCAAGGAGGTCAACAGGGAAAGCGGCCACATCCTGTGTGTTTGCAGTACTCACGTTACCTGAAAAGTGCAGGCCTTCATGGAAATGACTCTTCTTTTAAAGTAAAGTTTACTTTTAGGAAAAATTATATTAACTGTATTTATATATTTTTTTGTTCTCTTACGGTTAGTTTTTCGCCTGAATGGCTGATAAAGGGTTGCAAAAAAATGCTTGTAGGATTGCTTACCAAAACCCAAAAGGGTTTTGCACAATGTCAGGAGGGCTTTGTCAAAGTTGATGCATGCCCTGGGAGTCAGTCATTTTTGTGCATATCAGTTCATCATTCATGGCAGAAAAAAGGGAAAAAAAAAATGGCTGAGGACCACAAGGATGTGGAATATCCAAGAAAGGGTGTCAGCATCTTTAGCCTCAAGGAACTTAGGATCCTTGAAAGTGAGGAGTTTTGAAAGGACTGAGGAAATTAGACAATGAAATGTCAAACAAGCAGAAGTGCTAGAAACCTAACTAAATACAGCCAACCCACTGCCTCACTGATCTAGAATCTTTAGGGAAGAATTGTCCCACATAAGTGAATTTTCCAGATAACTGTCACTTACCCTTTTAAGCACCCAAAATGTTCTTAAAGAATTTTTAGCTATTTGAAATGAAAATCTTTCTCAAATGGATCATATGCTTCCTTGCCTTCTTAAACAGAGAATTCTGAACATGAAATGTAACCTTTCTTGATGACTCAGGATCATCATTGTGAAAATCAGTTACTGGACTCTCCTTGGACTCAGCAGTGCTCGCAGGGCTGATTCAGAGGCCCTGCTTGGGGTCCCTTTTACCAGTATCCTCGGAGAGTCAGTGTTTGTGTGTGTTCAGATTTCCCTCTCTCCTGGCTGTCAAGCCTGCCTGTGTGACTCAGCTCTCTTTGCAGAGAGTCTGTGTCCACAAAACCATCCTAACCTCTTATGATTGTGTTGCTTCTAGTGTCCTAACGATCAGTTTGGTGAAACTTTGGGAAAAATGGGATTATGTTCATTCTGACCATGGGATTTCCTTTAGTATATACATCCTGTGATATCAGTTTGGCTTTACTGTTGCCTTTGTATGTTGCTGTTTTTTAATCTTTATTGGAGTATAGTTGCTTTACAGTGTTGTGTTAGTTTCTGCTGTATAACAAAGTGAATCAGCTATACGTATACATATAACCCCATGTCCCCTCCCTCTTGCGTCTCCCTCCCACCCTCCCTATCACACCCCTCTAGGTGGTCACAAAGCACCGAGCTGACCTCCCTGTGCTATATGCAGCTGCTTCCCACTAGCTATCTATTTTACATTTGGTAGTGTATATATGTCCATGCCACTCTCTTACTTCGTCCTAGCTTACCCTTCCTCCTCCCCGTGTCCTCAAGTCCATTCTCTACATCTGTGTTTTTATTCCTGTCCTGCCCCTAGGTTCATTAGAACCTTTTTTTTTTTTTTGATTCCATATATATGTGTTAGCATACGGTATTTCTTTTTCTCTTTCTGACTTACTTCACTCTGTATGATAGACTCTAGATCCATCCACCTCACTACAAATAACTCAATTTCGTTTCTTTTTATGGCTGAGTAATATTCCATTGTGTATATGTGCCACATCTTCTTTATCCACTAATCTGTCGATGGACATTTAGGTTGCTTCCGTGTCCTGGCCATTGTAAATAGTGCTGCAATGAATATTGTGGTACATGACTCTTTTTGACTTATGGTTTTCTCAGGGTATATGCCCAGTAGTGGGATTGCTGGGTTGTATGGTAGTTCTATTTGTAGTTTTTTTAAGGAACCTCCATACTGTTCTCCATAGTGGCTGTATCAATTTACATTCCCACCAACAGTGCAAGAGGGTTCCCTTTTCTCCACACCCTCTCCAGCATTTTGGTCTTGTTTATGGTATCTTTTGCTGTGCAAAAGCTTTTAAGTTTCATTAGGTCCCATTTGTTTATTTTTGTTTTTATTTCCATTTCTCTAGGAGGTGGGTCAAAAAGGATCTTGCTGTGATTTATGTCATAGAGTGTTCTGCCTATGTTTTCCTCTAAGAGTTTGATAGTGTCTGGCCTTACGTTTAGGTCTTTAATCCGTTTTGAGTTTATTTTCATGTATGGTGTTAGGGAGTGTTCTAATTTCATTGTTTTGCATGTAGCTGTCCAGTTTTCCCAGCACCACTTATTGAAGAGGCTGTCTTTCCTCCACTGTATATTCTTGCCTCCTTTATCAAAGATAAGGTGACCATATGTGTGTGGGTTTAACTCTGGGCTTTCTATCCTGTTCCATTGATCTATATTTCTGTTTTTGTGCCAGTACCATACTGTCTTGATTACTGTAGCCTTGTAGTATAGTCTGAAGTCAGGGAGCCTGATTCCTCCAGCTCCATTTTTCGTTCTCAAGATTGCTTTGGCTATTCGGGGTCTTTTGTGTTTCCATACAAATTGTGAAATTTTTTGTTCTAGTTCTGTAAAAAATGAAGACTGGCCCATTTTTAATTGGGTTGTTTGCTTTCTTCTTGTTGAGTTTTAAATGTTCTTTGTATATTTTAATCTGCAAACAGTGACAATTTTACTTCTTCTTTCCAATTTGGATTCATTTTATTTCTTTTTCTTCTCTGATTGCTGTGGCTAAAACTTCCAAAACTATGTTGAATAAACCATTAGCCAAACTCATCAAGAAAAAAGGGAGAATACTCAAATCAACAGAATTAGAAAAGAAAAACAAGTAACAACTGACACTGCAGAAATATGAAGGATCATGAGAGATTACTAGAAGCAGCTATATGCCAATAAAATGGACAATCTGGAAGAAATGGACAAATTCTTAGCAAAGCACAACCTTCTGAGACTGAACCAGGAAGAAATAGAAAATATAAACAGACCAATCACAAGCAGGGAAATTGAGACTGTGATTAAAAATCTTTCAACAAACAAACCCCAGGACCAGTTGGCTTCACAGGTGAATTCTATCAAACATTTAGAGAAGAGCTAACACCTATCCTTTTCAAACTCTTCCAAAATATAGCAGAGAGAGGAACACTCGCAAACTCATTCTACAAGGCCACCATCACCCTGGTACCAAAACCAGACAAAGATGTCACAGAAAAGGAAAATACAGGCCAATATCACTGATGAACATAGATGCAAAAATCCCTACTTCAACATACTAAAGGCCCTGTATGACAAACCCACAGCCAACATCGTTCTCAGTGGTGAAAAAATGAAACCATTTCCTCTAAGATCAGGAATAACGCAAGATTGCCCACTCTTACCACTATTGTTCCTTTTTTTAAATTGAAATATAGTTGATGTACAATGTTATATTAGTTTCAGGTGTACAACAAAGTGATTCAGATATACATACATAAATATATATACTCACATATATAAATATTTATATATATATATATATATTCTTTTTCATATTCTTTTCCCTTATAGGTTATTACAAAATATTGAGTATAGTTTTCTATGCTATACTATACATAGCTATATAGGACCTATATTTTGAATACTATAGGTCCTTGTTGGTTATCTATTTTATATATAGTAGTATGTATCTGTTAGTCCCAAACTCTTAATTTAACCTCCACTTCCCCTTTGGTAACCATAAATTTGCTTTCTGTCTGGGAGTCTGTTTCTGTTTTATAAATAAATTCATTTGTATCATTTTTTTAGATTCTACATATAAATGATATCATTTGGTAGTTGTCTTTCTGTGTCTGACTTACTTCACTTAGTATGATCATCTCTAGGTCCATCCACATTGCTGCAAGTGGCATTATTTCATCCTTTTTTATGGGTCAGTAGTATTCCATTGTACATATATACCACATCTTCTTTACCCATTCATCAGTCGATGGACATTTAGGTTGTTTACATGTCTTAGCTATTGTGAATAGTACATGCTTTTTTTCTAACTCAGCTGTCATAAATTCCCTGAGCACATTTGGGTGGGAGGGCATGACCTAATCACCTTCCAAAGTCCCCACCTCTTGATACCATCACACTGGGGGTTAGAATTTCAACATATGAATTTTTGAGGGACGAACATTCTGTCCATAACAGGCACACACTTGCAGGGATGTTTTCCTAATTTCCCTAATTATTAAGGCAATCCCGTCCCCCTGGGGAAGACCAGAGAGAGAAAAGGAGAGGCTAGAGACCATCTTCTTTCCTGCCTGCTCTCTGGAAGAGGTGGGTAAGGGTCTCCCTTACCTGCTGAAGCCAGGGCCCCCCTGTGAAACTGTTTTACTAACTGTATTTGTCACAGACACAGTATACAAATATCTTTCCACATCAGTAAACTTGACTTTATACCATAATGTTTTTAAGAACAGAGTCTTCCAGTATATGGATGTACCAAATGGATACCCAAAATTAACAAATCTATTTTGGACATTTAGATTGTACCCATTTTCTCACTATTACACATGATGCAAGAACATTTTTGCACATAGATCTTTATGTATAAAACCGATTATATCCTTAGGATAAATTCCTTGGGGTGCCATTACCAGGGCAAAGCGTGTGCACATTTTTAAGACTTTTGCCATATTGACATCTGCAATGTATCGAGGTTATACCAATTATTACTCTAAACATCACTGTGGGATTTGAGTTCCCATCTCCCAGCAATAGGTATTATCACCTTATTTCAACTTTGACAATCTGATAAATGCAGGGGAGGATCAAAGACAATTATAAATATTTTTTTATTAATTAAAATATCCCATAGCTTATTGGAAACTACCGGTAACCAGGATTAGTAGAAGCAATAAAATATTACAAATTGTGGCTACCGTGGACTCAAACCAATAAGAGGAGAATGTGAAGGATGCCTTCTTGCTATAGGTTGTCCCCTGTACCATACACAATAGATAATAAAGGGAGGAAATAAAAGAAGGCAAAATGAAAGAAATATAAATAACCGTTCAAATGGCCGCCAATGACTAAGCATTTCTCATGTTGAAGGATGTCTGTGGGGAACTGTGTAAGCCTGATCTCTAATCCAAACAGCAGTTCTGCATAGTAAGGGTTGTGATCCCATCTAGCATTTCAGGAAACAGAACCTCAGAGAGGGTAAGATGCTTGGTCAGTGCCACACGGCTGGGGAGGGGCAGACCTGGTTCCTTATACCCAGATCCGCCTGAAGTCAAAGCAAGGATAATAAGGACCTACTGTACAGCACAGGGAACTCTACTCAATACTCTGGCCTCTATGGGGAAAGAATCTAAAAAAGAGGGGATATATGTATATGTATAACTGATTCATGTTGCTGCATACCCGAAACTAACACAACATTGTAAATCAATTCTACTCGTAACAAAAATTAAGAAAAATAAGCAAGGATGTGATTTCCGACACATCACGCAAAACTCAAAAAACCAAAAGTTATAAGGAAGTGGGATCATCAGGAAACGCATCAGTTTGTTTGATTTTCCTTGTTTTGTAAGAACATGCAGATGGAGAGAGGGGCAAGTCACCAGAGCCGCCTCTGCCAAGCTGTGCGATTGTCAGGGTGGCTTGAAGGGGACAATTCCTCGGCAGCCTCACAGGTGGGCGGTGTCCTCGCTCACACCCTGCAGCTTCCGTGGCCCACGTGGCCCTGTGGATCCCAAACAGCATCACCAAAGTCTCCTTCTGCCTCCTTCAGTCTGTTCTCACCTCTGGCTCTGGTTCCATTCTTCTTAGCGGCAACGGAAGCAGAAAGAGAGGGAAGGCAGACGGGCAGGATTAGGTCAGGCCTGGTTCACCACTGTGTCTTTTTCATTTAGTTAGTGACTGAACCATGACACTGTCATTTTCTGACAGTTTCCTCAGATATTCTTCCCCAGAGCTGCTGATAAGTGCCAGCCAATGAAGTGTGTCATCTGTCTCTTTAACTGAAGGTTTATACTAGGAACTCTGCAAAGGACCAAAATCCCAAGCCCCTGGGGTCCAGGGGAAAAAGTGTCTTCGTTATTCCCATAAATCTTTGTCGTTGTATTCTCTTGCCGCTTCTTACCCTGAGCTTGATGCAGGGCTGAGACCCTGTGCTAAAGAGCAGCTTCCGAGACAGGACTACTCAGCGTTCCAGTGCTCAGCAGCGTCCTGTCACAGGGCGAGGAGGTGGCCACTTGTTCCCAGGAGCAGAGGCTGCCCCGGCTATTCCCAAGCCTTTTCTCCTGGTCAGCACCTCCATAGGAATTTTGCCTGAGGCCAGACCCAGAAGATACCATGTGATAAGCGTATAAAATGAAATAGATTTTTTGGATGATAGCCATGCTGGCTGGTGTGAGGTGATATCTCAGTGTAGTTCTGATTTGCATTTCTCTAATAATTAGCGATGTTGAGCATCTTTTCATGTGCCTCTTGGCCATCTGTATGTCTTCTTTGGAGAGATATCTATTTAGGTCTTCTGCCCCCTTTTTGACTGGGTTGTTTGTGTTGATGATATTATGCTTCATGAGCTGTTAGTAAATTTTGGAGACTAATCCCTTGTCGGTCACATCAAAGGGGGCCTACTGTGTGGTTCAGGGAGCTCTGCTCAATGTCGTGTAACAGCCTAAATGGGAGAGGAGTTTGAAAGGGAATAGATATGTACATATGTATAACTGAATCACTTTGCTGCACACCTGACACTAACGCAACATTGTTCATCAATTATCCTCCAGTATAAAATAAAAAGTTAAAAAAAAAAATGAAGTAGAATCCAGTTCCAGAAACAGACAGAGGACAGAAGAAAAAATCTTGAGGCCAGGGTCTGGAAGATGCTTTAATCACATGGCCAATTTGTTCTGTAAGCCACAGCTCCCCCCGGAAGGAGGAAAATATTGAGAGGGACAGAGGAAGACCACCTGGGGAAGCTGAGTACCCAGGTCCCTGGGGACAATGGAGATTGAGAGCCCTGCCTTCCCCCACCTTCTCTTCTAATCATCTCCATGATTAGAATCCCTAGAATCCCTCACTGGATTTGCTTGTGGGGGGGGGGGGGGCGGGGGCGGGGAGTATCTGGTGTATGTATCTTTTCACAGTTACCACTCTGTGTAGTGAAGGTGTATTTGGGAATGCCCTTCCCAATAAATCTGTGAGCTCACTAAGGCAGAGGTAAGAAGTCAGTCTTGATACACGTGAAATCATTGGAAGTTCAGACCCTGTTACTTTGAAATCTAATAGCCACGGACAGGCTGAGCTCAAATTTACTTTGGTTCTGAACAGGAAGCGTTTGCCGAGCAAATGAGTCGTGCAAACAAGTTGTCGTGAGGATTGTTTAAGTTCCTCAGCAGAACCAATGATGGAGTGCCTGATAGCACCTCAGACTCCCCACTTCCCTGCCAGGAACGGGCTCCTATGCATTTATTCATGCAAACATGTGAGTGGTTTCCACCTGGAATCAATTTCTGTACCTAGTTATGTTCCAATGATTTTGAACGTAATAAAGTCCTACTTGGCTTAAAGTATTCTAGAATTCTCAAATTTCCTTTTTTCCCTTAATTAATGATATTTTAGTGAGCATACAGCTAACTGGTCATATATATATATAATATGTGGTATATAGTTTAGACCATATATATATATATATATATATATACACACACATACTATAGTATGTATGAAAAATATATATGTATTATTTATACTCTAATGTGTGCTATATAATATATATTATGTAATGGTATATATACTCATTATATAATCTTTGTATGTCCAAATAGATCTGTAAATGCACTTGGGTGTATAAACCCTCATGTCCATCTGTAGTATTCAACTTCCAATGTGTACAAAACTAACACTTAGGTTTAGAAATCGAAGTAAGGAATTGTGATGCAGAAAAGGCAAATTACTGAGAGAAAAGAAATAGCACTTCAAGGTGCTCTGGAGTTTACTAAACGTAAAATTCTTTGTCCTCAATATTTGTACCAAATCAGATCATTTAACAGTCGATTGCATTTTCTTTCTTTCAAGAAATATTTATTGATTATCCATTATGTGCCACATACTTTTCTGGCCAGTGGGAATTAAACAGTGAAAAAACCGGTGTTTCTGCCCATGTGATTGTAATAGGGATGACAGAAACAAACCAAACCCACATGTGTGCACGTGCACACACAACATGCACACGTGTGTGCACAAAATACATGGGTGGAACTGATCCGAAAGTCCACGGTCTTTTCCCTACACCAGGTTGTCACAGGAGCAATAGAATCAAAACCACAAAACTGTGCTGTGACAACTAGAAGACAAAATACCAGGGCAGTATTTGAAATCTCCTTAATAAAAAGCTATTTCTACTTTATGTACAGCAGGAATCTATAAAGAAACTCGAGGTTCCTGTAATGCATACTCTTGGTATCACTACTCCTGCCAGTGATATTGGCTCTTGGCTACTGAGCTCCTTCTGTGTGCCAGGCATTTCGAACATTATTTCACTTAATCCTCTCGAAGGTCTTATGAAGTTTGTATTATTTTCATTTTTAATGATGGAAGGGGAAGCTCTAAGAAGTTAGGTGGTTCATGCAAGGTCCTATGGCTACTAAGTGCTAGAGACCGGTTTCAAATACATGTCTCTCCAGCTTTCACTTCTACCTGCATTCAGAAAAAAAAAAAAAAAAAAAAAAAAAAACAAAAACTCACAGAAAACATAGATAGGTCTCAGAGAGGAAAGGAAAATAATAATTTAAAAAAAGGATTCAGGTATCCAAAGAAAAGGTTCATTTTCTGTTCTGGTTATCAACAGTTATGTAACAAGCCTCCATAAAACTTCGTGGTTTAAAACAGTAGTAATTTTTTAAAAATTGTACAGCAAAGTGATTCAGTTATGTATATACATGTATCTATTATTCTTTCCCACATAGGTTATTACAGAGTATTGAGTATAGTTCTCTGTGCCATACAGTAGGTCCTTGTTGCTTATCTATTTCATATATAGTCATGTGTATATGTTAATCCCAAACTTCTAATTTATCCCTTCCCCCCTTCCCCTTTTGTAACCATAAGTTTGTGTTCTATGTCTGTGGGTCTATATCTGTTTTGTAAGTTCATTTGTATCTTTTTTTTTTAGATTCCACATATAAGCAATATCATATGGTATTTGTCTTTGTCTGGCTTACTTCACTTAGTATGATAATCTCTACGTCCATCCATGTTGCTGCAAATGGCAATATTTCATTCTTTTTTATGGCTAAGTAGTATTCCATTGTATATATGTACCACGTCTCCTTTATCCGTTCATCTGTTGATGGGCATTTAGGTTGCTTCCATGTCTAGGCCATTGTAAATAGTGCTGCCATGAACATTGGGGTGCATGTATCTTCTTGAATTATAGTTTCCTCTGGATATATGCACAGGAGTGGGATTGCTGGATCATATAGTAATTCTATTTTTAGTTTTTTAAGGAACCTCCATACTCATCTCCACAGTGGCTGCACCAATTTACATTCCCACCAACAGTGCAAGAGGGTTCACTTCTCTCCACACCCTCTCCAGCATTTATTATTTGTACACCTTTTGTTGATGGCCTTTCTGACTGATTTGAGGTGATACCTCATTGTAGTTCTGATTTGCATTTTTTCTAATCATTAGTGATACCAAGCATTTTTTCATGTGCATGTTGGCCATCTGTATGTCTTCTTTGGAGAAATGTCTATTTATTTATTTTTTTATTTTTTTATTTTTTATTTTTTCTGCTGTACGCGGGCCTCTCACTGTTGCGGCCTCTCCCTTTGCGGAGCACAGGCTCCGGACGCGCAGGCTCAGCGGCCATGGCTCACGGGCCCAGCCGTTCCGCGGCATGTGGGATCTTCCCGGACCGGGGCACGAACCCGTGTCCCCTGCATCGGCAGGTGGACTCTCAACCACTGCGTCACCAGGGAAGCCCGAAATGTCTATTTAGATCCTCTGCCTATTTTTTTGTTTGTGTTGTTTCTTTTTTTGATATTGAGTTCTATGAACTGTTTGTATATTTTGGAAATTAATTTCTTGTTGGTCCCATCGTTTGCAAATATTTTCTCCCATTCATTTTGCCCGTAAGTCTGCAGCTGGGGCAGGGTCCAGCAGGATGTGAACTTCTCTGCTCTGCTCCACATCACCTGGGCCTGGGGCTCAGTCAGTGCTAATTGTGGGCTGGGACCTCAGTTGGATATGTGGTCTTTCCATGTGGCGACGTGACTTTCTCATAATATGGTGGGTAGGTTTCAGGGACCAACATCCCAAGAAACAGAATAAGCCAGGCAAAAGCTATATCGCATTTTATTCCCTAGCATTGGAAGTCAAGCAGTATTACTTTTGCAGCTTTCTAAATATTAGAAGACAGTCATTCAGGCTAGTCCTCGTTCAAAGGGAGGTAAATTTGATTCCCTCTTTTAAGGGGGTGAGTGTACAGATGTGTCTCAAATTACTATATCGGGCTTCCCTGGTGGCGCAGTGGTTGCGAGTCTGCCTACTGATGCAGGGGACGCGGGTTCGTGCCCCGGTCCGGGAGTATCCCACGTGCCGCGGAGCGGCTGGGCCCGTGAGCCATGGCCGCTGAGCCTGCGCGTCCGGAGCCTGTGCTCCGCAACGGGAGAGGCCGCAACAGTGAGAGGCCCGCGTACCACACACACACACACACAAAATAAATAAAAATAAAATAAAATTACTATATCTTCTTCAGATTTTTTGATGAATAATCAACTAGCTTAAGGAAACACAGCAAATGCATGTCAGAATCAGGAGTTAAACCCAAGTCTTTCCAACCTAGTGTAGGTTCTTTCACTCTGATGTCCTGCCAGCCACTGAATAGTCAATTCTAGTTCAGCCTGGAAATGTGTGTGACTCTCCACTTTTCCCTCTTTGGAACTTTTATCTCCCCTAAAGTCGTACAGCTAAAATGGGTTTATAAGAGTTTGCCACCAGTCTTAAAAAATATAAAAAGACCATCACATGAATCAAGTCAGTGGATTTTACTGTGCTTGAAAGCCACCTTTCCTAATGTTCTAATAACTCACTCTTGGTATTTCACTGGGGACATAAAGTCACAATTAGAGATGAGTGGATTTTACAAAGAAGACATACACCTTAATGGAGCTAGAGATGTGGGTGTATCTAAGGAAAATAGAAACTATCCCACATAAATTCGAGACATGATCTGTGCCTGGCTGCAAATGAATTTCTGTTCAGACCATTAATTACTTAAATAATCAATGTGGATGACCCAAGCATCAACATTCAGACGCGGTAAAAGGTTAAGTTTTTATTTTTCTCACCACTTTCCGAAAGACCGCTTTCAGTTATGTCACCTTAAATGTGCTTACAGGAAGAAGGGTCCTATTTTCTAATGTGAAGATGTAGTTCAGTGGCAGCAACACAAAAAGAGCATACGTTTTGCAATCATAAAGCCTGATCTTCAATTTCACTGTTTCTACTTCTTAGCTGGGAGACCTTGAACAAGTTACATGGGTTTTCTAAGCCTCAGTTTCCTTACCTGTAAATTGTAATGAGTAGATGCTGGAACTTGCATAGACATTCAGGATACTGCTCTTGTGTTAGCAAGTGTTTTATCCCATTTTCCAAAGAGCAAGGGGAATATAGCTCCCCTGGCTACCGGAAGAGGGTCTCAGAATCCCACGATATGTCTGGTGAAAGAGTTCAGTTGGGGGATTTGCCTCTTGTTGGCCTGTGGGCATCCTTATTTTCTAAGCTACATTTCACTTATAATGCATGTGGTATTTACCTACCCAAAGCACTGCTGAGAGTGTTAAAGTTACATATTTGTACCCTCCTCCACCAACCACTCAAATCCACTCATATGTCTATCTTTCTCAATTTAATAAATGATACCACCATGTATCTAGTTTCTTAAGGTCACAACGTAGGACTCATCCCGTCTCACCATCTCCATTCCCCCTTCGGTACCCCAGCAAATACTCAGTTGTCCATTACGGCTGACGTCCCTCCAACCTCTGCTCTCTGATTCCACTGCCACCCCTTGAATTTAAACCCTCATCATCTCCAGACTGAACAAGTGCATCCAATTCCTGCTTCCTCTCCTACCCCATCCTGTACCCCACCTCCCTACAGTTTAGATCGCATGCAACAAGCAAAAGGATAATCTTTCCAAAGCGAGATTGTGTAACCTGGCTTCAAACCCTTCCCAGTGCCCTTGAGCTGGACCCCAGACTCCTCACTGTGGCTTACAGAGCTCTGCCCGCTGAGACCCCTCCCCAGCTCCTGTTTGCCCACCTGCCCATTAAACTTCACCCTATTTCCCCTTATTCTGTTTCTTGCCAAGTTTGCCCCTACCACCTCTTAGTAAGTAGTGTACTAGCTGTTTTCAATATTCAGAAGCTTCATTCCTCTTCCCTGTCAACTTAAATTTGACATACACCAAAGTATTCACCCCATCATTTTTTTCATCATCTTATTTTCATATTCTGCATAGAGGTTATTACTCCCCGATATTTTCTTCCTATTTGTTTGTTTACTGTCTACCTCTGTCAATAGAATGGGAGTTTCATGAAAAAGGGAACTTCTTTGTTTTATTTATCTCTTTATCCCCAGAATGCCAAGAACAGGCACCCAGCAAACATTTAGTATGTAGTAGTTGAAAGAATAGAAAATTCTTCCTCAATTATACTCAATAATAAGTATTGCTAGTGTTCATATTATGTCAGGGGACCCTGTGTAAAACAAGTGCATTTGGCTAAGACTGTTGCAGATATTCTTATGGGTGGAGAGCAGCTTCGTAAAGTGGAAAGGGCTGAACTGTGTGGAAGGAGCTGCTCTCCTGCCCCAGGCTCCACCGTGGACTCTATAACCTTGAGCAAGTTACTTATGTTTTACCGGCTGCAAGTCTCACATTTTTAGTTCTCCCAGGTGGGTGATATGTGATGCTCTCCCAGTGTCCTTTTTGCCCTGACACTTCATGATTCTATATTAACCAACATAAAGTGAGTTAAAATGCATGTCCCAGTTTATAACATTCCTATCACAGTGAGAAAGGAGAGGGGTTGATAAAACAATTCAAAAGAGAGAGGAGAGAGAGAGAGAGAGGGATAAGAGGACTTTTCTGAGACTCTTAAGGACATGATATATGATGATTTTTTTGTATAGTAGGTGATATTTTTTGGCATCTTCATGCACCTGATCACTCAGAACATACTTTCCATACAGTAATACTGAATGTGCAGAGAAAGTAGGAAACTTCCCCAAGGTCATAACAAGTCAAGAATAGCAAAAGTACTAACTTCTGTGTTTTTAAAAAATTTTTGAAGTATAGTTGTTTATAATATAGTGTTAGTTTCTGCTGTACAGCAAAGTGATTCAGTTATATATATATGTATATATATATATACTTTTTCATATTCTCTTCCATTATAGTTTATCACAAGATATTGAATATAGTTCCCTGTGCTATACAGTAGGACCTTGTTGTTTATCCATTCTATATATACTACTTTGCATCTGCTAACTCCAAACTCCCAATCCATGCCTTCCCCACCCCACCCCTTGGCAACCACAAGTCTGTTCTCTATGTCTGTAACTCTGTTTCAGTTTTGTAGATATGTTCATTTGTGTCATATTTTAGATTTCACATACAAGTTATATCATACGGTATTTGTCTTTGTCTGGCTTACTTCACTTACTAGGATCATCTCTGGGTCCATCCATGTTGCTGCAAGTGGCATCATTTCAAGTACACTAGCTGCTTAAAGTATTTATGAATCAATTACATTTGTTACTTTATAACATATTCGATGGGCTTCAAGGTAGACATGGAAATAAAATTATACCAGTTGCGCAGATGAAGCCCATTAGTCTACACAGATTCCGTGTTCTGATGGCATCTCATAGCTTGTTACCAGGGAGTCAGAGCTGAGCATGAATTTCCTTCCTTCCTGAGTCCGCACAATAACTGTGCCAGAGAAAAGCAGCTGAGTCCGGTGAGGAGCTGAGGGTAAGGCATCACTTGCCTGGGTCCACTACAGGTCAGCCATGGGACCTTCGGTAAGGTTCCTCATCTCGAAAAATGAGGTTGACAGAAATAATATTAATCGTACCCACATAATCGGAAAGATAAAAATGGTTGGAAACCTGTACCCTTCATAATTCAAGTTCTCAATTTACCTAAGGCCTTTGGAATGGCAGAGGTCCCTTTATATACATAATTTTCACTGTCCTGTCATTTTGCTGAGAGGCAAGTGTGAGTGCATTATGGTGTTTTTACTCCTCCACGCTTTCCTTCGTGTGTGTGTGTGTGTGTGTGTGTGTGTGTGTGTGTGTGTGTAGGGTCGAGTAAGAAATGGCAAGCTGTGTGCTAGGTGTCATAGAGATTGTTAAGCTACAATCTCAATATGGCACTGTAGAGACACGTTTAGACTCTCATGAAAAAACAAAAATATATAACTGAATTCCCCTGCTTTTCCACTTCTTTGCTGAGTGGTGATGGTCGGGTCATGTAACCTGAGTCACTGAGCTACATTTTTCTCATCTGCAAAATGAGTGACATGTTAACCTAACTTGTAGACTTTTGGGGGGATTATAATTGCACATGTAAAGCGGCTGGTCATAGGAGCGACTATAATTTTAGGAGCCTATGCCCTTGTAGTCAGAATTAGAGACCATATGTATATGTTAGCAAGGGATAAAGTGCTCTGCAAAGGAGGAATGACTTGTCCTTAAGTAAATCCCAGAGATCTTCTATGGAAAGGCAGCATCTCTTTTTAGACAGAGCATGGATAGGAGTCATTGTGATGGGAAAACGCATGGAGGGAGGATGGTGTGATTCAGTGAATGGGGGAGAAAATGTATTTAGGAAGGAAGAAGTTGAGGAGTTAGAATGGGTGGGAAGAAAGAAAGGTAGGAAGGAGGGAGGGCCTTCTATGTTTCAGATACTTCGCAGTAGTATGGATGCTTCCGTAGATGGATTCATCTATTTTGACTGAATGAAGAAGACAGCTTGAGCTAGAGAATATGACAGGAAGGTTTTAGAGAAAACCGATTGGGTCCAGAGGAGACTACAAGAAAGGAGATCAGTCAGGTATCTATCTCAGTAGTCAAGGAAAGAGGTAGGAAGCATTGGGTTGTAGAAATAGAAAGGAAAATAAAAGAGTGATTGGTTTTAATGAACAAAGTAGAGTGTAAAACAATGTTGTCCGATGGAAATACAGTGTGAGCTACATGGGCCATTAAAAAATGTCCAATAGATACATTATAAACATAAAAAGAAACATATTACACACAATTTTATATTCTTACATCAACTACTGAATAAGATGTTATTATTCTAGTCCTATAAATGAAGAAATGGAGACCTAGAGGTAAAGTAACATACCCTAGATCATGTCGGAAGGGTCTGAATCCAAGTAGATTTAACTTCAAAACCCATGACTCGTAAAAGTCAGACACATATGTCAAGAAAGGAGGCAGGAAAAGCACGATTGAGATCCTGAGTCCAGATACCTTGTTCGGTGTGACGGTTCTACCAAATGGGGAGAGATGTGATTACTGAAGAAAGTATATTTATATATGATATATGTAGCTGGTCACAAAATATCATATGCATATACATATGTAAAACAAACCCGTTCCTATGTATACCTGCTTACAATGTGTATGTATGTAAATACACACACACATACATTATATAATATATATACATATATATAATGTTTATGTGCATTTTCTGTATATATATATATTTTTTCTTGTCAGATTCCTATAATCCCTATGGAGGAAGCATTTAAAGTAGAGGAAAAGGAAAAGAAAAGAGAATATTAAGCAGAGACTTTGAATCTCATACTTGCTATGTGCCAGGCTTTTTCATAAGTATTTTCAGTGCCTAGTACAGATGGATGGTAAAACCACCTCATTTAGTCCTTACAATATCTTGAGGTGTAAGTTATTAACAACGAACAAACTGAGGTTCAAAGAGATTAAGTAAAGTAAGAACCACCTGACCCTATCCACATCTGTAGACATGCACATGAATCTTAAAACCTGTTTAAATTCAGTTTTATGGACAAGCAAAAAAACAATCTTTGCTTGAGTCTGCCAGGTCAGCTACCCAGATGCCAGTTATACAACATTCCCTTGAACTGAATCAGGCCAAGACTGGATTTTTCCTAGTAAATGGTATTATATAGATACAGTCAGAAGTCACTCCAAAATCTATCTGGGTAATCATTTCATAAGATGCCCCCAAGAATAGAAAACTAATTCTCTCTGTGAATACGTCACTGACAGGGAAAAGAAGTCAGATAAGGAGAAAATCAGAAATGAAGTTGCTGACACTCAAAGAATCCATCTGTATATTCAGCAGAATTTTTGAACTGCATTTAGAAAAGATAAGATGTCACAATATTGGAGTAGTTGCAGAAACCACCTTGGGAGGATTAAGAAAAAGAGAGCGAGAGAGGGGAAGGAAGGGACGAAGGGAGGGAGGGAGGGAGGGAGGAAGGAAGGAAGAGAAAGAAAACCTTTTGGATAGTTGTCTATGAATTAAGATCCTGTATTTTGTCTCATTTTGTATCTTGAGTAAAGTTGAACACATTCTCAACATGGAGACATGATTTTAGGCAACTAACCCTGGGTGATCGTCCCAAGACCCTCAAGTTATGATGTTGAAAAACAAGAGTCCAGTTATACAATGGATGCAACTATTCAAGACAGTGTCATTCATCAGTGAGTCTCCTAGAGGGCGGGAGATATTTGGCAGTTGGAGCCCTGGGTTGGTTATTTGTTGGCAGCTAAGAGTCACAGAGTACATGGATTTCCTGAATGGTAAAATTGAAATAAAAATTTCTTCTCCAAGTGAGACTTTTCCAACTGTGAATTCTTCAAGGATAACCACTGAGTCTTATTCATTTCTGTATCCTTCTAGAACCTTGCTTGACACCTGGTACAAAGTAGGTGCTCAAAAATCCTTCTTATATGTAAAAGTCATGTGAGAGTATGGTCAAAAAAGGACTTTGAAAAGCAATAACTTGTATTCCTATATCAGATAGGATAGGCTAAATTATGCTGCCATAACAAGAAGGAAGGAAAGAGGAAGGGAAGGGAAGGAAGGAAGGAAGGAAGGAAGGAAGGGAAATCCAGGACATCTCAAAGTCTTAAAACAATGATGTTTCCTTTTTCAAATAGGCCATATATTCATCATGGATTGGCTGGGGGCTCTGCTCTACGTTTTCTCCCTCTAGGACCCCAAATGATGGAGTAGCTCATCTCTCAAGTGTCATCTTAAATGAGGGAAAGAGGGCTCTGGTGCCCCTCAAACCTGCTGCAGCCTAGGAATGACATATGTCACTTCGGCCTACAACTCATTGCCCAGGATGAAATATGAAGGGGAGGAAAAAGAAGTTTTCCTCTAAACTTCTGGGTTCTTTTTTTTTTTCTTTTTCTTTCAGTACGCGGGCCTCTCACTGTTGCGGCCTCTCCCATTGCGGAGCGCAGGCTCAGCGGCCATGGCTCACGGGCCCAGCCGCTCCGCGGCATGTGAGATCTTCCCAGACCGGGGCATGAACCTGTGTCCCCTGCACCGGCAGGTGGACTCTCAACCACTGCACCACCAGGGAAGCCCAACTTCTGGGTTCTTGAAAGAGACCCCTGTAATAAAAGACAGATTAAAAAGAGAAAAACAAACAGAAGTTTACTAACATATATACCTCATGGGTGGATGGGAGATACACAGGGAAAAATGAGTTACTCAAAGAGGTGGCTTAGAACTCCAGCTCATATAGCATCTTCAACAAAGAACAGTAAATTTGTGAAGGAAAGGACAGGTGTGTTAGGCTTCCAGTTGTAAAGATAAAGGCTCGTTATTAACACTTGTTATGTAGAGTCCTCTGGTGCCATCTCCGGGCTGACAGGGTCTAAAGTTGTCTACAGGTGATTAACTTTTGTCCTTCTTGCTAAGGAAGGGAGATGGACACCTTGGAAAATGTATGCCCTGCTTTTAGGCAAATAGAGGAGGAAAAAGAACCTGTCTTGTCTCTGCTTCTTCTCAATTGTCTTCAGCTCAAATTGACCTGTAGGCCAAATGCCATATTTTGGGGTGACACATTCTCCTACCCTTCAAATACCTACAACCCCAAGGGACCAGGAAGTATAATCCTACCATATGCCTGGAAAGTGAAGAAACAATAATAATTGATGTATAGCCTCAATGTTCATAACACAGTGGAAAAAAATAAGGTTAAAAAAACCCAGAAAAATGTCATACCCAAATAAGCATTGGAATAAAAGGGTATTTGCAATATTGCTTTTTCCTTCTCATCTACTATAAGTTATCATTTTCTTTCTTTTTTTTTATTGTGAGCCCACCAAAGAAAAATGTATCAGGCCTGTAAACTACTATAAACTATTTTTAAACCTATAAATCAAAATTTATACAATTTCATGTATGTATGAATACATGTAGCCTGAATTTTAGTTTTAGTTAAAATCAAATACTTGATTAATATCAAAATTAGCTTTCGTATTTAGTTACTATTACAGTTTTAGTGTTAGTTTATGCTAATGTCAACCTTAATTGGAAAACCAGTATCCGGAAAGTATTATTTTATTCCTTCTGTTTTTTGAAAATCAAAGCAAATTTTCCAAATTAATTTTGTAATTAGTCACAAAGCCTGAACATGCATGGGGACAAAACCGTTTCTATATGCACATGTTGGTGTGTAGCTGAAAAACATGATGCATTTTTCCATTCACACAAATGTCCCATTTAATGCTGCTTTTATGAATCTGTTGCCTCTGAAAGATTGTCCCTATGTGTGTGTTTGGGTATAAGTATAAAACGGCACACCACAGTGCACTGCTGACATAGTTTCCCTCATGCTCTGAAAACTGACCTACTCACTCTGGCAGCTGGAGAGCTGGCAAAGCAGATGGTGCTGCTTTTGGCCAATGAGGGCTGGTGCACCATACTGTAAGTGCTCAAGGAAGTGAGCACCCCGCTGGGCCATCTTGCACTGAGTACATCCCAGTGGCTTGGGTTACTTGGCTGCTGTGGCTTCTTCTGTGGCTCCATATTTTAGGTCTGGAAAAGTTGTTTTGATCCTTCAAGGCTTTCAAAGGTGTTCAGGTGATGGCACATGAACTAAAGCAAAGAACCAAAGGGAGATACTTACTCTGGATCATAAAATATACATTTTACGGTAGCTAGACGTGCTGTCTGAAAAAGGTGTGGGGAATGCGAAAATGACTAGGCAGTTAAGAGGTTGGTAGAAATCCTTTGATACTGTGAGGGGCTTTAAGCATCTGACAGCTGGAGAAATTTTAACCAATAAATGAATGAAGAAAGCTAGAAGAAAATATGGCCTGGGGTGGTTTATGCTGCAGGCAATTTGAATGCATCTCTATAGGGTCTGCTAAGAGCACTATAGTGCTAACTGATTGCCACCTGAAAAGCATTACTATCTCCTGCTAAATGAAGGAGTGAAGGACACAGCCTCTGTTCTGTCTCAGAGGATTCTTTACACACATGTGCTCTGGGTACCACAGAATTCTATGACCTTGATTTGATAACTCAGGTCTCTGGTATCTTAGTGGTGGCATGCCTTTCACAGTTTAAATATGAAGGTATCCTCATCGCTGAGTAGCCAGGTATTCACCTACTTAAGCCTGCTCCATCACACCTGCTCTGTGGTGCTCTTTTGATCAAGGTAAGTATGATACCTCCCCCAGTTATTCATCAGTGCCCTTGGGTCTTTGGTGGATGTGTGCTTTCCTGCCTCAGGGCAATACTAATTTTATTTCTCATCCTCCACCAGGCCTGAATACACAGTTTACCTAAAGGTTAAGAATTATGAGTCTAATCAAGACGATGGAGCAGTTCCACTCCGTTAATGTTAATAGTGCATGGAAAGCACTCCCCATGGCTTCATTTTTAAAGCACCAGCCATTTCCATGTCTATTTTCTCTTTCCGATGTTTTTCTTCCTGCACCACTTAATGAAAATCTAACGGTAGCAATGGCACCTACGTGGATGAAAGAGAAAAGCTGATAACTGTTCCTGCTCTTCTCTTTCTTATTCCTCCACTGGGCAGCATCCTTGAGACAGGTTAGTTTACTGATCAAGAACAGTCCATGGGAGAATAGGCCCAAAGGATGGGGAGTCGTCAAAAAGCTGTGCTGCAGGTGAGTGTGATGGCACTCGTTCATCAAGTGAGAAAATGTGAACTTTCCTTTCATCCTGGAATGCAAAGGTCGTTACAGTAGAGAGTGAAATTTGTAAAGGTTAAAATCAGTGACTGATGGTGATGTATCATGGGATTCCCTGGCCTTGCAATGCTGCCTGGTATCAGGCTCTCTTGCCCTGCTTCAATATATACACAACCGTTAGGCCTCCATCTCATCAGTGAAAGCATGCCTTAGTCCTGTGTTTAGCCAGAAAGTCCTCTGGCATCCTCAGGAAACAGGGAAGGCCTAGAAGTTGCACTAAGTTGTAGATTTCCCTTCACACTTTCAATCAGGGCTCCCCGATGGAGGGCCAAGGGGCTGAGAGATCTTTAGCAACTAATTGAAAGGTTTAGGAGCAACGGTTTTGCATGACATCTGTTCCAGAGACATTGAGGGAAAAAGTAAATTGAGCATATATCAAATATGTAGAAAGAAAGGTATCGCCCAGGAAACTGGGTGATGTAAGGCTTTCAAAAGTATTTTATTTACCAAGATTTGGCAGGCTCCATATTATCTTCCCTGCATGGGTCCCTTATTTATTTATTCATTATCCTTATATATTATTTATTACATAATTTGTCATTATTTGAATATTCCTTATTTATTATCTTATTTGCCCCCGTGGGTCCTTTCTGACCCATGCTTGAGCTCAGGTTTTCCCAAGCCATGAAACACAGGAAGGTTTTATGTGGTACATGGATGGACTGTTAAAACATTATCTGTATGTTTATTGGAACACATGGTAGGAAAATACATATACAATTAGCGCATCAAACACATCGTTTCAAATCTCGTGTTACTAAGAGAGTACCGTCAGTTAAAAGGAAGTGAGTGCGTTTAAGGTCAATTAAGTTAAAAATAAAAAGTTATGAACTAACTAATAGTGCAGGAAGAAATGGTAATAAGCTCAAACCTGGTTCTGCTATGGCAGAAGGTTAGGGAGTGCTAGGATGCTTTTTGTTCCCCTAGAAACCTAGGCTGTGTTAGACTTCCATGTCTCACACCTGGTCCCACTTCCAGAGGTGCCTTTCTCACGTAGCGCTGCTGGTGACATTTCTTCTCTCGTTCTTTTCCAAGGCCACCTCCTCCGTGAAGCCCACTCTGATTCACGCAGGCCGAGTTAGTGTCTGCTCTCTCCATTCCCTTTTTACCTGGTTCATCTTTTCATTGTATTGTTTATCCACTTTGATTATAGCCAGTTGCATACCTAGAGCTAGCATGCAAATAGTATTCATTTTATATTCTCAGCACCTAGGTCTGAATTTAGAAGATGCTAAATCATTAGTTTTGATCATATAATTTCTCCAGACTTCTGTTAGAAAAGTCACCAATGAGCTCCACAGTTGCCAAACCCCATGGTGGTACTGAGAAATGATTTCTTGATTTGGTACAGTAGATCACTTTTTCCTCTTTGGAATACGTGCTTCACTGGACTTGGAAGACACAACACTCTCCAGTTTTCTCCCTGCCTAACTGTGCTTTCAATACCTTCTTCTTTGGTTCTTTGTTTTCTCCTCACACCTAAAATGAGGAGTCGGCCTCAGGGCTGTGCCCTGACTTTTCTTCCTCTGTGCATTCTCCTTTGGGGCTACAAGTCAGTCTCATGCTGGAGATCCAAATTTAGGTCTCCAGCCAAGGTGGAGACATACACATACATCTGCTCCCTCCAGCATGCTTTCCCAGATGTGTAAATGGCAGATCGTTCTGTCAGATGCTCAGACCAAGAAACCTTGGAGTTATCCTGGATTCCTCGTTTCCCTATGCCTTCTTCTTGCTGTCTGTGATCAAAATAGATTTAGACTGTAAACCACTCTCACCGCCAACTTGGCCTTTCCCCAGGCCCAAGCTGCATCAACTCTAATTTGGATTGTTATGATTGCTTCCTAAATGGACTTTCTTGCTTCTTCCCATCACACTTTTTTTAATATAAATTTATTTTATTTTATTTATTTGTTTGTTTATTTATGTTTGTGTTGGGTCTTCGTTGCTGCGCGGAGGCTTTCTCTAGTTGCGGCGAGCAGGGGCTACTCTTTGTTGCGGTGCGCGGGCTTCTCATTGCGGTGGCTTCTCTTGTTGCAGAGCACGGGCTCTAGGTGCGCGGGCTTCAGTAGTTGTGACACGTGGGCTTAGTAGTTGTGGTTCATGGGCTCTAGAGCGCAGAGTCAGTAGTTGTGGTGCATGGGCTTAGCTGCTCCGCGGCATGTGGGATCTTCCGGGACCAGGGCTCGAACCCATGTCCCCTGCACTGGTAGTCAGATTCTTAACCACTGCGCCACCAGGGGAAGCCCCCATCACACTGTTCAGTTTGTTCTCAGTATAAAAGCCTAAGTTTGTTTCTTTCTGACCACAAAGATCCAAAGTCTCTCCATCTCACTTAAAGAAAGACCAGTGACTGCCCAGGCCTTCCATAATTTGGACCCACTTGACCCCCTCTATATTTTAACCAATACTTTTTCCCTTTCTTTGATTACAGTGCTCCTAGCAGGTGGGAAGTGATATCTCTTATGGTTTTGAATTTTATTTCTTAATGAAATAATAATTAATGATGCCCAAAGTCTTTTCATGTGCTTGTTGGTCATTTGTGTATCTTCTTTGGACCAATGTCTGCTCAAATTCTTTGCCCATTTTCAATTTGGATTTTTGTCTTTTTGTTGTTAAGTGTTTTACCTATCCTGAATACTAGACTCTTCTCAAATATGTGATTGTGAATATTTTCTCCCATTCTCTAGGCTGTCTCTTAACTTTCTTGATAGTGTCCTTTGATGTAAAGTTGTTTTTTTTTGTTTGTTTGTTTGGTACGCGGGCCTCTCACCATTGTGGCCTCTCCCGTTGCGGAGCACAGGCTCCGGACGCACAGGCTCAGCGGCCATGGCTCACGGGCCCAGCCGCTCTGTGGCATGCGGGATCCTCCCGGACCGGGACACGAACCTGTGTTCCCTGCATCGGCAGGCGGACTCCCAACCACTGCGCCACCAGGGAAGCCCTGATGTAAAGTTTTTAATGACGTCCAATTATCTGTTTTTTCTTTTGTTGTTTGTACTTTTGGTGTCAAAACTAAAATCCACCTTAGAGCCTTTGAATTTGTTCCTCTGCCTGCAAAGCTCTTTTCCAATTCACCACATGCCTTGCTTCTTTATCTGTTTCAGAAGTTTGCATAAATATAACTCTTCAATCTTCACCCTATTTATAATTGGAACCCTTCCTTGACCCAGCACTCTCTAGCCCCATTTTTTTTTACTTCATCAGTTATTTCCGTATGATGAAATTTACTTACTTATGTATGCATGTTTCCAAACTTAAGCTAGATAAGATAGGGACTAGTGGCTGTTTACAAACTATCACATTCCCCATATCTGGAGCAGAGCCTGCTACCTGCTACTGGTGCTTGCAGGGAAGTTCATCTTGTCACCAGGAGACTGATTCTTGCTGTGGATAAGCAGTTTTATGTCCCTTTCCTCACCTATCTTTGACTTCTGCTGTTATTTCATCATTGGTGTAATTATCAGCATAATCATCACTATCCAGCAATATTCAGAAAGGTTCCACCTCCTCATGGGGCCAAGCTAAATATAGCTGTAGAAGCACACATCTGGGCTTCTTCGGGACACTCTTGATTTAAAAATAAGTTTATTGAACAATGTAACCCAATTTTTGCTTCAAAAAACATGGGCTTAAGAAACAGTGATAATGCAGCACTGCTTATGAGCTGAGCTTATGACCTCACATCCAGGCCATGGCTTTTTGGAACCACAGTTTCCTCATCTGCAAAATAAGGTTGTTATGAGGATTAAAGGAAATCATTCCTGAGGGACCATTCACAATGTGAATTGTGTGCTCAATTTCATTTGCTAGTCAGTGGGGTATAGCATACCTTAAATGGTAGCTATTATAAAGGAGTATTAAGCTTATTAGTAATAATAGCTGTGTTGCCTTAAAGAATTGGAATAAGTCCTAAAGCACTGTATCTTCGTAAAAAATTAACCTGTGTTCAGAATATGCTTTCTTAATGGATTTAACTTAGTGATTACAGTGGTGGTGATGATGATTATTAAAATGAAAAATACTGGATGAGGAATTCACAGTTCCTGATAGGGTATTAGTAATCAATGTCATAAACACTGTCAAGGTATCTTTGAGTTACATTTTTTTTTTCTGCCTCTTAGTCTGGTTTTCTAAATATTTCAGCTAAACTGTGTCTCTTTAAGGCCTTAAGTATGAGGACACATTTCAATATTCTCAATAGGCTTTGTTCATGGGGAACCACTTTGTGTACAAAATAAAGTATCTACCAGGATAATAAAAGCAACTTCTGTTTATTGAACACCTACTCTGTGCTAGAAAACCAGGCTAATTACTTTGTGCATTAAATGATTCAACCATCACTTGTACTATTTTTCTGATTTTGCCAAGAAGCACCTGAAGCACAGAGAACTAGGACCTGCTGCAATCACACAGCTGTAAGGGAAAAGTGGGGATTTCAACTCAGTTTTCTTTTTCCTGACGTCAGAGCCCTAAAATATTTTCACAATAATGATGTGCTGATTTTTAAAATAATTTTATTAAAATGTATTTAACATGCTGTAAAATTTGCACATTCAGAGTCTATAGGGGCTTCCCTGGTGGCGCAGTGGTTGAGAGTCCGCCTGCCGATGCAGGGAATACGGGTTCGTGCCCCGGTCCGGGAAGATCCCACATGCCGCGGAGCGGCTGGGCCCGTGAGCCATGGCCGCTGAGTCTGCGCGTCCGGAGCCTGTGCCCCGCAACGGGAGAGGCCACGACAGTGAGAGGCCCGCGTACCACAAAAAAAAAAAAAAGTCTATAATTTGTGGTTTTAGGTATACTCATAGAGTTGCAAATATCACTACCGTCTAATTTTTAAGAACATTTTTAACGTCTCCAAAATAATATCCTACATATTTGCATATTCCCCATTTTGGCTCCCAAACTGCCTTCCTGCCCACAAAGCCCCAGCCCCAAGCAAATACTAATCTACCTTCTGTATTTATGTATTTTCCTATTCTAGACATTTCACAGAAGTGTCCTCGTATGATGTGTGGTCTTTTGTAACTGGAAATTTTTACTTAGCATAATGTTTCAAAAATTCACCCATGTGGTAGCATGTATCTATGTTTAATTCTCTTCTATTGCCAATTACTATTCTATATATTAATCATTAATTAATCATATATTAATTATTAATATATGGATATACCACATTTTCTTTATCCATTTATCAGCTTATGAGTATTTTAAGTTGTTTCCATGTTTTTGGCCACCATGAATAATGCTGCTGTGGACATTAATGTACAATTTTTGCATAGAAATAGGTTTTCCTTTCTCTTGGATATATACCTGGAGTGGAATAACTGGGTCATATGGAAACTCTGTCTTTAGCACTTTGAGGAACTGCGAAACCATTTTCCAAAGTTGCTGCACTGTTTTACACCCCCATCATCAGTGTATGAAGGTTCCAATTTCAACACATCCTTGCCAGCGTTTGTTACCGTCTTTCTTATTTTAGCTATTCAAGTGTGTGTGAAGTGGTATCTCATTGTGACCTTGTCATTTTCCTGATCACTCATTGCTGACCACCTTTTCATGTGCTTATTGGGACCTTTTATTTCTTCTTTAGAGAAATGTCTATTCACATTTTGAACCCATTTTTAAATTGGATTGTCTTTTTATTGTTGATGTGTAAGAGCTTTTAATATATTCTGAATAATGCTCTCTTATCAGATATAGGCATACCTCAGAGATATTGTGCGTTCAGTTCCAGGCCACTGCAATAAGGTGAAAATCATAATAACGCGAGTCACATGAATTTTTTGGTTCCCAGTGCATATAAAAGTTAGGTTCACAATATATTATAGTCTATTAAGTGTGCAGTAAAATTATACCTGAATAAACAATGTACATACCTTGATTAAAAATACTTTATTGCTAAAAAATACTAAACATTATCTGGCAACACAGGGTTGCCACAAACCTTCAATTTGTACAAAAAAACACAGTACCTATGAAGTACAGTAAAGCAAAGCATAATAAAATGAAGTATGCTTGTATGTGATTTGAAAATATTTTTTTTCCCATTCTGTGGGATGTCTTTTCACTTCTTGATGGTGTCCTCTGATGCTCAGCTTTTTAATTTTAGTCAAGTCCAATTCACCTCTTTTATCTTTTGTCATTTGTGTTTTTGGTGTTGTTATATGCAAGAAACCATTACCTGATACAAGGTCGCAAAGACTTATCCTTGTGTTGTCTTCCAGGATTTTTATAGTTTTAGCTCTTCAGTTTAGATCTAAGATTCATTTTAAGTTAATTTTTATTCATGGTGTAAGATAGGGGATCAAATTCATCGTTTTGCAGGTACTGTGCAATTGAACCAGCAATATTTGTTTAAAAAACTAATATTTCCCACTGAATAGTCAGGGTACCCTTGTCTAAAATAATTTGACCTTGAATGTAAATGCTTATTTCTGCACTCTCAATTATATTCCATTGATCTATTTGCCCTTTTTCCAGTATCACACTGCCTCAATTACGATAGTGCCGTATTAGGTTGTGAAATTGGGAAGTATGCATCCTCTAACTCGATTAATCCTTTATCAAAATTGTTTGGCTCTTGAATTTCCATGTGAACGTTAGGATTCCCATGTCATGTTAATTTCTGAAAAGAAAAAGCTTTAATTTTGATGAGTTGTGTTGATCTGTAGATCAATTGGAGAGTTATTGCCATCTTAACAACATTGTCTTCTGATCCATAACAGTGAGATATCTTTCCATTTATTTAGATCTTCTTTAATTTATGTAAGCAATGTTTCCTAGTGTACGACTCTTAAAATTTCTCTGCTAAATTTACTCCTAGGTTTCTTCTTCGTTTTGACTCTAATTGTCCTCTTATTTTATTTTTTATTTTTATATATCTATTTATTTTATTAGATATTGTTTTCTTAATTTTATTTTTGGATTATTCATTCTGGTATATAAGAATACAATTAAATTTTGTATATCCATCTTATATCCTGCTGGATTCTTGAACTCATTTATTAATTCTGTAATTTTTTTTTTTTTCGGTACGCGGGCCTCTCACTGTTGTGGCCTTTCCCATTGCGGAGCACAGGCTCCGGACGCGCAGGCTCAGCGGCCATGGCTCACGGGCCCAGCCGCTCTGCGGCATGTGGGATCTTCCCGGACCGGGGCACGAACCCGCGTCCCCTGCATCGGCAGGCGGACTCTCAACCACTGCGCCACCAGGGAAGCCCTAATTCTGTAATTTTTAATTGAATTCCTTAGGATTTTCTATACACTAGATTCTCTATCCCTTCGCCATAAAATAAGCTTCCTACAAGACAGGAACAATGATCATCTCTTTGCATCCCCATGGCTTAGATCAGTGCCTGGCACACAGTAGGTACTCAGTGAATGTTTATGAAATAAAGTGAACTTTGTACACCTTTCATTTCAGAATCCCGAACACATGGCAGACAGAGCATGTTAAAATCTCTGCTCCAAACCCATTTCAAGCAGGAAAGAAAAGCAGGGAGAATTGTCTGCACCACCCACATACACCTTCCTAGAGGAGTGAATGGCCAGAGGCAAAGCCACAGAAACCAGGCACGTCTTGGGAAGGCACAGCGGGATTCATAATTTTCCCTTTTAGGAGGCACCTCTGTGGTGAGCGAGACCTAAACCTGCGAAATGACAGATCTCAGGTAGCTGAGCTGAGCCAAGCACTGGCCCTACCTGGTAATGCATAAATTGGGGAAAACAGTGTCTAAGAAGGAGGAGTTTTATCATTTCCTGACAAGCAAAGCTTGCCATACCACCTCAGTTTTCTATGGCTGTTGAAAAATAACCTCTGCCACCATTATTGCCTCACTGCTTTTGATTCTAAAACACTTCAGGGTTTACAAAACAGTCACCTCTGGTGATCCTCAGAGCAGCCCTATTTCGAGGGACACAGGATAGGGTATCTTTATTCTCCATTTTACAAGTGAGAAAACTGAAGCCAAGGAACTTTCCCCAAATCACTAATCAAGGTTAGGGAAAGAGCTCAGCCTAAAACCCAGGTTTCTGGCTAAGGGTCCCATTTGCTTTTATTGTTTCTCTAGAGTTCAAAGTGAAATGAATTTCTTGGCTAATTCTTTGGAGTACATGGCCGTTCACCTTCTCAAGTGATTCAATATCCATCCAACTCTGCAGCTGCCTCTTCCTCTCTCTACCTTCTCTTTAGTCTATGGACAAACTAGTTTCTACAGTCTTTAACTCTGAATTTTTGATGGAGTGGAAATTTTATCTGATTCTCAGATGGGCATCCTGAAAAGAGTGTATCACTTCTAGTCAGATGCTTTCAAGGTTCTGTGACAGATTTCTCATTTGAATGAGGGTCAGCCAAACTTCTCTTTGTCCTTTAAGATGCAGCTTAGATGGAATGTCCTCTGGGAAGCTTTTTTGGATTCCCTAGATTGCGTTCTTCCTTCCTCAGCTTCCCCAGCCTCCTGTACTTTTCTCTACAGAAACATTAACAGTATCACTCTTTGATGTTATTCCTGTGACATGTTTTCACCTTCTCTTTACCGATCTGAGTCAGCAACCAGGGTAAGGTGTCTAGGAAAGCCAAGATTTCGTTTTCCCAGCCATATCCCTGTGTCTCCAACCAAGCCTGCCACGTAGTGGGCTCCTGTGAGCATTTTTCAAATGACTGATCGTAATCTTTCCAGTTATCCAATGCAGGTCTTAGAAGTTCCTCCTTCAGTAAGGATTCCCCAGGACAGTAGCTTCATATCTACTAAGTCTAACATCTGCGTCCTTCAGGGGAATTTTCTATTGGTTACTTTGATTCCTGAGTATGTGGCAAACTTTCCTCTTTCTTTGCATGTCTCATATTTCTTTGAAAATTGGATATTTTAGATAATATGCTGTAACAAATCTGTTATCAGATTTCTCTTCACTCCAAGGTTTGTTGTTTTCTGCGGGGTTTTTCTTACTGTTGTTTTCCTTGTTGTTGCTTATTCATTTAGTGACTTTCCTGGACTAATGCTTTATGTTTTGTATTTTCTGCAGTGTGTAGCACCTGAGTTCTCGGCTAGTTTTTTGTTTGTTTTGGTTTGAAGCTCTTGCTTTTATTTATAAACCTGATAACCTAAGGATTAAACCTGGCACACCTGGGTCAGTATAATTTCATGGTCAGTTGATGACTAGTCAGAAGATTTCCTTAAATGTCTTGCTTCTGTATCTTCCACTTATTGGCAAGGGCATCTGTGTGAAAAGGCACACTTTTGAGCTTCAGGCATCTTACAGGACAGCCTTGGCCATCACTTCCGGCTTGTGCAGGGCCCTCAAGGTCAGCCAGAAGTAAATGACTGGTGCTTTCTGCTTTCCCTGGTCTTCTCTGGGGTGTGCATATTCTTGCAGCCTTTGAGATTACCAGAAATATGTATGAGCTTTTCAGAGTCTCTGTGGTCTTCTAGTTCTCCAAGATTTCCTACTAAATTCCACACTAAGGTCTTATTTGTTCCGACAGAAATCATCTCATGAAGCCACCGAGATGTCGCCAGCGCTTTGCTATTGTTTTGATAATGTCCTGAAGTTGAGCCCTGTCCTCCCCACCCAACCTTGCTCGGACTGAAATAGTCACCCCACTGTGAAAGTAGAGATTTCCCAGTGAAATGGGAGTTTGGACAAAATATTGACTGTGGTCCGATGATGGTGCTTTTAATGGAGCACCTGGTCTCTCCATGGTCTGCAAGACAGCAAGTTCTCGCTACCAAGCCGCTGAGCTGGGGAGGGAGAGAACATCCCATGCCCACTGTCGACCTGAGTTTTAGTACTTCCCTTTGGATAGGCAGTTTTGGGTTGGTTCTATGCAGTTTTGTTGTCTTAGAGGCAGAGTATGTTTACCAAGGTCCTCAGTGTGCCCTTTTGGAAGAGGTGCTGCTTTTACAATGTTGAACTCCTGAGAGTGTAGGCTGGGTTTAGAAAAAATTGTACCTCGTTACCAGCTAAGGCAAAAGATGTTGCTAATTAGTGATGCAAAATGAAGATAGCAGCCATTCGGGTACTTAACAGAGCAAATTGTTTCCCGTCATTCTGTCAATATTTACTTACCGGTAAATAACTAGAGTGATCATCATAAACTTCTCAGCTATTTAAAATGATTTTATGGGTTTTGGTTGTTATAATGGGTGGTAGTGGTCATGGTAGCATATGTGTAGTTGTGTGTTTGTATACTTGGGGTGTTTAACTTGAGGACATTTGGGGGCATAAAATTGACTAATTTTAGAACCTGAAAGTAATAATTGGGGTGTTTCTTCCAGTTAATCTAAATTGTTGAGGAGTCTCTGTAAGCACAGTGTGGCTAAACTGTGAATATCAGCTATTGGGAGGGCAGTGTGCCCCCCTCTTTCCCAAGAACTGTGTAGGTGGGCACTTAGACTGCTTCGTTAGTCCACTGTGGATGCTTTAAACAGAGACGTCTATGGAGCATCTTCCAATAATTTCATTAACGTTTCTTTTTTCTGCTTCATCAATCACCAGAAATAATGGGAATGTGTGTCTCTTTGCTCATCTTAAATTCTGACTCCCATTGAAATCTGGACACACTAGGTTATATATGTACTGCATTCATTTTCTACCATGTTTATGATAGAAAAGAAAAAAGATAGTCTTCTAGTCAATGCTTCAAAATGTTAGGCAACTAGCATTTATCTACTGACTAAGCACCTTACTTTGTTGAGTGAGTAATCGTTGTATCTACACAGTGCCACTGGGGTGGTAGTAAGTTGCAAAATGCCACCTCGGACATTTCATTTTCTTTCTCTGCACAATGCCTGGGGATGCTTTTAGCCAGATTGTACTGAAGAATGTCATGTTATCAAAGGATAAAGTTTATCTTCCGTGAAACAGACCATTTGCAAAATTAATAGGTAAATTAGCAAACTGTAACAGCCCATTAGACCCACTGTCATAGTTTAGAATCTGGGTTGGGGAAAGGAAGCAAAAGCTAAATGTATAAACAGATGCTCCCTGAAATGACAGGGCCTCTGTCTGCAGTAGAGAGTTGCGACCACTCAGATGAAGCCCATAACCGCTGTCAACATGCGGTCCCCTCGGCGTCTCAATACATACTCACTAGAGGAAAATTCCGGAGCTTTTAGCCTAGAGCTAGCAATATCATTCGTGTGCTCAAGTCCGTTCTCTTCATCTGCGTCTTTATTCCTGTCCTGCAGGGGAAGGGGAAGCTGGGATGAAATGAGAGAGTGGCATGGACATATATACGCTACCAAATGTAAAATAGATAGCTAGTGGGAAGCAGCTGCATCGCACGGGGTGATCAGCTCAGTGCTTTGTGACCACCTAGAGGAGTGGGATAGGGAGGGTGGGAGGGAGATGCAAGAGGGAGGGGATATGGGGATATATGTATATGTACAGCTGATTCACTTTGTGATACAGCAGCAACTAACACACCATTGTAAAGCAATTATACTCCAATAAAGATGTTAAAAAAAATCGTATGCACTGAAAGAACTATATGGCAGCAAAAGTGTGAGAGCTTATTTGTAATAACCATTTCTTCATTTCTTCAAAAATTACCTATTGAATACTTGTGGTATTGAAATTTTAGTACCCCTTACTCTATACCAAAGCCTGGAGACGGCCATTGTTTTCTACTTGGAGAGCTAACTGTTTTATGCAGACTGGAAACTAAAGCCTTCCTAGCCAAGACTGTTGACCATACTGGCTAAAAGCATGGACTTTGCAATCGTCAACTGATGGTAGTGTGACCTTGGGAAGTTTTTTGCCTCTTCTTTTGGACTTTTTAAATTTATTTTTTTATTATTTTAAAATTATTTTTATTTATTTTCGTATTGAAGTATAGTTAATTTACAATGTTGTGTTAGGGTCAGGTGTACAACAAAGTGATTCATATATATATATATATATATATATATGAATCTTATTTCAGATTATTTTCCCTTCTAGGTTATTACAAGATACTGAGTATAGTTCCCTGTGCTATCAGTAGGTCCTTGTTGGTTATCTATTTTATATATAGGAGTTTATATATGTTAACCCCAAACTCCTAATTTCTCTCTCCCTGGCCTTTTCTCCTTTGATAACCATAACTTTGTTTTTATATCTGTAAGTCTATTTCTGTGTTGTAAATAAGTTCATTTGTATCGTTTTTTTAGATTCCACATAAAAGTGATATCATATGATATTTGTTTTTGTCTGGCTAACTTCACTTAGTATGATAATCTCTAGGCCCATCCATGGTGCTGCAAATGGCATTATTTCATTCTTTTTTATGGCTGAGTAATATTCCATTATATATATATATATATATATATATATATATGTATATGTATACCACATCTTCTTTATCCCTTCCTCTGTTGATGGACATTTAGGTTGTTTCCATGTCTTGGCTATTGTGAATATTGGGGTGCATGTATCTTTTCCAATTAGAGTTTTCTCTGGATATATGCCCAAGAGTGGGGTTGCTGGATCATATGGTAGCTCTCTTTTTAGTTGCTTAAGGAACCTCCATATTGTTCTCCATAGTGGCTGCACCAGTTTACATTCCCACCAATAATGTAGGAGGGTTTCCTTTTCTCCACACCCTCTCCAGCATTTATAATTTGTAGATTTTTTGATGATGGTCATTCTGACTGGTATGAGGTGGTACCTTATTGTAGTTTTGATTCATCAGATGTAAAGTGCTGATAATGTCACCTTGTGGGTGGTTTTAATTGTACTGATTAAAGGAAAAAAAATTCTATGCCAATAATAATCATAGATAATCCTTGTTGGGCCCTTAGTATGTGCCAGGCAGTATGCTAAGAGATTTACATGCATTATGTCATTTAATTCTCACAACTAACCTGTAAGGTATGTACTATTATTGCCTGCATCTTTCATTTGGAGAAACTGAAGTTTGAGAAGTCAAACAACTTGCCCAAGGTCACTCAGCAAGTGAGTGATGGAGGTGGACTTCAGATCTACTCTGTCTGGTCCCAGAGCCTTGACCAGCTTCAACTGTCAATCACCAGGCATTACTGCATTTGTAAATATTAGCACTCACCCAATGTCAAGTTCCTTCCTATGCTCTTATTACCACTTCCACCTCTTGTATCTGCCATAGGGATTAAAACTCTATTTGAGTACATTTCTAGCTAACCTCTGAGGTACACAACCTTCAAATTTGTTAATAAAGCCTCTTGATCTTCAAAATGTAAATTACTTGAGAACCAAGGTGCACCTGAGTGAAAAATCCCATCGGATGCTTCTTTTAATTCCAACTGCCAAAGCAGAAGGGGTTCATTTCCCTTTTGCCTCTCTTTTCCTGTCTGAGATCTCATCTTCTTCACTCTTTTGGAGGCTGTGCAGAATAAATACTGTAAAATGGCTCCTTTCTGCTTACACTTTATTTCTTAGTACCAACATAAATCATCTCAATCACCTATAGAAATATTTGTGTGAAAAAGCTAAAGCAGCTGATAAAATTTTTCCCTTGTAGGTTATGAGTCTGAGTATCCCAGCATCTCTGCATTGAAAGAAAAATAGTTACATTAGGTGTTTGTGATGACTCTAGGTAGTGAAAATATTTATACTGCCAACAAAAGCAGTTTTATGGTGTTCAATCCTGAATCACTAAAATCTGGATTTTCAGTAAAGCAAATTGCACTGCTGACAGCTGAGATTTTTTAAAACGAGTGCAATTTATTTTCTAGGCGGTCTTCATTGGCAAGTTTGTCTATATGTTTAATGCCTTTAAAGAGTCTAGAGGCATTCAACACCTAAAATAAGTGTGTGTGTGTGTGTGTGTGTGTGTGTGTGTGTGTGTGTGTGTATGTCAAGGAGTCTTCCTGTGAGGAAGAGGGAACAGCTGAACTCCTAAGCAATATATGGACCAGAAGCCTCATGTTAGAATTCCTTCAAGAGTTCTTATTTTTGCTATTGTTGCCTTGAACTGGTTCTTACTTCTTATTCTGTAACTAACTTTTCATAGATTTAAGTCATGTCCACAATTACATTATAAAGCCCCTATGATTGTTTTTGAAGCAATGTGATATAATGGGGCATTGGATCTGGGATTTAGATCTTAGTTCATGTAACTCCAAAGTTCACTGTCATACTATCCGGCATAGAAATGGATGGACACCTTCCTGCTTTTGAACAGAGACAGTGGCGTCTGGGATGGGTGGCTCTGGAGGCTGAATTCAGTTCATTCTTTTATTTATTAATGGCTTAATTTGTGCACAGCACTCAGCTAAGTTCTTTAAGTCTGGGGGAGGTACACAGATGTTAGATATTGAAGACCCAATTCCTTTGATTAAGAAACTTGACACATATTTTGGTTTAGTGGGGTGGAGAAGGCGTGAATTCAAAAAATATTTGAAAAGCAGCATGACAGCTACATGAACACCGGAAGGCTAGAAACACAGCAGTCCTGTGGAAATTTATGGAACTGAGAACTGAGGTGGTAGAACAGTTTGTGGAGGAGTGTGATAAATGTATTAAATGTTCTCCAAAAAGGGCCCACCCCCAGAAGGAGAGGACCTGGGACTGCATGGAGAAATGGGGGCTGGGGAAGAGAGAGGGAGGATGAGAGGGAGACCCAGCTTTCCCAGTGCTCCAGATGACCCCCCCTCACACACCTATCCAATATGCCAGTACACCTCCCTTCATGGAGGAAAAGTCAAGAGTCTTCCAACATGCTAGTCACGGGGCTGAAGTCATCTTGGACTTTCCAACTTCTGCTGCCATTTCATCACAAGCCTAGGAACTCCAAGTAAGAGCAGAAAAGGAATCATCTAGCTGAGACGTACTCGACCCACAGAATTGTGAGAAATAATGGAATAATTATTTAAAGTCACAAAATGTTGGCATGGCTGGTTATGCAGAAATGGGTACTTGAAATGGTAGTGCTTGGATAATTTGTAAAAATAGATATGAATTGTAGGCACCAGAAGTTATGAGAAATAATGTCATACTTACTGATTTCTTCTTCTTTAAGATTCTAAATATTCTCTAAATTGGCACTGTCCAATAGAGCTTTTTTTTTTTTTTTTTTTTGTGGTACGCGGGCCTCTCAC
>NC_041215.1:33013634-33015385 GCF_002837175.3 Physeter macrocephalus
TTCCCCTGCATCGGCAGGCGGACGCGCAACCACTGCGCCACCAGGGAAGCCCCGATAGAGCTTATTGCAGTGGTGAACTGTTCTCTAGCCACACTCTCTAATATGGTGGCCACTTGCTGCATGTGCCCATGGAGCCCTTGATATATAGCAATTATGGATAAGGAGTTGGATTTTTAATTTTATTCGATTTTAATTCATTTAAACTTAAACACCTGCAGCTACAGTATTGGAAAAGGTAGCTCTAAAGCTTTGGAAGTGGAAAAATTTGAGGGGTGGATAATGTAATTCCTGGTTTTTGCAACCTAGAGGTTGAGTTGCTAGGATAGGGATTGGCTGACTTCATGGCTGTGTTCCTTCTAGGTTCGTCACGTGACTAGTTGAATGATGAGGGCCAGGGTGAGGGGGTGGGGAGAAGTGGTATAGTTACTGCTAAAAGACTCTATATCAGTGTGTCTCAAAATGTGGTACGTACGATTGGGGTGCTGTTAACAATGTCCCACCCTAGATGTTCTGTGCGAATGCAGTCATGATCAAGCACAGCATTTAAGGAGGATCCTCGCTGATATGGGTACAGATACAATTCCTGAGCACAGATCTTTTTAAATTTTTTAAATTTATCTTTTTTTATTGAAGTATAGTTGGTTTACAATATAATGTTAGCTTCAGGTGTACAGTACTGCGATTCAGTTATATGTGTGTATACATAAATATGTATATTTATATATGTATATTTGTGTATATGTAATATGTATATTTATGTATACACATATATACATAAATATATAAATGTATATACATAAATATATAGAGAGAGATTCTTTTTCAGGTTCTCTTCCCTTATCAGATATTACAAAATATCGAGTAGAGTTCCCTTTGCTATATGGTAGGTCCTTGTTGTTTATCTAGTTTATGTATAGTAGTGTGTATATGTTAATCCCAAACTCCTAATTTATCCCTCCGTCCACCCCCCTTTCCCCTTTGGTAACCGTAAGTTTGTTCTCTTTTCTTAATGATCATTCAGTTTACCTAGATGTCCATGGGTGGTTAAACAGGCTTTGTTAAGCAGTTATTAACCATTTAATTAGATATATTTAACATTCTTCAGAACACTTTAAGTATTTTCTTTCTTTCTTTTTTTTTTTTTTTTTTTTAAATATCTGAAATGCACTGTTCTGGAAGTCTCATGGGTTCATGGGTGGCCTTTGGAAAAAGAATTACATTTTTCTTAAGTTCCTCCCTCGAATGCATAGAGAATATTGATCGGAAATGTGGTTGGTAATCACAGGAAGCAATTTCTATATTCAGAAATGACGGTACTTCCTGTGCATGGAAACTAGAGAAACCTGTTAAGTGGCAGACAGGAAGATCCGATTGAATTACAAGAAGTCTGCCATAGAAAATAGCTATTACTTTAGAGCATATATTTTGTTCTGCAAATCTACTCTGGATTTTTAAAAATACAGAGATCATCGGTAGTTGTTAGTAACCATCTGCATACAATCGGAGTATTAAAATGTTAGGAAATATTGTACTATGTCCCTTTAGTAAGTTAATTTTACCCTGTTTGCTTATCCTGAGTTAAACATTTACTCATCAAAATATTGAATCAAAAAATTTGAGGAATTTTTTCAAGTACAGTTTATCAGCACAAATTCTGCACTCATGGGTCCCAAGGATATGAATCTGCTGTATTTTTTTTTTTTTTTTTTTTTTTTGCGGTACGCGGGCCTCTCACTGCTGTGGCCTCTCCC
>NC_041215.1:33015399-33022102 GCF_002837175.3 Physeter macrocephalus
GACGCGCAGGCTCAGCGGCCATGGCTCACGGGCCCAGCCGCTCCGCGGCATGTGGGATCCTCCCGGACCGGGGCACGAACCCGCGTCCCCCGCATCGGCAGGCGGACTCTCAACCACTGCGCCACCAGGGAAGCCCGACGAGTGTGTTTTTGTGTACGTGTGTGGCGTCTCTGTGACTTGTGGTGGGGGGAGTGTGACCAGAGGTATCTGATTATCTCTAGAGTATAGAGCAGAAGGCATTACGGTCTCCATTTACAATTTCCATGGCATTTTTATTCATAGTTCAATGGACTGTTGAACTATTGGTCTTGCTCTGAGCACTAAATAGAGACGTTAGGAAGAAGTAAAGTTAACGTTGCCATTTCTTTTCGCTTCCATTTTGTCTGCTTGCGCCCAATACAGGACAATGAATCTTAACGTTTTTTAGAAGGGAAGTGGGGGGAGTGAAGGGGGAAAAAGTAAGAGAGACTAAAGGAGGAAGTTCTGTTCTTCCTTCTCACAACCCCTCTTTATTATTTCTCTTTGGTCTTCACTTACTGGAACATTTTTCTATGATGAATAAATATGCATTACTTATAGAACTTGAGAAAAAACAAGAGATGCTTTTAAAACATGTTTAAAAGCATTACATTCAGCGCTAATGCAAATTCTAGCTTGGAATACAAAAAAAGACAGCCGTTTATATTTGTTAAGAATGTATTATGTCACAAGGCCCCTTACTGAAGTTAACAATGATTTAATTCTTGAAGGTCAAGTTAATGTCTTTTTGCATTTGTCCAGAACAGTCTTCCTCAAGTGATCTTACTATTAAGACAGTAGGCTCTGGATTTGTTTCTTTGGACTTTCTTCCTCATGCGTTGTTCTTCTTCTAAGCCAAAGTCTTCTGAAGCAGCCTGCAGCTCGCCAGGCAGCATGAACAAACAAAACAGGTTGGAATGTGTTTTTTTCCTCCTTAAGTCCTCATCAGTTCTTGCCCTCGGGACTGTAATGGCCCTCTAACACATATCCCTGTCTCTCGTTTCTTGTTTCACCGATTTCTGTCCTACACAGTTCCTTAAAATTTTTACCACTCTGGAATCCTGCATCAGATCACTTTTTCCTGCAGGGTGAATGTGGCTCATCTTCCCACGTCACTCAAGGCCTCTGTGACTCTGCTCCCTGCTGGACTTCGCAGCCTCATTTAAGGTCGACAGCTGGTCTACAGTTCTTCCTCAAAGCCTTCCTTACATCTTCAGGTGAATCCCTCTCACGGGACACCCATGGCTCTTCTATTATTCAAATGTCTAGTCTAGAGAGTGTTATGCTGCTGAAATTACTTTCTTTCAGGCCCTTCTTTCTCATATCCTGTAAACTTGAAGTAGGAGATGAGTCTGTCTGTATTTTCAGTGTCCCTGGCATCCCGCACAGTAACTGGCCCTTACTGGAAACTTAATCAGTGTTTGGGGGATGAATTATTTTTTCCATACATGCAGCGGCCCCACTTTTCTTCAGTGAGGCCATGAAGTCCTGTGATCTGGGACCTCTGCACACACCACTGTCTTAGGATAAGTTACCTGACTCACGTGATAAGTGCTAAGGTAGGTTGTTTGTCAAGGTGGCCATAACGACCCTTTCCATCCCTGGATGAGCATGCCGCTCTTCCCATAAGCAGGCAGAATCCATTTCCCTTCCCCATAAGTCTAGGCTGCTTTGCTATGACTTGCTTTGACCACCTAACTCTGTGCCAGTTCTCCTTCTAGACATCAGGAGACCTAACAGTTTTTACGTTCGTGCTCTTGGGATCTATCTGACTTCCATGTGAAGATGTGTGAGCTAGGCTATGGAAAGATAGGTGACCCCATGAAGAAAGTGGATCAGAAAGTCCCCAGCTGTTCGAGCCACCCCAGTTGAGGTGCCAGACATGTAAGTGAAGCTTTTGGGGATGTTCCAGCCTAAGCCAGGCTCCCTGATTAATGCTGTCACAGCCAATATCACATGTAGAGAAGAGCAGCCCAGAAAAAGTGAGAAATAATAAATGGTTGGTTTTAGCAAAGAGTCAGCAAACTAGAACCCATGCGGCCTTCTGCTTATTTTTGTAAATCAAGGTTTATTGGAATACAGACATATTTGTTTATATATTGTCTATTGATGGTTTTGCACTACCAGGGCAGAGTAGTTATGATTGAGACCATATGGCTTTCAAAGTCTGAAATATGTATTATCAGGCCCTTTAAGGAAATGTGGGGATCCACCTTTGAAAAGCACTAAGTTTGGCAGAGTTTACAGAGTAGTAATATGAATGCTCTCAGAGATCATCTGAACCCTGTAAGGGTAAGGGGCAAAGGAAGATGTCATACGAAACTATAATTCAAAAAATTATGTGCACCCCTATGTTCATAGCAGCACTATTCACAATAGCCAAGACATGGAAGCAGCCTAAATGTCCGCCGACAGATGATGAATAAAGAAGGTGTGGTATACACACACACACACACACGCGCGCGCGCGTGCGCACGCAATGGAATACTACTCAGCCATAAAAAAGAATAAAATAATACCTTTTGCAGCAATATGGAGGGACCTAGAGATTATCATACTAAGTGAAGTAAGTCAGAGAAAGACAGATACCATATGATATCACTGTGTGTGGAATCTAAAATATGGCACAAATGAACTTATCTACAAAACAGATTCATAGACATAGAGAACAGACTTGTGTTTGCCGAGGGGGAGGAGGGTGGGCGAGGGATGGATTGGGAGTTTGGGATTAGCAGATGCAAACTATTATATAGAGAATGGATCCACAGCAAGATCCTACTGTATAGCACAGGGAACTTTATTCAATATCCTGTGACAAACCATAATGGAAAAGAATGTGAAAAAGAATATAAATATATGTATAATTGAATCACTTTGCTGTACAGCAGAAATTAACACAGCATTGTCCATTAACTATACTTCAATAAAATAAATTAAAAAAGAAAGATGTCACAGCTGATATGAGTTAAAGGTAAGGCCTTGTTGTTTAAGTGTTAATGAGAGTCCAGTACCTGAAGGTTGGTACAAAGAAAAATCAATACTTTTTTTGTTCTAGGTCCTTTCCATTTTCCTTTCCTTTTTCCCTTTTCTGCTAATGTGGGGAAAGAAAATATTAACACAGAGAAAGAGAAATTAAGTAAAAAAATATTCCCCAATTATGTGCAGGTAATGGGATTAAAATTGCTTAAGGTATTATCTTCTGATGTTATCAAACGGAATCCAAAATGAACTGTTCAGAAGCCCCGGGAGTCAGCTGCCATGGTCTCTGGGGAATGTCCTGGCTGGTGAATTGGTTTCTTATGTGTTTAGCTTCTTTTATTCACTTTCAGCCCTTCCTTATGATTCCCCAAAGGGGACATTCATCACTTCTTTTGAAATCAGCTAGAGGATTTTTTTTCCAATGACACATAAGTCTTTTCTCATGAATTCTGAAATTCTTCATGGACAAATTCTAGAGTATTTAAAAGAAGGCACTATGCCATAGTGGCCAGAACATGTGTTTTGGAGTTCCAGGGTTACAGGTTCAAATCTTGGTTGCACCATTTACTTGTTTGTTGGACCTGGATAAGGAGCCTTTCTGTGCATAACTTTCTATAAAATATGGATAAAAATGAATATACAGTTGTCACTTAATAAATTCATCTTTGTGGTTTTTTTTAAATAATGAAAATGTATTTTTTACTTTGCTTGGAGATGATCTCAGTCCGTGTTCAAAATAAAAATCCCAGGAATATCAGTGCCTCCCTAGAATAATTTAACAGCGACAACCATTTGCTGAGAACATAATGTGTCCAAGACACTGTGCCAAGCTCTGAAATCGCAAAGATGAATATCATAAGTGATGGAACCCTCTTTCATATGAGGAATCCAAGGTGTTAACTGTCAGGTCTACTGGGATGTAGGACTAGGCTAGATTTTAGTCAGCATTTTCTGAAATAAGAATGTGAACAGCTGACACCCACCAAAGGTGGTGACCATGGGCCCGGTTCTAAGCATTTCACGTACATTAGTAACTTTATTCCTGATATTTCTGTGGAGTCTGTAATGTGACATACATATGCCATAGTGGGCTGTACGGAGAATCATGGTCTTCCTGTCACATCACTGGCTTAGGCCAATCTGTTTTCAATAGAGTGAAACTATTTTTCTCTTCTAGATATTTTTAAACATTTGAATCTAATATATCTTTTCATTTTATTTTATTTTTTATATTGAAGTATAGTTGGTTTACAATGTTGTGTTAGTTTCAGGTGTACAGCTAAGTGATTCAGTTACACATATATATGTGTATATATATAATATGTATTATATATATTATAATTTATATAATATATATATTCTTTTTCAGATTCTTTTCCTTTATAGATTACAGGATATCGAGTATAGTTCCCTGTAGGTCTTTATAGTAGGTCCTTGTTGGTTATGTATCTTAAATATAGTAGTGTGTGTATGTTACTCCCAAACTCCTAATTTATCCCTCCCTCACCTTTCCCCTTTGGTAACCAGAAGTTTGTTTCCTATGGCTGTGAGTCTATTTCTGTTTTGTAAATAAGTTCATTTGTATCCTTTTTTAGATTCCACATTGAAGTGATATCGTATGATATTTGTCTTTCTCTGTCTGACTTACTTCACTTAGTATGATAATCTCTAGGTCCAACCATGTTGCTGCAAATGGTGTTATTTCATTTTTTTATGGCTGAGTAATATTTCATTGTCTATAGACCACATCTTCTTTATCCAATCTTTTGCTGATGGACATTTAGGTTGATTCCATGTCTTGGCTATTGTAAATAGTGCTGCTATGAACATTGGGGTACACGTATCTTTTCTGAATTATACTTTTCTCCTCTGGGTAATATATCATTTTTTTAAAATTGGAGTATTGTTGCTTTACAATGTGTGTTAGTTTCTGCTGTACAGTGGAGTGAACCAGCTATATGTATACATATATACATATATCCCCTCCCTCTTGGACCTCCCTCCCACCCCCACCATCCCGTCCATCTAGGTCACCACAGAACACTGAGCTGGGCTCCCTGTGCTATACAGCAGGTTCCCACTAGCTATCTGTTTTACACATGGTAGTGTATATATGTCCATCCTAACCTCCCAATTCATCCCCCCCCCTCCATGTCCACACGTCTGTTCTCTATGTCTGTCTCTATTCCGGCCCTGCAAAATAGGTTCATGGGTACCATTTTTCTAGATTGCACATACATGCGTTAATATACGATATTTGTCTTTCTGTTCGGCTTACTTCACTCTGTATGACAGTCTCTAGGTCCATCCACGTCTCTTCAAATGACCCAATTTCATTCCTTTTTTATGGCTGAGTAATAGTCCACTGTCTTCTTTATCCATTCATCTGTCAATGGACATCTAGGTTGCTTCCATGTCCTGGCTATTGTAAGTAGTGTTGCAAAGATGGGTAATATTATCTTTTTAAATGATGTTATATGGCAAACAAAACATAAAAACACAAGACAACAAACACAAGAAACTTGACTGTTGTGTTTCCTCGCAACTGGTTCTAACCAGCTGAAGCTGATAAGAGACAATGGACTTTGAATGATCGATACTGGACCTTGCTGACGAGACTTGTCTGAACCAAGAACAAATGGGATTTCTTATAACCCACTGTGTACAGACTTAGGGGATCATTCCCTTCCTTCAGGCGCTGGATTTCATTACTGAGTTGGCACAAACTCCACAACCTCGCCTTTCTAGCCTTGAAAAAAAAAAAAAAAAAAACCACTTCTCCTCCTCAGTGAACTATTTAATGAATCTCTTCACAAATGAGTGTTCCCTGGCCTAGCAAATAAATAGACTCAGCATTGTAATTTAGGAAAACTAATTGTTTTGTTTTATTTTTAAGTTCCAGAAGTTTTTGTTTATTTTTTGATGTGTCATGGAGTGAATGAGTAATTTGCCTGCTTGTAATTGGTGGGGCTGGGATTGAAAGCCCAGCAGGCTGTCTCTGGAATGCACATATTCCTGGCAAATCACTATGCTCGCCTGCATACAGTCCAATATCGAAACCCAAGCTCTTTTCTGTAGTAAAATTCCAAGCACTTGAACACAGTTTGAAATGATCCTGTAGTTGTATGATTTGGCAGAAATATCGGTACAGACCTTAATAAATGAAAAGATATGAATCATTCACTATAATGAATGGAAATAACATACAGAGACAATTTTTTTCATGTCCATGGTAAATGTTTAACAGCAAGCTCTCCAGAAGAGTGTGTGTGTGTGTGTGTGTGTGTGTGTGTATGTAAGCTTATTTTAAATTTATTTATATAAAGGATGCATAGCATGCACTTTATACATAAAAGTAAAAATATATATTACTCTTACATATCACAGAATGTCCTTGTTGATTTTTTTTTAACATCTTTATTGGAGTATAGCTGTTTTACAATAGTGTGTTAAGAAGAGTGTGTGTGTGTGTGTGTGTGTGTGTGTGTGTGTATGTAAGCTTATTTTAAATTTATTTATATAAAGGATGCATAGCATGCACTTTATACATAAAAGTAAAAATATATATTACTCTTACGTATCACAGAATGTCCTTGTTGATTTTTTTTTTTAACATCTTTATTGGAGTATAACTGTTTTACAATAGTGTGTTAGTTTCTCCTTTACAACAAAGTGAATCAGTTATACATATACATATGTTCCCATA
>NC_041215.1:33022869-33037633 GCF_002837175.3 Physeter macrocephalus
ATTCCATATATATGTGTTAGCGTATGGTATTTGTTTTTCTCCTTCTGACTTACTTCACTCTGTATGACAGACTCCAGGTCTATCCACCTCATTACAAATAACTCAGTTTCATTTCTTTTTATGGCTGAGTAATATTCCATTGTATATATGTGCCACATCTTCTTTATCCATTCATCTGTTGATGGACACTTAGGTTGCTTCCATGTCCTGGCTATCGTAAATAGAGCTGCAATGAACATTTTGGTACATGACTCTTTTTGAATTATGGTTTTCTCAGGCTATATGCCCAGGAGTGGGATTTTTGCCAAATTTGGCTGTTCTTAGTCAACCTGTGGTTACAATTGATAAAAGTGTAGCTCCAACATGAATATTGGTTGATATTTTCATTCATGTTAATGACGAAGATGAAAGTGAAACAATGAAGACACATGGTGAAACTTCACTTGTTTGTCAATGATATGAGCAAGTTTTTTTATGAATCAGATAATAGTTTTCAAATAGTAGAATATTTCATCAATTTTTGTGTTATTTACATGTAATAGATACAGTATGATGTACTTTTAACTTTAATCTGTATGATTGCATTTTCTCCAATAATTTTTTGGCCAAGATTTTTTAAATTTAATTTAATTTTTTATTGAAGTATAGTTGATTTACAATGTTGTGCTAGTTTCAGGGGAACAGCACAGTGATTCAGTTATATAATATATATATATATGTATATACACATATATACGTATACGTATATGTATATATGTATATTCTTTTTCAGATTCTTTTCCCTTATAATTTATTACAAAGTATTGAGTATAATTCCCTGTGCTATACAGTAGGTTCTTGTTGATTATCTATTTTATATATAAATAATAGTATGTATCTGTTAATCCCAAACTCCAAATTTATCCTACCCACCTGCTCCTTTCTTTCTTTTTTTTTTTTTTTTTTTGTGGTACACGGGCCTCTCAGTGCTGCGGCCTCTCCCGTTGCGGAGCACAGGCTCTGGACGCGCAGTCTCAGCGGCCATGGCTCACGGGCCCAGCCGCTCCGCGGCACGTGGGATCCTCCCGGACCGGGGCACGAACCTGCGTCCCCTGCATCGGCAGGCGGACTCCCAACCACTGCGCCACCAGGGAAGCCCCCCCTGCTCCTTTTGTAGCCATAAGTTTGTTTTCCGTGTCTGTGAGTTTATATCTGTTTTGTAAATAATTTCATTTATATCTTTTCTTTTGATTCCACATATAAGTGATATCATATGATATCTGTCTTTCTCTTTCTGACTTACTTCACTTAGTATTAGATAACCTCTAGGTCCATCCATGTTGCAGCAAATGGCATTATTTCATTCTTTTCTATGGCTGAGTAATATTCCATTGTGTATATATATATATATATATATATATATATATATATATATACCACATCTTCTTCATCCATTCATCTGTTGATGGACACTTGGGTTGCTTCCATGTCTTGGCTATTGTAAACAGTGCTGCTGTGAACATTGGGGTGCATGTACCTTTTCGAATTAGAGTTTTCTCTCTCGAATACTTTCTAAAATTTAGACAGTCAGTGAAACAATAAACCGAGCCCTGATTTGTGGTGCTGTCAATCACTGTGGTGTGAATACACTCACTGTGGCTGATTGTATGCTCTCAATGTGACACCACTGAAGGTGGAATTGGTATAAGACCTATGGTATTCATGTCACACACTTACAATAGACAGAATAACCTCAGAAACACAGATAGTTGTGAAATGCAGTAAAATAATTGACAAATCAATAGTTTTGACTCTTCGTTTTATTTTTTGTATGATTTATTCATTGTAAGTTTATATAATTTAGTTTTTAGTGTTGATTATATTTCACAACCATCTCACAAAATTTTTGAGCAGTTAACAATCTGCCCTCTTGAGCCAGGACAAGCCTACTGCAGAACCCCTCTTGGTGTACCTGAAGAATTTGGATAAGGGAAAATACAATCTCAATTGTGAGTTAGACTTTAAAATATGCACATGAATTATCAGACATTTCCCAATCATCTCAAAGAGATTAAACTTCTCCCAAGCCAAGTAGGATATAAAGCATATGGAAAGAAATGATGTGTTACTCAGAATGGGGCTGTTCAACCTAGGAATGAGAAATCCACATTAGGTCCAGATAGAGGGAGTTTGGCCTAACACACGACGAATGATAATGTTTCGATCTCAAGGCTGTCCTTGCAGAGCAGATGGAGAGAAGCTTTTACCTTCAGTTGTTTTCTGGATGAGCATTCCAGGGGAGTGAAGAGTGCTAGTACTGTTGTAGGTTTTTTGTATAGTATAGGTTTCTGCTTTTCATTGTTAAAGCAAATTTCCTAGGTAAAAGGATTGCTTCCATTCTTAAAATGATGAAACTGAGGTTGAAGTTAAGTAATTTGCTCAAAATCACTTATCTGTTAATAAGTAAAGCCAAACGTCCATCGACACATGAATAAATAAAGAAGATGCGGTATGTGTGTATGTGTGTGTATATATGTTTATATATATATATACATATACATATATACAATGGAATATTACCCAGACAAAAAGAAGAATGAAATAATGCCATTTGCAGCAACACGGGTGGACCTAGACATTATCATACCAAGTTAAGTCAGTCAGATAAAGACAAATATCAGATATCACTTACATATGGAACATAAAATAATGATACAAATTTATCATTTGTTTAATGATACAAATCATATATGTATATAAAACTGAATCATTTTGCTGTACACCTGAAACTAACACAGCATTGTAAATCAACTATACTCCGATATAAAATAAAAATTAAAAAAAAAGAAGCAAAGCCACAATATGAATTTGGAGGGGAACTCTAGAACCTCCATTCTTTTATCCTAAAGATTTGGATAGAACAAAAATACTTAGCACCCCCCAGATGGTGAATACATGTCTTGCTATCACTAGGGCCTGTTCAGATGGTCCGGAGAGAAATGGTGCAAAAGATCCCTATTAAAAGGGAAGAAATGTTATCAGTAGAAAGTTTGGTATATTTAGGAGCATTTGCTATTGAGGTTCTGGTTTGAAGAGAAAGATCTGATAAGCTCTTTGCTTTTTTCACCCCCAAACAAGGATTCCAGATGAGTCCAAGAAGCAGGGAATTATGGATTAATACCCCTGTTCTCACCTCTTCGTCTTGCACTTTCTTAGAATTTCGATTCAAATTAAATAAACAGGCTTGGAATCTTTTCTGTCCTAGAGACATAATTCTTTTAAATTCCAATCTCATCTTAAATTCACTTATCTTTTTTTTTCCTCCTGCCTCTCAGTGAAAAGTCATCTTTAAATGGCCATTAAAAAAAGCTAATTTCTCCCTGGCAATTGTTAGCTCTGCCTAACCTCTCTTGAGGTACTCTGTCCTGGTCTAAGTCATTGAGTTGTTCTTGAAAGGGACAGGGAAGTTGAGTTCATTTAAAAATTCTCTAAAATATTTCCTTGATCCCTAAATCAATGAACTCATGAAGACATCCGTGGCTCAAGTAGACCTGTGGTCAGTACATTTGACGTTTGAAGCATCGTAAATGAGTGAGTCAAGAAGTGACATTCTTCAATGTTCATACCTACTCCGATCCCTGACAGCATCACATCTTTAAACACAAACATACACACACACACATATTTTTCTTTTAATTTGCAGATTAAGACTTGTTTCTAAAAAAGTAAGATTTGGTTCTTGATACAGCTAAGTTCATCATTTATGAATTGAGTCTTTCCTTCCTCTATTTAAATTCATGAAATTTTAAAACTTTGTGAGAAAGTAAATTTTGTTCCTTTCAACTATGTCTTTGCATGAGGAAATCACATCTCAGGAAGGTTGATGAATCTAAGCCTCAGAGCCGTGCATCTACTCAGTGGTGGGTGTGCTTATTCAACTCAGATGCCTTGTTTTTGTTTAGGAGTATTTTTTCTGAAACAGCTTTAGGTTTGTAGCAAAACTAAGAGGAAAGTACAAATATTTCCTTAATATCTCCTGCCCCACACATTCAGGAATCATACAGTATGTAGCGTTTTCAGATTGACCTCTTTTATTTGGTAATATGCACTTAAGTTTCCACCATGTCTTTTCATGGCTTGGTAGGACATTTCTTTTTGGTGCTGAATAGTATTCTACTTTTATGGATGTATCACAGTTTGTTTACCCATTCACCTAATGAAGGACATCTTGGTTGCTTCCAAGTTTGGTCAATTATGAATACATGATTTTTTAATAGTCTATATTTTTTAGCATAGTTTTAGATTTTCAGAAAAAAAATGGGGAGTTCCCATATACCCTGTATTCAGTTTCCCCTATTATGAATATCCTATATTAGCATGCTACATTTGTTATGAACCCATATTGATACATTGTCATTAACAAAAGTCCATAGTTTTAGATTTCCTTAGTTTCTACCTAATGTCTTTTGCTTCGGGGTCCCATCCAGAATCCCATGTTACATTTACTTGTCATGTTTCCTTAAGGTTCCTCTTATGTGTGACAGTTTCTCAGACTTTCCTTGGTTTTGATGGCCTTGACAGTTTTGAGAAATACTGGTCAGGTATTTTGTAAGCTGGATGCCCTGATTTTGAATCCAATGTTATCTCTCCATTTATTCAATACTGACTTTTTTTTTTTTTCTGGCAACTTCAGTGAGGCTTATCTTATCTTAAGTGGGCAAAGTTAATGAGTAATTTGATGGATAGATCTGAAAAGTCTTCTTTCAATTAAAAAGAAGGAAAAGCCCTCCCCTAATTAAAAGAAGAAGGAGAAGGAGGAGGAGAAGGGGGAGAAGAAGAAGGAGAGGAAAGAAAAGCCATATCCTTCCAGAAACCTGGCATAAGGCCTGCACATCCTCATCTGGGAGTGACCTCTGGAAGTGCTGAGGCCCAGGGCCTCCATCAGGGGCCTTTCCCTCTGAGGGTGTCCTGTTCCCCAAGCCATCATTCAGCCGGTATGAGACACCCACCCTGTCCTTTTCCTATGGATTGACATCACCTCTCTCCTGTCGTTTCTGTGTCTGCCCTCCCAGTGTTACCAGTGGACCATTCTGCAATGGTGGAAATGTTCTATCCTGCCGTGTCCAACATTGTAGCCATCGGCCCCATGTGGCTATTGATTCCTTAAAATATGGTTAGTGACAAACAGGGACTGAATATTTCATTTTAATTAATTTACATTGAAATTTAAATAGCCCCTCATGGCTATGAGTTGCAATATTGGAGAAAAGCCAGTAAGGAAGTTGTTTTAAGCAGCTTGTGCTTTCTTCCTTGTGATGCAATCACTCCTCAGATTGGGAGCATGGAGGCATTGTCATCTGCTTAGAACAGGGAGGGAAAGATAAATACAATAAATAAATACAATTTGGTATCTCAGTAAACCATCCTGATACCGATATTTTCTCTTCCATTCTTACGTGATTTAGCTGTAGTGCCGACCTACAGAGGAGGTCAGATTAATAACAGAAGCAACATTTGAAGCACCATGGATAGACCTAGAGATTCTCATATTAAATGAAGTAAGTCAGAAAGAGAAAGACAAATACCATATGACATCCCTTATACGTGGAAACTAAAGTACAACACAAATGAACTTATCTAAGAAACAGAAACAGACTCACAGACATAGAGAACAGACTTGTGGTTGCCAAGGAGAAGGGGGGTGGGAGAGGGATGGATTGGAAGTTTGGGATTAGCAGATGCAAATGAGTATATATAGGATGGATAAATGACAAGGTCCTACTGTTTAGCACAGGGAACTCTATTCAATATCCTGTGATAAACCATGATGGAAAAGCATATGAAAAAGAATATGTGTGTGTGTGTGTGTGTGTGTGTGTGTGTATGTGTAACTGAATCACTTTGCTGTACAGCAGAAATTAACACAGCATTGTAAATGAACTATACTTCAATAAAATATTAAATAAAAATAATAGAAACAACATTGGCAGACTCTTTCCAGGCCACATGCTGCCTTCCTTTCCCATCCACCAGAAGCCTGGCTGGAGAGACAGAGAACTTCTGGACATTCAAAGGTGGGTCCAGTCATCTTCAGAATCACTTCACTCAACAGAGTCAAGTAGCAGGCTGTCTGTGAATGGGATTCCTCAGATCCCACAGGCTGTGCCAGATATGTCAGCCACCCAGCCTCCTTGGCTCACTCAGCAGATCCTCTCTTCTGATGTCTCACTGCTTCTTCAAACACTTGGTGATAAACCATATGTATGCCACATCTTCTTAATCCAGTCTTTTGTTGATGGACATTTAGGTTGCTTCCTTGCCTTGGCTACTGTAAATAGTGCTGCTATGAAGACTGGGGTGCATGTATCTTTTCAAATTAGTGTTTTTGTTTTTTCTGGATATATGCCCAGGAGCGGAATTGCTGGATCACATGGTAGGGTTGCGAGTTCAAATCTCACTGGGACCTGTTGTGTATTCCTAGCATGTCAGGATGGCACGTGGTCTGAGGTGCCAGACTCAAGCTTCTGCTTCCTCCTTCCTAAATTTTAATACTCCTCACCACCCACAAAGGCATTAATCCATTAAAAACTAAGGGAAAAAGGAAAACAACAACAGCAAAACCAAATTGTTCTCCTCCAAATGAGGATATTTAGATGAGGATTTGAGATTCGCAGATCTGAATTGAAGGGGTCCAATCAGTTGTCATAAGAACTACATTTAGCATGAGCACGTGTGTCCTTCAGATCATATCAGATTCAGAATAATGACGCCCTTCTGTGGGCCTGTTAGCAATGCCTTCTCTTTTGCTGGTGGTGGACTTCTCAGGTGAAAAGAACCATTATTGCCACCCTCAAATTTGTTTGTACTCCAACTGCTAAGATAATCGCTTAGGGAGGTGCACTTTTTTTTAAAGGTCTTTGTGAGGGAAGTTTTCTCCTCTAGTGACTTATTTTATGTCCCTGAATTTAATAGTGCCAATGCCATGGCCGTTGAGTGTACCTGCTTTATTTGCTCTAAAGAGAAAGTTCAGCAGAATTTCAGAAGGGGCTGGAGAATTGCATGTCAAGCAACGTCTGCCCTATATCAATTTTGCACAGCACTGGGGAAAGAGAATTGAAAGGAAATTTCCCATTACGTAAAAGCAGCTATTAAAATGCAACTGAATTTAAGATGATTGGCAAAGGAATGGGATACAGCATTAAAGAGTGTTGGGGGCACAGTTCAAGGATTTATTTGCCCCTTTCCTTCATTCTCTCTTCCTGATTTTGTCATTTACTTCAGAGCACTGTTTTAAGACCAATCTGAATTTTTAAACTACCATCTGATGTGCTAATTTCGACATATGAAGAGAAACAGATGTTTACATTATCATGTTAAATTTGCCAGCTGTTCTTATGTCAGAATACACATCTATACATTTTATTTAAAAGTAAAACAAAGCTTTTAAAACTCTTTCCTCTCAAATATCCATATAAATGACACTTTCCTTCCTTCCTTTGTTTCTTCCTTTCTTTCTTTCTCTTTTCTTTGGAAAAAATCAAGGTGTCTTGGAACAATGTTTGCTATTTCTGGATGTATCATAGATCAGTGCCCGATGGTATCAGCCAAGTTAGTGAATGCCATTCTCTTATTGTTCACAGGACAATATTGAGTTTAAGGAATTTGTCCAAGATTTAGGTTTGAGTTTTTAAGGTTCCATCCACAGCTGTGAAAGGCTGGTTACATCCTTGCAGGCAAATGTCCATGAATTTTGATAGCTGTCACCATACAATAACATTGCCTCTTGGGACTTTATTTTTTCTGGTTGTGATACACAAGCCAGAAGAGCAAGGGTTACCTTTATTAAATTGCTTTAGTTCTGTGTTCTTTACTAAGATAATAACATGAAGGATTTCAGTTTTCACCCAAGAAATGCATTGAAATACTTGATTCACAGGGCAGAACTGGTGGCCCCAGATCTAGCTCAGGGATTACACATTGAGTTATTCCCCCAGGGGACTCTCTTTTTTTTCCTGGAAAAGTAGAAGACCCGCATTGAAAAGATCAATAATGCCCAAGTAAAGTTTTTTTAATTTTTCAGTTTTTTTCCTGGTTTCCTCAAAGCATGAAACAAACACAACTAGGGAGTGTTTGGACATTATGTATGAACTCATTGTATCATTATTCCAGGAATATGCCAGGAGCAAAATCTGTTTTCTTAAGCCCATCCATTGGAAGGATACGTAGAATACTGTACAGTCCTTAAATGTGTTGATAGAGAATGTTTTTCATATCATGGGGAAGTAATTATAAAGTATCATTAATTGATAGGACAGAGTGTTCCTGGTGAAGTTAAGGTTCTTGCTTCGTTGCAAATAATTTGGAGATGAAGTGATAAGTAAGAAGTGGATTTATTTAGAGAGAAACACACTCCACAGACAGAGTGTGGACTATCTCAGAAGGTGAGAGAGTGCCTTGAAGTACACGGCATGGTTAGTTTTTATGGGCTGGATAATTTCATAGGCTAATGAGTGGGAGGAGTATTCCAATTATATGGGGGAAGGGGTGGAGATTTCCAGGAACTGGGCCACTGCCCACTTCTTGGCCCTGTATGGTCGGCCTCAGAACTGTCATGGCTCCTGTGGGTGTGTTATTTAGATGCTAATGTATTGCAGTGAGCATATAATGAGGCGCAAAGTCTACTGGAAGTCATATCTTCTGCCATCTTGGACCTAGTTGGTTCTAACCAGTTTTTGTCATGTCCTATGGTTCTGTCATTCTTTTTTTTTTTTTTTTTTATAAATTTATTTATCTATTTTTGGCTGTGTTGGGTCTTCGTTGCTGTGCGAGGGCTTTCTCCAGTTGCGGCGAGTGGGGGCCTGCATTGGCAGGCAGATTCCCAACCACTGCACCACCAGGGAAGCCCTGTCATTCTTTTAAAGATTGTGCCCTGCCCCTTTCCCTCCTGTTTCAAGAGTACCTCTAATATGTTTAATGTTTTATCAAACCATTATAAATTGTTCATAGGTGTGCAAACGTAGAAAAAACTCGGGAGGAAAAATACCAGAATGTTTGCAGTTGTCTTCTAGTTGCAGTGTTCTTTGCAGTGGTCTACAAATAGCTTCATAACCTGCCGCCTCTCACCCCTCCCCCATCCCAATCCCTACTGTCCCCCCTCACTCACCCTTGCTCCCCAGTTACACCAGCATGCTAGTTACTCCTCAAGCTCTCAACTTGACATCTTTGTGACAGCAGGTCCCCACTGCCTGGACCCTCTCCCTCTGTGTAGCTGCTCTGTGCAACCCCTCACCTCCTGCAAGCTTGACTCAAATACCCCTTTGCTATGGACTGAATATGCATGTCCCCCCAAATTTACATTGAAGCCTAAACCCCTAATTTGATGATATTTGGAGTCAGGGTCTTTTGCGGTAATTGAGTCATGAAGGTGGAACAGCCATGAATGGGATCAATGCCCTTGTGAGAAGAGAGATGATCTCCTTCTTGGCCATGTGAGGACACAGCCAGACACTGTGTCTCTGCTCCTTGATCTTGGACTTTCCAGCCTCCATAACTGTGAGAAATATAGCTTTGTTTTTTAAGCCATGTGCGGTGCTTTTGTTATAACAGCCTGAATTGACTAAAACTTTGTTGAGGAGGTCTATCCTCCTATTTAGGACTGCACCTACTTCTTCTCTCCATATCCAGTCACTCTTAGTGTCTTCTACTTCTGCTTTTTCTTAGTAATTTCCACTTAATTGAACACTATGAAATTATATTATGTTTTATATATATATATATAGTTAAACATTGCACACATAAACACATACATATATTTATGGAGTGGTGTGTGGGAGGGGGTGAATAACTCCCCTTTCCAGAATATAAATTCTGTTAAAGACAGGTTATGTTTATTCTATCTAAATCTGGTGGTGTGTCTCCTGTGCTTTGAATAGTGTCTGTCATATTACAGAGAGTAGGCACTCTAAATATTGGGTGAATGAGTGCGGGTTGGTATTATGGATGATTTATAATAAGAATAGAGTAATACAGTTTGATAAATATTAATTCTTTAAAAATGGAAGAATGTATACTGTATAATAAAGTGAGTAGTGTAAAAATCAGAACAAAGCTTTAAGGTATACAAATGCTTAGAAACAGACTGGCTTTGTAATGAATAAAGTAACTATTAGTAAAACATGCTATACTACCCTCTCACCTTTCATGATACTTTTCACTTTGAGAATCCATGGACTTTCAAATGGCTCTGTTCGGGCAGGCAGGCCTCTGCTTTTCCCAGGTGAAGGGAAAATTTAACACTTCACTCTTCCCAGGTTTGGTTCCCCCTACCTGCACAACAGGTGCTGGACCCAGAAAACCGTGAGTCTTTGTGGGTTTGGCCTTGACGCTTGGAAAATGGTAGCTCGAATTGTAGGTTACTGCTCCACATCCTCTGAGATTTCATCTGGTAGCAAGTGGAGTTGCCAAAATAGCCCGTGTTTCCTTTCCAAATGTTAGAAATAATTGGTTTTGTGTAACTTGGGGTCAATGTCCTTCCATTTTTTAAAAAAAGGAAAAGATAGAATGTAAAGTTTTATGTGGTCTCAATCCTTTTGTTCCTCTTAAAACCCAATGCAAATTACTAATTTTGGGGTAATTTTATTTTGGGAGAATTTAGAATTTGTATGAAAATCTGATAATATGTGTATTTTCTCCCAAAGCACTGTTAGTCCATTGCTGACTTGTCATGATTTTCATGGCCCTTAAAGTGTCCTAGGGTAGAAAAAGAAACTTAAAACTTTCCAGTGACACTGAGGAGAGGGGGGAAGGGTCTCTGCTCAGTGGTGATGCCGACAGGTGTCCTGGTGATGGGCACAAGAGTGCAGAGTTTGGAGAAAGAGCTTGGACTCCTCCAAAAAGCCATCAACATTTAAAATAAAGTTTCATTTGATATGGACAACTGTCATTTTCTCAAGTAAGTGAGAATTAAAACACTTCTGAACAGAATTGCTCATTTATGAGCTGCATCACACATTGTATCATATCATCTAAATAAATCCAGGGTACAAAAAATGTAAATAAAGTTTGAAGAAATAATCTCTCACTCTGTCCACTACTCCATCATTGCTATTTCTTGGCCATTTAGGAGACTGAACACAAACAAAATAATCACATTTAGACCATGGCCAGCAATGGGGGAAGGTGAATAGACATGGGAGCACTAGCTTCTAGCTTTAGTTTTGCACTGGCAGTTTCAGCCCATGGCCGTGAGGATTCCTAACCCCTCTCAGCCTCAATTTCTGTTTCTATAAAATGAGTATCTCTTCCTTTATGTTTCTGGATTATAGGAAAGAAAAGGCTCTCTCATCAGCTCAAGTATTGTAAATGCCCTTCTAATGCAAGCAAGATGACATAAAGTTATTATTCCAATTTGGATATCTTAAAGTATAAGTGGGGATCAATAACATTTCATATAAGAGCTGTTGCTGGCAGGATAAAATTCAAAACACAAATTATATCAATAATGATGAAAATAGAACCTATTCAATTGTGTACAGGTAACTAATATGTCAAATAACCAGCTGAACCCATATGGTGCTTTGGTTGTTGTTATTATTGTTTTCTAAATCATCTGATTATTTCCAGTTGAGCTTATATTATAGTAAGTCCCCTACATATGAACGAGTTCCATTCCAAAGCATGTTCATAAGTCCAATTTGTTCGTAAGTCCAACAAAGTTACCCTAGGTACCCAACTAACACAGTTGGCTATATAATACTGTACTGTAATAGGTTTATAATACTTTTCACACAATACTTATAAAACAAATGCAAAATATAAAGAAAACATTGTTAATTGTACAGTACAGTCCCTTGAAAAGTACAGTAGTACAGTACAACAGCTGGCATCCAGGGGCTGGCATCGAGTGAACAGGCAAGGAGAGTTACCGACTGGGGGAGGAGTGGAGATGGGAGATGGTAGAGCTGAAGGATCGTCAGCAACAGGAGACGGAGGGCAGGCTGCAATTCCACTCACGCCTGACGTGGATGGCACAGGTTCTGGTTCCTTGCTGGATTCAATTCTATCTACCCTCTTGAAAAAACAATCCAGTGATGTCTGGGTAGTAGCTCTTTTTTTCTCATCATCGATGACACGGTAGCACTGGATTGCATTCTGAACGGCTGCTGCAACCTTCGTGTACCGTTCTACGTTCGGGTCCTGTGCCTCAAAAACTAACAGTGCCTCCTCCAATAAAGAAAATCCCCTTGCCATTTCCTGTGTCGTGACTCTCTTTGGTTCTTCAGTTACTTCTGCTTCCTCTTGTCCCTCTTCGTCCTTCCTCTAAGCCTCCAATTCCATCAGGTCTTCATTAGTAAGCTCCTCGTGTTGCACAGCAAGGAGTTCATTGAAGTCGTCCTCTTGCAGGTCTAGCTTGAAATAAAGATACTCTACTACTATACTCTGTACAGTACTGTACAGTAAAGTACACAAAAGCTCAACCACTTGTAGAGGATGCACACACGACAATATACGCCAGACAGGTGAACTAACTTACGTGATTGGACATGCGAACACACGTTCGCATCTTTGCAGTCCCTTGAAAAGTACAGTAGTACAGTACAACAGCTGGCATCCAGGGGCTGGCATCGAGTGAACAGGCAAGGAGAGTTACCGACTGGGGGAGGAGAGGAGATGGGAGATGGTAGAGCTGAAGGATCGTCAGCAACAGGAGACGGAGGGCAGGCTGCAATTCCACTCACGCCTGACGTGGATGGCACAGGTTCTGGTTCCTTGCTGGATTCAATTCTATCTACCCTCTTGAAAAAACAATCCAGTGATGTCTGGGTAGTAGCTCTTTTTTTCTCATCATCGATGACACGGTAGCACTGGATTGCATTCTGAACGGCTGCTGCAACCTTCGTGTACCGTTCTACGTTCGGGTCCTGTGCCTCAAAAACTAACAGTGCCTCCTCCAATAAAGAAAATCCCCTTGCCATTTCCTGTGTCGTGACTCTCTTTGGTTCTTCAGTTACTTCTGCTTCCTCTTGTCCCTCTTCGTCCTTCCTCTAAGCCTCCAATTCCATCAGGTCTTCATTAGTAAGCTCCTCGTGTTGCACAGCAAGGAGTTCATTGAAGTCGTCCTCTTGCAGGTCTAGCTTGAAATAAAGATACTCTACTACTATACTCTGTACAGTACTGTACAGTAAAGTACACAAAAGCACAACCACTTGTAGAGGATGCACACACGACAATATACGCCAGACAGGTGAACTAACTTACGTGATTGGACATGCGAACACACGTTCGCATCTTTGAAAGTTTGCTTGAGTTTATAAATTAATACATTAAATGGACTTTTTCTATCACATTTAATACTGTATGATCTGCCTTCAGCTCTGTCAAAATGAAGAGGATTTACTGAAGGAGCTGCGTACAGTGGTGACAACAGGATCGGAGATACCAGCATGTGATATGAAGACACCCAGACACTCGCAAATTAGGGGGCCATAGCTACCTGGAGCTGAAGGGGAGGTGGAGCTGGGGTGGTGAAAGAGGGCTAGCAGATAAAAGCTGGTTTCAGTTAAGAAACTCAACCATGGGTAGGTCTATCAAAGTAGAGAGGAAGCCAGAGTGAAATATCCTTAACCCTCTTTTCCTTTCAATTTCCTGCTGGTGTTTCCATTGGCCAGCAGACATGGGAATCTGGGTGATGCTGTCTGACGGGGGCAGCTTCCAAGGGCACAAAGGCAAAGAATGCATCCTGAGGACTGGAGGTACAAGGAGAGTAACTAGCACAAGAGGGTCGTAAATCACATTGCTGTTTATTATTAAGTCATATACTGGCATTGATGTGGCTTTACTGGATCTGCATTTGTAAAATAGCTTCCTGGGATTCTATAAAGGAAGGATGCTACACATAGTTTCCTTGCCACTACCTTATTTTTAAACATGAGTGTGACTCTTTGTTTACGGTGGCAGTGGATTCCCAAATCATCCCTTAAATATTGGCATTCATGCTGAGGTCTCTAAGCCAGAATTGCTCAGCAGTTGACAACTGTGGTGAATCCTCTATTATTTATGTATAGTTTCTTTTTAATGTGCTTTTACCTGACTACAGAGAAGCTACAGAAATGGCTTCTTTCATTTCTGCACCTGGGGCAGAGTCCAACTTGAGGCATCCTTCTCTGAACACTAAATTGTAATGACAGCACATGTACTGTGTTCATTCCAACAGAGTGTGGAGCAGGGTGCCTTGTGGACAGAACTGTGAACTGGGCAATAGCCAGCATAACATTTTTTTTTCTTTTTTTTTAATTGAAGTATAGCTTATTTATAATATCATGTTAGTTTCAGTTGTACTGCACAATGATTCAGTTTTATATATATATTGAATATATATATGTATATATATTCTTTTTCAGATTCTTTTCCGTTATAGGTTATTATAAGATATTGAGTATAGTTCCCTGTGCTATATAGCAGGTCCTTGTTGATTTTCTATTTTATATATAGTAGTGTATATCTGTTAATCCCAAACTCCTAATTTATGCACCCTCTCTTTTCCCCTTTGGTAACCATAAGTTTATTTTCTATGTCTGTGGGTCTCTTTCTGTTTTGTAAATAAGTTCATTTGTATTCTTTATTTATTTTTTAGATTCCACATATAAGTGATATCATATGATATTTGTCTTTCTCTGTCTGACTTATTTCACTGAGTATGATAATCTCTAGGTCCAACCATGTTGCTGCAAATGGCATTATTTCATTCTTTTTTGTGGCTGAGTAATATTCCATTATATGTATATAT